>NC_086323.1:134272723-134581723 GCF_036172605.1 Pelobates fuscus | reverse complement strand
CACACATTCTGCATTCATTATATACACACACAAACACAAACACACACTGCATTCATTATATACACACACTACACACAAACACACACACACTCTGCATTCATTATATACACACACTACACAAACACACACACACTGCATTCATTATATACACACAAACACACACACATTCTGCATTCATTATACACACACTACACAAAAACACACACACATTCTACATTCATTATAAACACACTAATCACAAACACACACACATTCTACATTAATTATATACACACACACACACTGCATTCATTATATACATACACTGTAAATAAATATTCGATTAATGTAATTTTATTGGGATCTAATTTTATTTAGAAATTTACCAGTAGCTGCTGCATTTCCCACCCTAGGCTTATACTTGAGTCAATAAGTTTTCCCATTTTTTTGTGGTAAAATTAGGGGCCTTGGCTTATATTCGGGTCGACTTATACTCGAGTATATACGGTGTGCGCATGTCATGCTAGCAAATGAGTAAAAATAAGATAACCTTTCTTCTTCCACCATTATTTTAACCATGTCTAGTTAATTCTTTCTGAAAACCTACAGTCCTCCATTGGTATCCCTGACTTCGAAGTGTATTTAGTAAACGCCATATTTTATTGAATTAAATGAAAAACAACATATTTATTATATATATATATATATATATATATATATATATATATATATACACATATATATGTATATATATACATATATTAATTCTACACATATATTTATGTAATATTTTTACATAATTAGGTATCCTAATTAATTACAATTAGCGGGACCTGCCTGACAACCCATGCCGAAAGTATAGGGAATTTAATTTGCTAGCACTATATTTAACCCTATAACTTTCCAAGACACCATAAAACCTGTACATGGGGGGTACTGTTTTACTCAGGAGACTTCGCTGAACACAAATATTAGTGTTTCAAAACAGTAAAATGTATTACAACGATGATATCGCCAGTAAAAGTGACGTTTTTTGCATTTTTCACGCACAAACAGCACTTACACGGACGATATTATTGCTGCAATACTTTTTACTGTTTTGAAACACAAATATTTGTGTTTAGCGAAGTCTCCCGAGTACAACAGTACCCCTCATGTACAGGTTTTATGGTGTTTTCAAAAATTAGCGTCAAATATAAGGCTTGTGTTTCATTTTCTTCACATTAAAATTCGCCAGATTCCTTACGTTGCCTTTATGACCCTATGGTAGCCCAAGAATGAAAATTACCCCTATGATGGCATACTATTTGCAATAGTAGACAACCCAAGGTATTGCAAATGGGGTATGTCCAGTATTTTTTAGTAGCCACTTAGTCACAAACACTGGCCAAAATTGGCGTTTTTTGCATTTTTCACACACAAATACTAACGCTAACTTTGGCCAGTGTTTGTGACCAAATGGCTACTAAAAAAGACTGGACATACCCCATTTGCAATACCTTGGGTTGTTTACTATTGCAAATGGTATGCCATTATGGGTGTACATTTATTTCCTGGGCTACTATACAGTCTCAAAGGCAACGTAACCAATCGGGCGAATTTCAATTTCAAATGTAACACGCTATATTTGACCCTGTAACTTCCCAAAACACCATAAAACCTGTACATAGGGGGTACTGTTTTACACGTGAGACTTTGCTGAATACAAATATGTGTATTTTATTGCAGTAAAAGTAAACAGTATTATGACATTGACAGTTAAAATGTCATGTAGAACTAAAAAAATAAAAATAAATCTTATTTTCTCCCATTTTTTTATATTTTTTTCATATTAAATTATGTTTCATAGCTAAATATTTGATATTAAATGAAAGCCCTGTTTCCCCTGAATAAAATGATATATGATATATATATATATATATATATATATATATATATATATATATCAGATATCTAAATAGTCAGATGTGTGCCAATTGCCTGCGCATATGTTATGTACAGAATGCTCCCACACATATATATATATATATATATATATATATAGACTCAATTTAATCAATTAGACATGAATAGTACTATAGTTAATTTGCACTACTTTCTGCAAGAGTCTTCTCCAGTGCTACAGAAAGGGCCACCCTAGGAGATGAATTTGAGATTTTAGGGGCTAGTCCAAATGTACATGGTCCTAAATAATAAGGGATAGTTTGAAGGCAAGGACTCAGAGTTGATACAAAATAATTGTAAATTTAGTAGTTGCTGCCAAAGCACATATGACTTATGCACCCAAAACTCAGTTCTGGACTGCATAATGTGAGTTCTGTTAAAAAATGACGTCTGTAGTCAGCAAGCACAATGCACTAGTGAAAGACGTAATCAGTACAATTAGTAGCCTGTAGGACTGTGGACCCAAGCCGGAGATTAAATGCCTACAGTAAATTTTGTCCACTCCCTTTCTCCCTACAAGCTCTATTAATTGTCCACACTTATTGTCCCACCCATATTGTCCTCCCTATGCTCCCCTCCCTAGCCAAGACCATGCTTCACATTGGTGATCTGGTGTAGCGATCAGCGACATTTAGGACTCTGGTCACATGGTCTGTCACACTGTGGACCTGATTAGAAATTAGCGTTACATAACCTTTTGCACACCAGTTGCTGATTCGCCTACTCAGCTCAGCCAGACAGGAATTTTAGTGCAAGGCTTCCTCATCTCTACCAGAAGTCATTCTGTATACAATGTGCTCCTAGTGTGTGGCATAGGAAAATGCTAGCTCTGCAGTAAAAATGATCAAGATAAAAACTGCACATGACATATTTTAATGCTCTAACTTTTCCTAAGAGAGAAGATCAGTGGGATTGTCCTAGTTCATATAACAAACTGGTGTGGTGCGTGGCTGTTCTATAGACTTGTTATTATGTCTCAAAAAAAGTATTCCCAGCTGCAAGCTTTTGGACAATCATTTCAAGACTTCCATCTTTTGTGGCCATTGTCCTTTCATGTCTGTAGATGCCACTATGCTCCCTAAAGTGTGAGCCAGAGGATAGAGGAGCATGAAAAAAAAGAGTGTAATGGATTCATCCCTTGTACAGAGAAGGTACCATCACTCCCACGGGCCTTTTTAAAGTCATCATATGCTGAGTTTGATGAGGATTTCACTCCCAACAGAGAAAGAGCGACAGCAGAAACAGCAGAAAATGGGAACAAAACGGCCTATTTAGAAACTAGGACAGATAAAGATGGAATCGGGACTTAAATGACCTCACACATCCTATTTATAGCACCTAGATCCTTGTGTTAACACTTTGATGTCTCAAGATGTGCCATGTTTTCCTAACGGCATCTAGCAGGTAATCGATTGGTCCCATCCACCTAGCTTCTGCTGTTTGTTTCTTTGTAGAGCTTTCAGATCTCATTATGTAATTTACTCATGCTGTCTGAGCCATTTATATCATATTGTGAATCTGCAGAGCACTGGTAGCACTGTATCTTCAAACTGGATAGTGCTCCATCCATTTCTTATTTGCCCAAAGTCATAGAGTTTAAGGCTAGGCACATGTTCCCCAAAGAATTAGCAAACTAGGAAAAGTTATAAGTGTCTTGTGTGCTTATAACATATTTACCAATAGCTACCTGGCAAGGCACAACTGTAGTGCCAAAAGAAAAAAAGTCTAAAAAAAAAAAAAAAGAGAGATATTACAGACGTGTCTGAGTTCTACTGATTAATGACAATGGAGGGTAGTGTTGGAATAATTAAACTTTGCAGAACATAATTACATGTCAGTTTTTCCAGCCTAAATCAACAATGGGCAGGGTTTAAAATATATTTTTGTTTAATATATATTTTAGTAGACTGAAAACTTAGTGTAGCAGAGGTGGTTGTACCTCAGACTTCATTAATCTAGTACCTAAATGGTTAACTTGCAGGGGAGCCAAACCATCTGCATATTGGATATATGAGAAGAACTTTAATTGAGATTATCCAATTAGAAAACAACAATTGAAAGTCACAAGGCAAAAAAAATAGGACCACTTTACTCATTCCATTTCCAGCAGAGATACATTATGTCCAGCCTTGGCAGAAATAGATCCCTTTTATTTAACTCGGGAAACTGCACTCCCATCTTTACTTGAACCACAATTTAAATTCATTTAATTATCTTCCGAGAGTCAGGGGGTGACAATTCATAATAAGTCTTTGGCAATCACACTCAAACTATTCAGCACAATCTAACCTCTGAGGTGAAAAGCAAAATGCTAATAACAGAATCTACAGGGAGTGATAGGTCTTCAGGACAAAGAGTATACAAACGCTTTCTCATATATGCACCCGTATTGTATAACAATGCAGCTGCATATTGCTCTAGGGTAGGACACCTTACAGCAGGAACTAGTACATTCATAGGAGGTGGCATCTCAGAGTATGTCCTTCAAAGGTAAATTATAATTTAATGAAAAACTATTCCATTCTCCAACAGTCCTCTCCATATTTGTTTTGTAATGCTCTAGTCATATTTTTTCACATTAATCCTAGATTAAATTACATTAATTTATTTTCCATTAAGCATCAAAATGTTTTTGTGCCGTAGCACGAATTAGGTAGTCATATTTATTTGAATGCAGAACTTACTATTGGGGTTCACATTCTCGCAGAGTTCCGTCTTGGCCTCCCCATTAGGCCGGTCACTGGGTTTGTGCGAAAGGCGAGATGACATTGTTGCTGCTGTCACCACAGCTTTGAAACTTCGCTTGCGCTTTTGAACATTGAGCTCTGGGTGGAAGATGATGATATAGACCTTGGGCATGTAGAGCATCCCCAGAGCCACCGAGGCACTAAGGCTCATGGATATGGTTAGTGTAGTGGTCTGGATGTAGAGCTGGAAAAGAGAGTGAACAGAATTAGTTTAGTCAACAAGCTGCCCATTCTTTATCAACATTCACTGACTCGTGGACAATTCTATTAATAATAAAAGCACATATTGTTAATTCTAATAGGAAGCAAAAAAAAAAAAAAAACATGAATAATAGAATTTCAAGTAGCAACTATATATTACCCATGGAATTCAGGGTCAAATTTGTTACTACGTGTAGCAGGGATCTGTCTCCTGGCACTATACAACCTACCTAGTCTACATACCATTTATACCTAGTCTACATACATACCAAGTTCCCTCTTAACGGACATTATTTTAACATTTTTCTTTCTTTCTTTCTTTGTCTTGTTTGTGCATCCCTGGACATACTTATAAAATAGATAGTTCTATCCAGTTTAATAAACTATGTGGCCTTTTTCTGTATTTTGCCTCCCTAACAAAACTGTGAAATGGGAGTATCTGCTAAGCCTGTGCCTGAATATTTCTCTGGTGTCTGTGTTTATCACTGCAACAATTACTGAAGAGAAAAGGAAAGGGAAAGGGGGTGAGAGAGAATGCTTCAGTATAGTCTTCTGCCTTCCTGTCTTACATTCCCTAACTTCAACTCTCTATAATAATGATGAACAGAAAACCAAACTGATAAAGTTGCCAAGCTGTGACTATACTGGAGCAGGGTAATCTCCTTAAATCAGTACTTGTTGACTAAATTTATTATTTTTCATTTTTGAATTTGCTACCTTTAAAGGAAAAGCTAAACTCTGTGAAACTGCTGGAAGCCCTTGCATGGCTGCCTCTCATCTTTACCCTGCAATAAAGTGGTCTAGATGCCTATTGGGTCCCTTTAAGTCTCTTTATTTTCCAATACATCCAAGCTTTTTCGTCTTGCCTTTTTTTTGGAGGAGAGTGAGCTAAATGAGAGATAATAAGAGGTGAGCCTCACTGTGTTTATATTAAATAGATACTCCAGTGAACAAATACAAAAATAATTTAAAAATTCATGTTTAGTAGCTATAACCAAAATGAAAACCTGTATATGTTTAATGATACATTTTATCGGGTGTATATATAAAAACAGATTTAAAAAACTGCAGATGTTTTGTCCTCCCTTTCTAGCCCCGCCCAGACTTTCTGTGACTGTCCAATGACAGGCTTCCAAATGCAGTTCAATGAGACGTCTTTGGAAGGTAGATGATATGACCTAACCAAACCAGGAAGTAACAGGAGCGGTGGTGTGCTTGAAAGCCACGGGGCAGGGGGGAGAGGAGGGAGGGAGTAACCAGGTTAATTTATTAAAGTGTTAATTTTTTATGAAATTTGCAGTTTTTGTAAAATAAAAATAATTAGACACATTTGTCAGCAAGGTAAAGTGCTTTAGGGGTCTGGAGTGTCCTTTTAAGTGTACTGCTGTCCCAATCAACATTACAAAGGGCAGTGTCTCAAAGCAGCAAAATAAATGTGTCATCAAATGCATTTCATACAGACAGAATTCATAGCCTCAGAGATCAAAACCCACTAATATTATTTAACAAATAATGCAAATAGTATTCCAAGGTCATCTCCATATATATTTATATATATATATATATATATATATATATATATATACAAACCAAAAAAGGGAGCACACTGGGTCTTCACTAGTGATGTCGCGAACATAACATTTTCGGTTCGCAAACAGCGAACGCGAACTTCCGCAAATGTTCGCGAACCGGGCGAACCGCCATAGACTTCAATGGGCAGGCAAATTTTAAAACCCACAATAGTGATGGAAAAGTTGTTTCAAGGGGACTAACACCTGGACTGTGGCATGCCGGAGGGGGATCCATGGCAAAACTCCCATGGAAAATTACACAGTTGATGCAGAGTCTGGTTTTAATCCATAAAGGGCATAAATCACCTAACATTCCTAAATCACAATGGATATGGATTGACACCTGACATATGACATATTGACACCTTAACATATGGATTGACACCTGTCCTCAGAGACCCTGATACACACTGACACAGAGCAGAATTGGGACTGTTCCCCCTATATAGGGTCACTTGGTAGATATGGATTGACACCTGTCCTCAGGGACCCTGATACACACTGACACAGAGCAGAATAGGGACTGTTCCCCCTACAGAGGGTCACTTGGCAGATATGTATTGACACCTGTCCTCAGAGACCCTGATACACACTGACACAAAGCAGAATAGGGACTGTTCCCCCTATATAGGGTCACTTGGTAGATATGGATTGACACCTGTCCTCAGGGACCCTGATACACACTGACACAGAGCAGAATAGGGACTGTTCCCCCTACATAGGGTCACTTGGCAGATATGGATTGACACCTGTCCTCAGGGACCCTGATACACACTGACACAGAGCAGAATAGGGACTGTTCCTCCTACATAGGGTCACTTGGCAGATATGGATTGACACCTGTCCTCAGAGACCCTGATACACACTGACACAGAGCAGAATAGGGAATATTCACTAAATGCCAAACATTGTTATACAGGGGAATATTCAGTAAATAAGGATAAGTGGGCCTACTGTCCTCCCCCCCGGCCCCACCCGTGAGTAGTGGGTGGGGGCCATAAAAATAATGAGGGGGGGACCTACTGTATGATGTTGTATCGATCAGGTAGTGTAAGGGTTATGCCCGCTTCACAGTGACAGACCAAACTCCCCGTTTAACGCACCGCAAACAACCGCAAACAGTCCATTTGCACAACCGCAAACTCCCCATTTGCACAAGGTTGGATACCAAGCTAGCCATGTCCCGTTCCTTGTCCTCACTGATGTCATTGAAGGTCTCTTCCTCCACCCAGCCACGTACAACACCAAGGGTCCCCGAAAGGTGACAACAAGCCCACTGGGACGCCTGCTGTGTTTGGTCTTCCACCTCCTCAAAGCCACCTTCCTCCTCTGACTCCTCTTCTTCAGACTCCTCTCTCTGCGTTGCCTCTCTCTGCGTTATTATAAGATGTGTTAAGTAGTACTATTCTTATCAGTTTAATCCCTGTTACGAGTAGAGGACTATTTCCTTGTTTCGCCAAACCCCTTCAAAGATGGAAAAAGCAGTATGAGTGGAAGAAACAAGGAAATGTGGCCAGGTGGTGGTGCCAGCCCCACCGAGGGCTTGTACCCAGGTATGCTAATAAACTGAAAAAAGAAAAAATCTCCCAAGAAGGAGATCTAAAACTGGCATAGGAAAAGGTTAGACAACTATAATAAAGTGATACCTACAAATCCTAGTGAGCATAGGTGTATAATAGAGGGAGAAAGGGAAAGCAGAGTAATGCTTCCTAATACCGTGGTTAGTACCCTTTGTTAAAGTAAATTGAGTAATGGACAAAAGTCTTTATTGCATCATTTATAAATAACATAAATACTATACTCATTCCCATATAGTGGTTAATTGTGTAATAATGGTATTACTATTACCTATTATGTAATATTGCCAGGGGCAAGGAAATTCCCTCTAAATAGATGGGTATAGGCAGAGAGTATGGAGACCGGAGTGATGCTGTCATAAAAAGTGTCAATAAGGTGATATAAAGTTAAATGTATCACAGACACACAGCCACCCTTTCTCTTAGCTAGTTTCCAGAAATGCTGGATAGGTAGAAGGGCTATAAAGACTCAGAGAGGTCTAAGAAGAATCCTCTAAACTAGCCCTAATCTCCTTAAACACCTTCAAGGGTGTTCTAAGCTAAAGCTCAATCTAAACGTTTAGATGACTGCCTGATTTCCCATCACAGATGCTGGCTAGGAATAACACTGTGCAAGACAAAGAGAGGGTCTAAGTGCCCATAGTGCAGTAAAGTGTCCCTAGTGAAGTGAAAAAGAGAATAACGAGCTGGCGCCCAAGAGAAGAACGAGCTGGTGCCCTATCAGGGGACGTGTATGTGGCATCGATTTTAGGAACCAGGAGATGGAAAAAGATGCTTGGTCGGTCCTCCTACTTCAAATTTGGGGCACTGCGCGTGCAATCTAATGTGCCACCAGATAGGAATAGTACTACTTAACACACCACTCCTATCAGTTTAATCCCTGTTATGTGCCTTTTTTTGGTTTGGTTTTTGAAGCCACAGTGCAGCACCAGAGGCCCGAAAAATTAGGCATGTACACATGCCTGAAAAATTAGGTATTGTTGCAGCCGCTGCTGTAGCAGCGGCCAGAAAAATTTATGTTTGTTTCCCAGGCAGAAAGTGCCCTAAAACATTGCGGCTTGAACCCTAGTTGGTGGCGGATAAGTCACGCAAGTCAACCGGCATTCAGAGCTAAAATACAGCAGCCTGTGGACCATTTTTAGCCCAAGGCAGCTCATCTCATCAGGCCTTTTTTAGTCGAATGTATCGCCCACTGTCAGTCCCTTCGGGATCCATCCCTCATTCATCTTAATAAAGGTGAGGTAATCTAGACTTTTTTGACCTAGGCGACTTCTCTTCTCAGTGACAATACCTCCTGCTGCACTGAAGGTCCTTTCTGACAGGACACTTGAAGCGGGGCAGGCCAGAAGTTCTATCGCAAATTGTGATAGCTCAGGCCACAGGTCAAGCCTGTACACCAAGTAGTGAAGGGGTTCATCGCTCCTCAGAGTGTCGATATCTGCAGTTTAGGCTGCTACCTGTCGGTCGAGTCGTTCTCTGATGGTGGATCCCGAAGGGCTGTGGCGATGCGTAGGACTTAAAAAGCTCCGCATGTCCTCCATCAACAACACGTCTGTAAAGCGTCCTGTCCTTGCCGGCGTGGTCGTGGGAGGAGGAGGATTACTTTCACCTCTTCCCCTGTTAGATTCCCGTTGTGCTGTGACATCACCCTTATACGCTGTGTAAAGCATACTTTTTAATTCAGTTTGCAAATGCTGCATCCTTTCCGACTTGTTGTAATTTGGTAAAATTTCAGCCACTTTCTACTTATACCGGGGGTCTTGTAGCGTGGACACCCAGTACAGGTCGTTCTCCTTCAGCCTTTTTATACGAGGGCCCCTCAACAGGCACGACAGCATGAAAGACCCCATTTGCACAAGGTTGGATGCCGAGCTACTCATTTCCCGTTCCTCCTCCTCAGTGATCTCAATGAAGGTATGTTCTTCCCCCCAGCCACGTACAACACCACGGGTACCAGATAGGTGACAACGAGCACCCTGGGATGTCTGTTGTGGTTGGTCTTCCTCCTCCTCAAAGCCACATTCCTCCTCTGACTCCTCTTCCTCACAATCCTCTTCCAGCGTTGCCGCACGTCCAGCAAGCGATGCTGATAAGGCTGTTTCTGGTGGTGATGGTGACCACAACTCTTCCTCTTCCTCTTCACGCTCATCTACGGCCTGATCCAGCACTCTTCGCAGGGCACGCTCCAGGAAGAAAACAAATGGTATGATGTTGCTGATGGTGCCTTCGGTTCGACTGACTAGGTTTGTCACCTCCTCAAAAGGACGCATGAGTCTAGAGGCATTGCGCATGAGCGTCCAGTAACGTGGCAAAAAAAATCCTAGCTCCCCAGAGGCTGTCCTAGCACCCCGGTCATACAAATATTCATTAACGGCTTTTTCTTGTTGGAGTAGGCGGTCGAACATTAGGAGTGTTGAATTCCAACGTGTCGGGCTGTCGCAAATCAAGCGCCTCACTGGCATGTTGTTTCGCCGCTGGATATCTGCAAAGTGCGCCATGGCCGTGTAGGAACGCCTGAAATGGCCACACACCTTCCTGGCCTGCTTCAGGACTTCCTGTAAGCCTGTGTACTTATGCACAAAGCGTTGTACGATCAGATTACACACATGTGCCATGCACGGCACATGTGTCAACTTGCCCAACTTCAATGCCGCCAACAAATTTGTTCCGTTGTCACAAACCACTTTGCCAATCTCCAGTTGCTGCGGAGTCAGCCACTTTTCCACCTGTGCGTTCAGGGCGGACAGGAGTGCTCTGCTTTCAAGCAAGTCAAACCCAAGATGGCGTGACACTGCCTTATCCGGGACGTGGAATAGTACCTGGGGAGCTGGGGGGTGCCGTTGATGTGGAGCAAGACGCAGCAGCAGAAGAGGACTCAGCTGAGGAGGTTATGGAAGAGGATGGAGTAGGAGGAGTAGAGCAGGTGGCAGCAGGCCTGCCTGCAAGTCGTGGCGGTGTCACCAACTCCTCTGCAGAGCCGCGCATTCCATGCTTGGCAGCCGTCAGCAGGTTTACCCAATGCGCAGTGTAGGTGATATACCTGCCCTGACCATGCTTTGCAGACCAGGTATCAGTGGTCAGATGGACCCTTGCCCCAACACTGTGTGCCAGACATGCCATTACTTCCTTTTGCACAATTGAGTACAGGTTGGGGATTGCCTTTTGTGAAAAGAAATTTCGTCCGGGTACCTTCCACTGTGTTGTCCTAATAGCTACAAATTTTTTGAACACCTCAGACTCCACCAGCTTGTATGGTTAAAGCTGGCGGTCTAATAGTTCAGACAAGCCAGCTGTCAGACGCCGGGCAAGGGGGTGACTTTGTGACATTGGCTTCTTACGCTCAAACATGTCCTTGACAGACACCTGACTGTGGGCAGATGATCGGGAACTGCTCAAGGCGAGAGACGGAGTGGCGGATGGTTGAGAGGGGGCAAGGAGGACAGCAGTGGTTGATGTGGCTGAAGATGCTGGACCAGGAGGAGGATGGCAGCTTTGAGTTTGTGTGCTGCTTGTACTCATGTGTTGATCCCATAGGCGTTTGTGATGTGCGATCATGTGCCTACGCAAAGCAGTTGTACCTAGGTGGGTGTTGGACTTCCCACGACTCAGTTTCTTTTGGCACAGGTTGCAAATGGCATCGCTGTTGTCAGAGGCAGACACACAAAAAAAATTCCACACTGCTGAGCTCTGCAATGACGGCATTCTGGTGGTGGACACAGCATGCGTTGATTGGCGTGCTGTCGGGCTGACCCCGGGTGCCGATGCATGCTGTCTGACTGCCACTAGCTCCTTGCGACGACCTCCCCCTGCTTACAACTCGTCTCCTCCTCCTCTCTGTCTCCCCATCTGAACTTTCGCCCTATTCTTCTTCTTGCCGAGCAGGCACCCACGTGACATCCATGGACGCATCGTCATCATCAACCGCTTCACTTGTGTCTGACAACTCAGCAAAGGAAGCAGCAGCGGGTACAACATCATCATCATCACACCGTACGTCCATGTGTGTAATGCTGCCTGCCTGAGACATATCCCTGTTATCTACATCCTCTGGCAATAATGGTTGCGCATCACTCATTTCTTCAAACGGATGTGTAAATAACTCCTCTGACAGATAAAGTGAAGCAGCTGTGGTGCTAGTGTTGGTGGTGGCAGCAGGCGGATGAGTGGTATCTTGAGAGGTGCCCAAAGCTAAGCTGGAGGAGGATGGTGCGTCAAGGTTCCGAGCGGAAGCTGTAGAAGATTGGGTATCCTGTGTTAGCCAGTCAACTATGTCCTCAGAACTTTTCAAGTTCAGGGTACGTGGCCTCTGAAAACTGGGCATTATTCTAGGGCAAAAGGGAATCACAGCACCACGACGGCCCCTGCGGGGTGGCCTGCCTCTGCCTGTCATTTTTTGGGGGATTAGTGGTACTATGCGTGCAAGCTACTGTGAGACCAGATATGAGTGGCACTGTGCAGTGGCAGAGGTTGGCAGAGTACACGCTGTGGGCCTGACACACCCGTTTGAAGACAACTAACTGCTATTCAATCTATAACAGGGAAAAAATGTTTTAGTTTTTAAATGCACACTATTGTGACACCAGATATGAGTGGCAATGTGCACTGGCAGAGGTTGGCAGAGTACACGCTGTAGGCCTGACACACCTGCTTGAAGACAACTAACTGCTATTCAATCTATAACAGTGAAAAAAGTTTTTGGGTTTTTAAATGCACGCTATTGTGACACCAGATATGAGTGGCACTGTGCATTGGCAGAGGTTGGCAGAGTACACGCTGTAGGCCTGACACACACACTTGAAGACAACTAACTGCTATTCAATCTATTACAGTCAAAAAAGTTTTTTGGTTTTTAAATGCACGCTATTGTGACACCAGATATGAGTGGCACTGTGCACTGGCAGAGGTTGGCAGAGTACACGCTGTTGGCCTGACACACAGACGCTTGCAGACAACTAACTGCTATTCAATCTATTACAGTGAAACATTTTTTTTGTTTTTAAATGCAAGCTATTGTGACACCAGATATGAGTGGTGGCACTGGGCAAGTGGGCACAGTATCCACTGTGAGCCTGACACAGAAGCTGGCAGGCAGGCAACTGCAATTAGATTACACAGGAAAAAAAGCAGACTGATGTTCTAGCCCTAACAAGGGCTTTTTGGGGTGCTGTCCTTACAGCAGAGATCAGATGAGTCCTTCAGGACTGTAGTGGACACTGAATACACTAGCCTAGCTATCCATTTCCCTATCAAATGAGCAGCAGCTACACTTTCCCTCCTCTATCTAAGAATGCAGCTTCAGAATGAATCTAAAATGGATGCTCTACAGGAGGTGGGAGGGTCTGGAAGGGAGGGTCTGCTGCTGATTGGCTGGAATGTGGCTGCTGACTGTGAGGCACAGGGTCAAATTTACTCAATGATGATGAATAGGGGGCGGATCGAACCAGCCGTGGCGAACGCGAACACACTATGTTCCCCAGGAACTATTCGCCAGCGAACCGTTCGGTACATCACTAGTCTTCACTGATAAAGACCCAAGGAGGGTCGAAACGTTGATTTTCTGTTACCCACAGTTCATGTATTTTTTATAATACAGTAAATACTTTTGTTTCACTTCAGTGAAGACCCAGTGTGCTCCCTTTTTTGGTTTGTTTATATATTACGTGGGCTTGCACCTAGGCATTTAATTAAGTTTTTAAACTTTCGATTTAAGAAGGAGTGCCCTGCTGATCTATTTTTTTGTATATATATATATATATATATATATATATATATATATATATACACATACTACTTTCTTAAAATACATAAATCAAAACCTTCCCTTGAGAACTCCTATGTTGAGTCAATTGAATTTTGAGTCAATTTCTACAGATGAGTGCCTAGAGTCACAATCCCTGTAATAAATTACTGGAAAGGGTGCAATGCATGACAAGCATAAAATTGGAATTCCAAATTTCCCGGAAAAATTTATACACATTCATCATGCATGGAAAAATCATTTTTATACACAGTTCCAAATGTATATAAAAGTCATGTATAAAGGGACATTTTTCTAACCTTATTCACATACAAAAGTTCTCCTCAAGAATAGAACTGCAGGATGCTTGTGAGGCCCAAGAGTATTACAGATTTTTTTTTCATGTCATATATCGAACAAGATGCCCATTGGCTATTGTCAAAACATTGACAGCTTTTGGATTTCAACAAATAAAGCAGAACTGTATTATAACAAGGTTATTGACTGAAGTGTGAATTGTCAGGAATTAGAAGTGATTACAAATAAAAATTTTGCAACGATCTGCAGGTCGGCAATGGGGTTGACCGAAACATCTAACTGGCATGCTGCTTATAGCTTAGTGTGCATGCTTGTTGACCATAAAACTCCGCTAACCACCATACTCCCACACCCATGCTGGTTTCTTACCTCGTGGTATTGGAAAACAAACATAAAATGCCATCCTCAACTGAGTAGGAAAAGTTGTGGCTTTATTTTGCATGCACAGGTGCCCTGTCTTTCATTTCCATATGGATTAGTGACGCAAGCCATGCTAACAAATTAATTATTAGAAATCAATTATAGAGAAAGAATCTGCTGAACACTATGACTTCCTGGTTTTAAAGGTACTTACTGGACAACCATTACAGTCAATGGGTTTAATGCAAAAGAGGCCCAACAAGTTATTTTTCATTGAGCAAGGAAGCAAAAGCTGTCATTAAGTTAAGTTGATCGAACATGATTGGCTGAGTCACTTTTTTTCCCCCTGGGTTCAGTATAGAAGATATCTAGCAAATACAGAAACCTCAAATGAGTGTATCCTCTTATTGTGTCATTTTTTATGTGTCGTCTTGCCAATATTTGAATGCATTACCGACATACACCTTTCTTATACTGTTGGATAAGCTTTGCAAATGATTTAATATTTGTAATACCTAATAAAAGTTTATCTCTGGATAAATTTTTAAAATGATTTAATATTATGAACTATAATTACATGTTGTAGTTTGCTGATCATTTTCTATATATGATATATTTGTTGATATTTAAATAATTAGAAAAAATAATTTGAAAAGTGTATCCAAAAAAATTCAATCAGTTGGAAAGCTTAGCCGACAATAATTAATCAAGTAAGCAGTAAACAGTAAGTTGAGACCATATGCATTGATTTCATAGTTTTGTATTTATTTTTAAATGTATTTTTGGATAAAAAAAATTAAATATTAAATTAAATAGATTTTCTCACCCCGCCTGGGTGGCATACGCATTCCTTAGCCTCATATCATCTGATAGTTCTGTGCAGTATCTTAGCTGTTCCTAAAACTGCAATCTTCTGGACAGCGATCTCAGATGGAAATTGTTGATCACAAAATATCAAAATATGATTTTTTTTTAAATGTCATAATTGTAAAAGTTTATCAAAAAATATTAAATAGTTTGAAAAGCTTATTTAAAAATGTTACGCTGAAGCCTAAGTCCGCTTGTGCCGTGGCCTTCAGGCCGAATGATTCCCCTTTGCAACATTCCTTAGGAGTTAGGAGAGTTAACTGTAGATTTTTAGGTTTGCTCTTGATGGCCAATTTCCATTTGTAAGATCACCATTTTATTCTCAGCTATTGTGCTGGTTTGCACCTGTTACATTTTATTTATCTGCAAAATGGACACTGTATATCATATGTCTTTTGATTAACATGTTTTCACACGCTATAAACGGCATGTACCTTTATTATTATTATTTTTTTTTTAAATATAGCTTTTTTTTTTCTTAATATGCAGAACATTTTAAAAATCTAAATGTTGTATGTGAGAAATGACTAATTTATAACTCCCCTTGGTGTTAAAGCATTCCTTTATTTCTAGAGAATAATTTGCACATTGTGCCTCATTTTAATGTCATAAAAAGTAGAACCAATTATATTTTGAAGTTAGTTTATTCTTTATTCTATTCATTTGTTTATACAATGCTGAATAGGAAGTGACGACTGAAACAAAATAAAAAATGCAATTTACTGGCAGTCGGTTACATCTCACTATGTTCATGGGCTGCTGAATCCTCCATAATCATCCGTGTGTTTAAGTTTTTGCTGTTTGTCACTCTAATGTAGCCCTGTAAGTTATTGAGGAATAAATTGGTACTCTGTAAATGAATGTTAATAAAGTGTCAAAAATCATGTTTGGAACTAGGAGTACATTAGCACAGAGCTGTGCATCAATTCAACTCTCGTGTTGCAGATATACCTTGCTAAAATACTAATGTCGACTTAACTATGATTATCTCATGAATGAGAAGAAAACAGGCAGCACAGTGTGTAAAAAGACCGATGTACGAAAGAGACATCAAGATTCTTTAGCTGGAAGAAATGCTTACACAGCCGACTTCTCTAATCCAGGGAATTTTCTATTAATAGGCCCAGCTAAGAACTTGTGACCTAAAATCAATCATTTAATTAGAAATCAGAGGCCAATGTAATGACAGATCGGTTAGTCACAACACCGCAGAAGAACTTGGGAGGTGGAGAACGATAAATCCATACATCGAGACACTTAAGAGACCTGTGTGAGCCCAAGTACCGATGCTAAAACAAAAACCACTGGAGTTATGATTTTAAAACAAATAGCAATTTTAGAGGGAAATGATAGACAAACAGTGTTTTGTGGCTTAATTACCTTCTGAATCGTGTAGTGGTTCCTGTCACTATTCATATTATGAATACTTTTTCACATAATTTTTATGTCGTATATGTGGATAAAAGTAACATGGGATTTTGCGAGTTGCCATCTTGCTACTCTAGTATATGTCCAATGTGATAATTATTGAGATAGCACCGGGTTTTTTAAATTCAAAAACGCGGTGTGTTAATATAGAGTAGATATCCGTTTAGGCCGTTTTTGCAAGTAGTTCAATGCCAGCATAAAGTAACTGGCTTATTTTATCTGCATAAGTAGTACGTGTTCCAAGAAATCTTGTATTTATACATGTTAGGTATTACAATTAAAATTGCAACTGAGCACACACAAGGAAAAAACGGTCATTTAGATCTAATTTAAAAGTGTCCTTTCAAGCAAACTGAAAATAAAAATATAATAATAATAATAATAATAATATATATTAATTTGCAATACATGGTTGGGTAACTAAATACAACTGGATTAATACTGCTTATCTTCTAGCAGACATTTTTTGTGACCAATCTCTGGTGAGTTAACTTGAGAGAGAGGACCATGTAAAAACTAAAAACTCTGTCTAAAGTTGTCTAAACTCTGTCTAAAAAAAAAATCAGTTTAGAGGGCAAGCATGAAAAACTGCTTGCCACTAGGGAAGTTCCAGAAAAGGCCACCCTTGTATTGAGCCATGTGTAAGGTATCTTGTTGATGTGGATAAAGGAATTCAACAGGGTCTCAATTTGTTCCAAGCCCAGACTGTTATCATTCTGCTAATTTAGGACTAACACATATTTTCTAAATAGGAACTATCATTTCATTTTATCCAATCCTTTTTGTGGATGTATAACTTATAATAAATTAAAGGGTAACTGTTACTGTGGCAAAAGTAACCTCGCCACTGGTGCTTGAAGGGGCCTGTTTGCCAGTCTCCTCCCTCAGGACTATGGGCCATGCAAAAAAGCTCATAAAGGACCTTGTTTGTGCCTTTTTTGCTATTCTGTTCAGTAAATTGCATTCCCCTCCTATTTTAACATTGTCCCGTTCGGCTACCGAACAACCTCACCAACCAGGGACCACCCGGGAGCTTTTTGACACCTATTAAGAACTTGGAACGTTTCTCACCGCAGTGTTCTGATTGCTTGTCTGGGTGGCCGCAATTCCTATGGACAACCACAAGGTTGCGCATGAACGCAGGCAGCGGTGTTTGGGCATGAATCTCATGCAACTGAAATCGGAACACAGAAACTTCCATAATTGCCTGTGTTCGGTTCTATACAAGTTAGAAGGGCATTGTTCGGTGGAAGTGTTTGCCTTGATGAGGGGAACAAGCTCCAGGGTAAGAACATTGACTCTGTTCAGTAGTTTAATCATAGCCCTGATTCTCTGAAACTATTTTGGGCATTGGACCATTCGTGCGGTCGGTCAAACAAATGACTTCCAGGAAATTCCTGAACTTCTGAACTGATCTGGGGGATTTTTTGATATGTCACCCAGATCAGGGCTATCAGGGGATGTAACAGTTTTGGGTGGCTTGCATGGTTTAAAGGTAGTTTGGGGGTTTTAGAAAAATGTGTGTTTTTCTTCCTGTAGATAATTGAGTTAGTACAGTCCATGACTCAATTATCTCCCAGGTACAGAGGAGGGATTATCTGGTTATGTATGGGAGTGTCCTGGATCTGAGAGCCAATGTGGTTGTGTAATTGTTTATACTGTGGTTTACTATCAGGTCCGGAGGGGAGTGCCCCTTGCATGGGGACTTGCATATAAGGCCAGTTGTGGCTATCATTAAACGAGTTCCTGCTTACCCTCAACATAGAGCCTCGTCTCATGTGTGGGGGAAACGGCTGTATCTACCCTGGGGATTGCTATATCACTATACTCCTCTGGGTTATAATCATTTGCTCTTATAATAGCAGCCTGCTACACTCTCGTGGAGGAGAGGTCAACCCACTGGAAGCTGGATCCTGGTCTTGGGTCCAGGGTGGGTGGAGGACAGCGAGACCCCAACCAAGCTGTAACGCTAGAAGTGGGGACTACAGTGCTGATGGTGACTGGTGGAGTGTTGTAATTACTCAATGAGAACTAGGAGCATCGATTGGCGGAGGCACCTGTTCGGGGTACCAGGCGGTCCGTAACAGTCACCTCCCATAATTTTTTCATATCAGTGTTCATTGTGCCCTATATTTAACATATATGTATTTGTGAAATGTGCAAACTAAAATTACATACAGAAATACATACGTCTTTATCATGGAACTGGGTGCCTCCATCTTAGCTCTCTGTCAATCATTGTTATAAGCTCTGTCCAAATGCAATTGGAAGCCGCATAGCTTGCACCGGCTTTGCCGTTTCTGAATTGGATTGAGATGTAATTTGCTAAATCTTTAATAGGATAGTTTTCAACGTTTTTTTATTTTTTATTAAATAATACCAATGCCAGATACATTATAGTTCCCCTTTAAGTACAACAGAAGTGTTTGGTGGGAAATATGAGCACAGGTAACTTTATGAAGACTGTTGATTATCTCCCTGAAGATTATGTTCATGTGACTTTGTTTATGCCTAAACCTTCACATCAGGATGAGTAGTCACAAATTGTTCTCTCAAGTTGGTATCCTACTGAAATCAGCAGGAATACACGCGGTGAGTGAAGTTTATAGACATTGTCTACCATGCACAGGCTTGTGAGTGAAATCCACTGCCGTTTAAGTGACCTGCAGACAACTTTTTTAAGAATTGCCAATTCCCGCACAGAACTGGATACGCGAGGCACCTGATGTATGTGTTTTCTTGCAATATCACTTCACCCCACCATTTACATTTAGCATTGCTGTAGATTATCAGAAAATGGTTGAAACTGCAATCATTAATAGAAGAAGAAGCCATCAATTTAAGTAATTAAGCCTTTGTTAAGTATAATTTCCCTTGAGGGAGTAGATATCATGCCCAGCAGTTATATGCTTGAATTGTTATAGTTATTGATGACCATTAGAGGTAAACTCACCATCACAATAATAACGAATAGAGTAATGAAGTTCAGGGTATAATTTCCTAGTGCTTGCTAGTAATTCAGCTGAACTAATCACGTCCTGAAAGGTGGCTAATCATTCCAAGCTTCAGGCTGGAATCAAATTTCTTCATGTTTGCCATGGGCACAATATTTTATCTCCACCTCATCTAGACATTTCCCCTGAGTAGTGGAATGTTGAGGTCAGGTTTGCCTGTGCAGAGTCCTCACTAGTGGAGTAATAATGTCTAAGGTATCCTTACATAAATCACAATATATTCAAAACCAATACAAAGTATACGTATTCTTATGCTGAATGAGAGGAGAGGATGTCAAAATGAAAGAGAAAATCTATGGTGGAGCTGAATATATATATATATATATATATATATATACACACACACACATAATAATGTATAATATAATAATGTATTAATATACATATTATGTACAGTGCTTACAATTTCAGGTCCTACTCTCATAGATGGACCTAAAATTACCAGGTTCCATGGTATGGGATGAATTTATACCTGTCAGTTATATAGTATTAAATCTTAAAAAGGATAAAAGGTGGATTGGCGCTTAGTGTGCAGATATGAGTACAACAACCCCCAGTGTCTTAAATCACTTAAATGACACTAGATAAATAGATAGAGGTCATGAATAATGGGGGGTGTAAGAGTAAACAACAATATGTAGAAATATATACTTAATATTATGAGTGTAGAGCCTCCTGATCTATCTGAAAAAACAATATAAAACCAATCATAGCATAATACTGTATATCAGCAAATATAGATCTATTAAAGAGGTAATTGGTCACTCACACTCTCCAGAGCCACAACAAGCAGGCAGTTGAATAATTAGCTTATTCAGGCTGTGAGCTTCACTTGTATCCTTCCTTGTCCCGCATAAAGTATGAGGATATCCAATGTAGTAAAAGTAAAATAAACTTTACTGGATAAAACTCACAGGAAACAGCAATAGAATAAGCTTAAAAAAAAAGGTAACTAAAAGTCCACAAATACTAACACGTTTCAACCTGGATCGGTCTTTTTCAAAGTGTATGCTGGACTCTTCTTCATTATGGTTTACATCTCGTTCTTTATGCAGTACCAAGAAGGTGACTCCATACAAGTGAAGCTCACAGCCTGAAAAGCTAATTATTCAACTGCCATCATAGCCAGAGCCTGCTTGTTGTGACTCTGGAGAGTGTGAGTGACCAATTACCTCTTTAATAGATCTATATTTGCTGATATACAGTATTATGCTATAATTGCTTTTATATTGTTTTTTTCAGGCAGATCAGGAGGCTCTACACTCATAATATTAAGTATATATTTCTACATATAGTTGTTTACTCTTGCACCCCCAATTATTCATTACCTCTAACTAATTATACCTGTCAGTGCTGAATTGTCACTTGCCAATGCCTAGTGCACGAATAGAAGTTTTGCTCCATGCTAATTATCTATTATATATTTTCTGCAAACCCTTAGATGTGAGCTCAGCATAAACTAGGACGCAGTTGACATGTCTGCCAGCACTAAGCATTTCTGTTCAGTGCATCAGGCTTAAGCATACTGCTTAAAGACCATTTGGAGAGCACAACTGAAATATTCTTGAATGGTAAAATGTCCTGAGATAGAATAGCACAGAGTAATTAAAGCTATTAATGAGCACTCGCCACACCTCCCCTGACTGTGACTCACACAGCCTGCATGGCAAAAAAATATTCATTTTCAATCAGTTGTTAACTTTAGAAGTTTGTATCTCCTGTCCTGTAAATCAAATGTTAATCACACACATGAGGTTCCTGCAGGGTCTATAAATGCTATTAACAGAGCAGGAAATTTAGAAATTCTAAATATAACATACTGTGTAATAAGGGAAATGTAAACATTAGATGTCTCTTTACAGGAAGTGTTTAGGAAGGCTGTGTAAGTCACATGCAGGGAGGTGTGACAAGGGCTACATAAACAAAGTGATTTAACTCCTAAATAGCAGAGAATTGAGCAGTGAGACTGCAGATGTATGATGTATACACTAAAACCACTTAATTGAGTTAAAGTTGGTTTGGTGCCTATAGTATCATGTTTAAATTCGTACATAAATAGCTAAACCAGAACAAATTAACTAAATAATGTGAATGTCAGAATAAGCTCACTACCTTTCTCACATCACATTCCTAGCTAGAAATGAGTTAATATACACATACCAAGTGGTCACAAAGATTTAGTTAATGTTGATGCTGCATATCTGACATTCAGATAAATACCTTCAAAGCAGTTTTATTTAATCCAAAATGCAAAGATATTAAATGCATTCGTTATTGTAATTTAAACTCTTAGCTCATTTTAAACAAAATCCTTTTCAGCTAATATTCCTTTATGCCTAAAAATGTTTGCATTTTTTATTATCTGCAGTGCTTCGCAATTTTAGAAAGGGGTTTGTTAGATGTAAAGAAGGCCAGCCCGGCTCAAACAAGCTTACAACCATATATATATAATTATTTGTTTGCCCAAGGACATTTACTCATGAGGTGGTCGGACTGGGATTCAAACATAGGTTTCCCAGCTCTACGGTAGTGATTACCACTGCATTTAATGACACCTAATAAATCTGAGTTCAATAATAGTATGTGGATAATTAAATCCACCACTTACAAGTGGGCCCCTTAAATCTTTCACTTAGGGCACAGACAGGCAAAAAGTTAGCCAATCCCTAGCTGCGGTGGAAACAAGATTCCCACATTGCTTTTCTATTCTTAATGCTTTTCCATCCCTGGCTTAGGACCTTGAGCACTGAATTTATCATACAAACTTTTAACAATATTCCTTGATATCTATGGTAGCATAAATTTAACGCAACTTGGTAGACTGCTCCCATTTTTTGTTTTCCCACTCGCCGCTCTATTGAAGTTGTATTGGAGCTGTGTTTTGCCATATTCAGTGTTACTGCAGTTAGATTAAATACAAGCTTTAAGCTCTTCTCTGCCTCTCACTCCCCGAAGAATCATTGAAGATGGATTTTATTTTTATGCTATTTTGACCATGTCTCTTCTTCTGGTTCGAGGAGATATTCCGATAAAAGGATATAAAATAAAAAACCTCTGCAGTCCTTCATACTTTTGTAGCGCTGTGTAAGAGCAACTTAATACACAAAGATACCGTACCTCTAAAAAAAACCAAAAAAAAAAACGTAGCATCCATTATAAGATGGGAAAAATAGCAGCACTGTCTCCACAGAATGGAAGCTTATAAATTAAAGTCTAGCTTTTGCAGAAAAAGCAGAGCTATTCCTGAAAAAGCACTCACCTCCGATGTATATAAATGTTACTGCTGCCCCCTTCATTTTTTTTCCATTTTCATGTGTTAGCTTTCTTTATTTAGGTATAACCACTTTCCCATATCTCTTCCAAATCATTTTCCAGTTTAATATTCAAAATTTCAAATGGTCAAAGAGGGAGACTTGTAATTTAGGGTGTGCTGATAGGTGTGAACAAGGCCCATGCATGGGCTATTCAAGTAATTTAGAAGGAGCACAAAGCAAAAACAGTACACCAATTGAATCACATTTACCAGAAACCACTGTCCAGCGTAGGCTTATGGGACATAAAATTCAACAGCCTCCAGTACTTATTTTCATAAACATGAATGAGTGAAACTTGTCAGCAATCTAATAGATATTGCTGAGTTGTATCTATTAACGTTCCAAACAGCTGCAATTATTGTTTTTTCCAAGAATGACACAACTAGCAGCCACACATACATTCAGAACGTCCCTGCTTAAACAGAATATGTGGTCTTTTTTCTGATAAATATTCTGAACATCACAGAGTTATTTACTAAAGTGAGAATTCAAATTTAATTTCAAATTTAAGTCTAAAGTAGCTGAACTGAAAGCACGACTGAAAGAGAATGTTTCCTTAAAGGACCACTATAGGCACCCAGACCACTTCAGCTCAATGAAGTGGTCTGGGTGCCAGGTCCCTCTTGTTTTAACCCTGCAGCTGAAAACATAGCAGTTTCAAAGAAACTGCTATATTTCACTGATGGTTAAACCAGCCTCTAGTGGCTGCCTCCCTGACAGCCGCTAGAGGCGCTTCCATGATTCTCACTGTGAAAATCACAGTGAGAAGACGTTGGATGTCCATAGGAAAGCATTGAGTAATGCTTTCATATGGGCTGTTTGAATGCGCGCACGGCTCTTGCTGCACATGCACATTCGGATCTGACGTCGGCAGGGGGTGGAGAGTCCCCCAGCGTCGAGGGAGCGCTGAAGTGGTTTTAACCCCTTCAGCCCAGCGGGAGGGGGGCCCTGAGGGTGGGGGGGACCTAATGACCCTATAGTACCAGGAAACAAGATTGTTTTCCTTGCACTATAGTGCTCCTTTAAATTTGAAATTCCCATTTAATTCTCACTTTTGTAAAAACTATGAAAAAGTTCCCTTGCAAATATCATCAACTCCTAAAACAAAATTGCATTGAAATACCCCTGATCCCATTATATATAATTTGTATGGGATCTTATCGCACATTGAGAAGCTCATCTCCAATTGGGTCTTAGATTCCATTGTGTACCCAGGAATGGGTATAAACACAATGAATGTACATGTATAATCTGTACATAACATTTGTCATAATCACAATGGAAGTAATACCCAAAACGACAGACAGTACAATGTGAAAGCCTTGTGTCTACAGACCTCAGGATGTCTGAATCAAAAAAAGAAAAAAATCTTATCCCAGAGCCCACATCGGAAGCACAGACTGTAAATTGACAGGATTTTTAGAACCATGGAAGAAGTATTTGACAATGTTGTAGCTGGATAAAAAGGCCTGTGACACAGTGTGTTTGAGGAGATTAATTAAACTTGTGAGGTTTTTCTTCTTCTTAACTCGTCAATGACATACTTGTGAAGGGCCACAGAAACTCTGAAATTTTAAAACATCTTTCATGTGGTGATAAGTTTGTCACATTATGGTTTTTGTGTTTTAACACAGAAAATAATATACACACAGTCACATACTGTATTATCTTAAAAGACTAAAATCATGGAACAAAAACAGGATATACAGGGTCTGAGGATTGTATATAAACCTGTTAGTAGGGGTGCACAATCGTTTAACAGAGGAAGTCAGATGACTGACTGCCATTTTTATCAGGAGCTGCAATATAATGTCAATAAGATGGTTTGGCTTGAATATTGGAAGTGATATTTTTGATGTATGGTTGCTAGATGAAATGAGCAGAATTCCTTGAAGACTTTCCTCTAATCCTCCCCAATTTTGCCTCCGCTTCGCCTCCAAAATAACCTTCCCCAAATTCTTCATAATCACCCCTTCCTTTGTGTCTTTCCCCATCAGCCTCTTCCCTTATGTGTCTCTGCCTTGTGTCTCTCCCCATTGCACTATTTTCCCTGTACCTATGCCATTTTCACACCCCCATGTGTCTCTCTACAGGCCCCCATTTTACAGTGGAAGTCCTCCCCCAAAGAAATCCTTCAAGTCTTATATATATTTAATGGTTTCTGACTTTTTACTCTTTCTGTAGACTTAAAAGGAAACTAAAACAGAGAACATCAATTTGCTGAATGCATAGTACGTATATGTGAACGTGTGCATGAATATACAGATATACATACATACACATACATACGTACATCTTGAGAAGGGTCACTGCACAGTTCAGTTACATAATTAAATGTACGGTTGAAAGAACTTTCCACACATTGTGAAGGTATGTTTGCTTGCCCTTTCTTGTTTTTGTTAACCTTTTTTTTTCCAGGCATAGGCCAAGCTACAGTGAATTCTGGGTATTAAAGGCATGCAGTGCTGCCGACTGTGTCTAAAATTACTCCTGGAGTTAGATTTTGCTGTGTGGTGCAGTGATGTCACCAGTGATCACACAGCTATATGCCATTAGGATGTTATTACTGAAAATGCAATCAATCATACTAATGTGATCTCATTGATGAAGTTTCCATGCTAATGCTGGAGACTCCAGGACAAATTTGCAGGGTGGAAATCTCTTAGTCTGTGTATACTCATCTCTCCACAGAGAGTTCCAAAAGTACCTACAAAGAATATAAACATAACACCATACAATCTACAACTGGTCTCTGTGCATACACTGGCCAGGTTCTGTCAACACACTTCAGTCTGTAGTCTGTACTATAATAACAAGCCTATACATATGGCACTAGACTTGGTCAAAAACTCTTTAAGTGTATTGTGACTTTACTTATTTCACAGTTTGCTAAGATTTCCGCATGAGGCAATTCATTGTTTAAAAGCCGGGTTTATAGAGTTCATATCAGCAACCTAATCTTGGCTAACCTTGAAACTACATTTCCCAGAATGCTGAGCCACCCCAAGGCTAGACATAATTGCTTTAGTCTGTGAGCACACAGAGACATTTCCAAGCTAAGTCTGCTATCTGGGCACTTGTTGTGTGGTGCTGGTACTGTCTTGCGATGTGAATTGAGCAATGGACCATGTACCTTGGCTGAGTTTTTATAGTGACAAAATGACACTCAGGGGAGATGTGGGAAACAAATGACAGACGTTTTGCACAGGCAATGAAAAAAAAAATCAAGATCTAAACTAAAAGAAGCTTCCGTGGGGATGTCAACTTATAATGCCAGACCTGAGAAAGCCCTTAAGGTAGTGCTTCGTTATCTAGGCCAGACCAAGAATACTACACACCTGTTTCCCTAAGATGTTTAAAAAACAACTGATAAATAACTCTAGTCTTATTTCTTGTTGTTTCATTCACCTTCCCTCCAACTGTGTAACTCCAGCTTAAAGTCAGGTTTGATAAATTGGCAGCGTAACAGGTGGCCTTATTTTGGATGCTTAAAAATCAGATGTGTGCACTAGTACTCAATAGTTCCTGTGCAGCGAAGTACATTGATTTTTCTAAGCCGCTCAGGAACGGGCTATTAATGTAACAAGATAATTCGGGGATAAGCTGTACCAGGTAGGTGCCAAAAAAACTGTGGCTGCTAATTACAGAAGTTCTACAGGTTCCTATTAAGCCAGTTAAACAGGACCATTCTCACAATAGTGTATTTCTAAAAAACAAATTAACGGTTTAATTCAACACTTGAGAGTTAACTAATAAATTGAAAAACTCCTCAATATTGGAAATCATTTCTGACTTGATAGAGTTACAGATAATGTTTCAGTATGTTGAATTGAAATTTTAAATAGTTTTTACATTTTTGATTTAGCAATACTGTTTGTTTGTTTTGTTTATTTTTTTTTTTCTGGTGAGAGCAAGTTGGCTTTTATGGATACATTATATTTTTTAGCATGCATAGGGCAATTTAATTTACTACTCACCCATTTGGTGCTGAAATGGTTAAATGGTTTGTGGGAGTTTGCGTTTTAAAAACATCATGTTAAAGGGGCAGTTGGGCTTTTATGGCCCACAATGGTTCACAAAGAAATATTGATCCCTCTGTTCTCTTTTGAACCCAGCTTACTGAATGTACAGTATGTATGAAGGTGTAAAAATATACTTCCCCATATTCAGCAGTGCAATATGGAATTGGGATTGGTGTCCCATTATCACAAGAAATCATTTCTTATTTTTTTTCTTCTCCAAGAAATAGATACAAGCTGGTAATTGCCTTGTGTACAAGTCTGCCATATAGGACTGTACCAATTAACTATTTAAAAAGATTGAATATTTTGTAGATTATGTTAATTGGCATAATCAATAAAAGCTGACTGTGTCCATTAGGTGGCGCTGTTCTTGATGGCTTTGCATGCTTGCAGTATCATCAATGAAGACAATGCAAATAAGTACTGTCCTGTGAATAATAGTTACTGTAATAAGCACAGTTTTTCAATCAATTATTAGAATAATTTGATCGATTGATGCAGAACTAGCGTAATATTGTCCTTCAGAGGATGTGTGTTAGAACATAAAACTCAAGTGTTGATATACACACACAGAGAATGCATGTCTTTGTGCAGGCCACACACATTGGGATATTTATCAAATTGTTCTGTTCTAAAAGGTGGTTAGAAAAGGTACAATAATAGGAGCCACTAATGGAATGTGCTTTAGACCGCTTTTTAAAGACCCCCAACATATCTCCCCCATTGTCTCCCAGAAAACATTCCATCAATTTTTGCTGTGACACATGGTATAGGCATGTACATCCCTTAATAGTGCATCCGAACTCCTTTATAAGTCCCTTTTACATTCCTGGCACTGAAGTGACCCCTGTAAAGCCAGCAGCACGCTGTGATGCACACAAAAGTGGCCGATTTAGAAAGTGTTACAGTAAGAGACTACATTCAAGGACACAGATAAAAACTGCATTTTGAAATCCATCTCCGTGGGAAAAAGGAGGCTCACTGTTTCTTTAAGTTGAATTTGCATAATGATTAAATCCTGACACTGAAATATAACATATATGTGGTGTCCTCGTTTTATATTTTGCTTAATGGGAACAGGTTCCTATTCACAGCCACACAACAAGGGGGGAGAGTTACATTTCTGATTTTGTTGGTATATGCATGGAATAAAATGTGTTTTACCCCTTATAGTTGGTGTTTGCAAACTCCTAGATAGTTGTTTTTCATATTCCACACTGATACCCTAAAGGAAGCATTCATTCTTTGACATACATGAGTCTCCATCTCATAACGCCTTTGTAATTCTCTTTGTAATTTGGCCAGCGAGTGATACTATGTTGGACTCCATAGCCGCAGTTACACAAGCATTACAATGTAGCATCATGTATCACCGCGAGTCCTGATAAATTGCCATCTCACTGTAGGCTCCTGATGATTTCTGCTCTTGTGCATTAGATGCCACAGTTGGCTTTATAGATTGGACTTGTTATAAATGTAGTTGACAGTGATAACTTGTATGACAAATACTAGCAATGCTTCCAAAGGACGGCTTAATTGGAGATGACATTTCATTAGACAATTATCCAGGACATGGCAGGTGATTTTAGATGCTCTATCCAAATTTCTCAGAATGTTCACTTGGCCCCATGCCAACGCTAATCTCTCAGGTAGCCGTTTGGGTGCACAGGGATGGTCCATGCCAAACTAACTGTGAATCTAACCACTTTCCTGAGGCTAAGTGAGCAGCTGGCTTTATCATGGTGTGCAACCTCATCTGTGCACGTAGGGTGACATTTTCCCACCTATGAGAGGATAAATGTGCTTCTAACCAATTAATTCTGACATTAGTATTACCAAAGGACATCCGTATACCGTATTTATGATTAGGGAAGTAATAAAAAAGTAAGCAACATCTATTCGTGCAGTACTGTCTATTTTGTCATTAGATTTACTGATCGTTACTCCAAAAGGATACGAGTTAATCATCAGTTTAGAGTACTATGACGGCTGTTATGACTAGATTACGAAGAGCTGAAGAGTGTAATGTTTGTGGAGTATGAAAGCTATGTGTTCTGTCCATCTG
Organism: Pelobates fuscus; assembly: GCF_036172605.1. NCBI lineage: Eukaryota > Metazoa > Chordata > Amphibia > Anura > Pelobatidae > Pelobates > Pelobates fuscus. The sequence continues at coordinate 134,552,579 of NC_086323.1, read as the reverse complement.
CTGTTAGTCAAAATGTTTTCAAGCATGTTATGAAAAAAAACAAGGGGCACCGTGACACCCAATACACACCTCCTCAAATGAAAATCAATATCTTAATAATAATTGCATGATATCGCAGAATGTAGCTACGCTGCATCGCAGTTAACAGCACCAAAAGGGTTAGTAGCTGTTCAACTTACCTACAACTTTAGCTAAATAATCTCATCACTGTCAAGGGGATATGCCGGTGAGATGCCCATTTTTCATAAAGACACTTGAAGACATATTGACAAAAAACAAACAAACAAACAGAGTGACCACACCCAGCCTAATTGCACTTTCTTGGCTACAGTAAGCTGTAATGGTGATGATGCTTGAAGTGCCCATTTAAAGCGAATTAAAAATGTAATTCGTTTTTAGTTTAGACACGCTGGACAAGGCATGTAAATTAGATTATGCCATGCAGTGGCATACACACCACAGATACGTGAAAATGGCACTATTGAAAGGAGACAGAGCCACATTTGGCTCATCGAGCATTTTGCTGTAGAGCACATGAGTGCACCAGCTGCATTGTGAAGTTGCTCAGAATGCAAGTACAGTGGTGATAAGTGTGGTTTTTAATTACCTCGGTAATAGATTAACAATAAAATATCTAAAGCTAAATACACAAGGGTGGCTAGAAATATGCTGTAAGTATTCATTTGTTTCTTTGTGTGTATCTGTGTGTGTGAAGTAGTGTGAATTCAACATCACTCTTATTACACATAATCTATTTTGCTCCATTTAAATATCCAATGAAATGGTCTCCAAGTCTTACTAGAAAACCAACCTGCTCTTTAGCAGTTAACATGAATGATTTTCCATGATCCATTGCTGTTCTCGTTTTACCTTGAAATGTGCAGGTTTCTTTAATTAAAATGAACAGTTTCACGGATTCATTTATTAACCTCATGTTCACTCAAATAATAGTATTAATTGTGGGGTAAATCATATTAATCACACTATCCCATTCTGTTACTAAGTTGTTGTTGCTATGGAAACGTCAGCTGCAATACGGTATATGGACAGTATAGGATGATCTAGTGCACTGCTCATAATGTAATCTCAGCCATGACTCTTCAAAACAGCTGCTTCGAATGCAAAACTCTAATTAAGTAATGTAATGCATCCTACACATAGATGGACTCTCTGCACATGTTATTGAATAGATATGTCATATTACAAACTTATTGTCACTACAAATAATGTAGCTTTATTACGACCAATAGAAATGATTCCACAGGCCAAAGGCTCAGAGTGACAATCAGGCTGTGATTATTTGTAGATTGTGATCCTATGCATAGAGAGGTTTGAACAAACAGCATTATAAAACATTATAAAACATGATTAACTGCTATTCTACTGGTACGGTCAGCATCTATATGAGGTTGTATTATAGAAGTTAAGTAGGAATTGTGTTTATTTTTTAAATACATTTTATTTATGCATTTGTATAAAAAAAAAGCAAATTGAATTATAATTTCTAAGTATCAAGCTCAGATAGTTACTTCAAAAAACCCTTGACAAGCAGACCTGGGTTTCCCTAATGGTGTCTTTCCTTTATGTAGCTTAGGTGGCCTAGGGAGGTGAAACAAATTGCCAGTGTCTTCTTTAGCCCACTCAGCCTCCAATGCATGATAGCAGAGTTACAGGAACAGTTATAGAGAGTGTAAAACTCAGTGCTGTCCCAGCTCCTCCAGTGTCTGAGTGTGAGGCTGGACAGGAAAAGGAAGGGATAATTTCCCATCTGCCCACTGACAAGCGGGTACAGCAGGGGCAGGATTAACATTGAGTGATTCATACCTTATAACAGCTCCTGTAGTTCTACTATCAATCATAGGATGGTGGTACTTTGCATATTAATATGTCAAACTCCACATGCCTGTACCTTAAACAACACTTTCCCCCAACCCTAAATTTAACTGCTCTCAAAACCTAAACTCTAGCTCTAAATCCTGACCCCCTCTCAGGCCCCTACATTTTAAATAAAAAGGTTCCATGGGTCCCTCTCGGTCTTAACGTCTTTAATATAATGGCTCATGGACATTGATCTTTTCCCTTATGGCCCTTATGGACATGAAACCACGCGCATGCCCAGTACATTAGTGGCTTCCACTGGCTTGTAAAATCCAGCCCTAAGCTCAAGAGTTGCATACATGTGCTGTGACGTAATGCCTAATGTGCAGGCTAACTGACTATAGATAGAGCAAGTCATGGCGCTTGGTTTGTTGTAGAAAAAGCACCGTCACTGACACTGTCAACAATCACAAGACTCAAAAATTGAAAACAAGCAACTGAACTAAAACTGACAGAAACCCATGCTGTGCAGACTCACAGCATATTACTTGTTTGGTCAGAAGGAATTATATACCTTATTTTATCACACTAGTAAACACTATTGCCGCATTTATTATTGCAGCATTTAAATGCACATGTGCCAAGAACTCAGTTCTGAGAAGGGTTACGTTTATATACATGCCACAGTCTTAGTGTCCATAGCATGGCATGCAAATGAATAACAAACTAGTGAGGCTAAAAAAATGAATAGCACAATCAAACGGTTAGTTAGTTATCTATCTCGGCAAAATTATTGCTAACAAAAGTACCACTCTAAACAGCATCCTTTAACTTGCAACATTTTAGTCATACTATAAATATATAATATTTGTTACATTCAGGATATATGGCAACAAAAGATAAAAATAGCCAAACACTATGTTTATGGGTAAATATATGACACTGGAAGGGATAGAACCTCAGAAATCTTACCAGAAAGCAAACAGAATACCTTTAGCTGGACTTATGTATATATTCAGTAAGTACAGTTCTATGGTTCAAGCCAGGCATCTGATCCATACATATCATTGCAGTCCGTGAATATGACCTACAGTGTGCACAGCCAATTCACACCCATCCCTATCTGCTTTACCATGTTATACCTTTACAGCTCCTTTACAGCCCCTCTCTCAAAATGGAATCCAGCAGAGAAATCTGGTTCTCTGTCAGGTCCAACAAATGTTGCAGCAGTGTGGAAGCTTAGTGGTGATTAAGAGCTTTTTTGTGATTATAAATGGAGAAAAACCATACCTCCTTTATCTGGTACTAGCGGGAAGAAAGACTGGCGGCTGTGTTTGACATTTTCCATAAATTAAAAAAAAATACCCACAAATCTTCTGTAATATACAACATCTGTATATATATATATATATATATATATATATATATATATATATATATATATATAAAAAGATTCGAAAGGTGCTGCACTCACTGTTTGCTCCAATTGAATGCCCGGTGCTTGATCGGCAGAAATATAGAAGAGAGAATTGACAGCACTCCAAGGACTTCTTCAGAAAAAATAACCTTTATTGTTCCAAATAAAAATATCGACGTTTCAGTCTAGCGATTCTAGACTTTCATCAGGACATAATACACATTCACACAACCCCTTCTTAAGTACCCACACTTAGCAATCAGTACACTCACCCCTCCTGTGTCTGGACCTCCCCTCCGAGCGTCCCGGATCATTTTCGCGCCGAAAATGTCGGTCGCATTCTGATGACATCATCGTGCGCCATTGCGCATGCGTCATGACGCTCGCGTCACTGCGCATGCGTCATTATTATAGCCAGTAGTTTACACTGGGTTACCATGGGGACCAGACGCCGAAACGGCCGAAGGCATAAGCTACAACCAAGCTTCAAACTGTTACATTCTTTTTAACAATGTATATCTATACTACTCACTACATTATTATTTAAAAACAATTTTACACTGTTGGCCAGAGGTTAAACAGTCCAAGGCTAATATATTACTACCGGATTTGCTTAAAGGGACAGTGACATCCTATATTATCCCTCTATGACTGCTACACAGCAACTATTGAGCAGAGCAGTCCCAGTTAGCTGCTCAAAACGGGCCATATCCTTTGGAGAGTCCAAATGACCTTCCTATCTACGGCCCATGTCCTGTTCTCATTTATAGCCACTATATATTACATATATACATATTTACAGTTCTACAGATTTCCAAGTTTCACATCCTGTATCTCCAAATGCTGCTGCCAAATCACGGCTAGTGATGCCTATTATACTAATCTCCAGAGATCACCATTCTGTGTACTGAACACGAATCCTCATGGGTATATCAGACGGAAACTATAGTCAAGCCCCAATCTAGACACTCACGTATTTAAGATCCAATCCCCAGGGTTATACTTAATTAATGAAATTACCATAGAAATAAACTATAGCAAAAACCATAGAAAAAACGCCTATCTGTCTAGACGGTGCAACCAGGAATCACTCGCTCTGACACCTTATCAGGACTTGTATTACAAACATTTTTTTCTTTAAATGGACCTATCTCTTCCAAGAATTTTATCCCCTTGAGAAAAAACTCATATTCGAGAGTATATACATCTGTGGGTACCATGCATGTAATTCTCAGTTACCCAACCAGGACCATCTACATTTTCCATGTATGGTCAATGGGTCCTTCATCGATAACTTGTGGGACCCTCCACATTGGCCTCTCCAGCAAATGTTTTACTCATCCATCATTAGGGTATTTAATCCGTCGGCCTGTCCCCAAGGGTGGGCCCACGGGTATAATAACCCCCCATCTGGAGTCAATGCAAAACTGTCTGGATCACAAACGGCAACACAGAAACCTATGGAAACCCCTAAGGCTAGAGAAAGACTGCTAACGAGTATTTCTCATTAAGACCTTTGGGTGTAATTGTTTCCAAAGTCCTAATCCAATAGATTTCTCTCTGCAGGAGCATTTTCTTCCTGTCGCCACCTCGTCTTGGTGGTGGTATTTGGTCAATCGCCATCAGTTTAAGAGTTGTGAGGGCATGTCCAGCTTCCAAGAAATGTTTAGCCACGGGTAGTTCGGAGCCATTGTCCCGATATGCTACCCTAATACTTGACCGATGGTTTCTAATACGTTCCCTCAAAGGCAGGTCCGTTTTGCCAACGTAGGCCAATCCGCAAGGGCATGTCAATTTGTAAATGACAAAGTCCCTGGTACATGTGAGGCGGTGTCTGATGGTATACTGTCTCCCCGTTAGAGGGTGTGAAAACGAGCGACCGGGGACCATGTGTCCACAAGAAACACATCCCAAGCAGCGATAACATCCCAAATTACTGGTCACTGTTTTGGTCTCGTAGCAGTGGCGGGGATCCGTTCTGACCAGGAGATCTCTAAGGCTCTTGTTTCTCTTGTAGCTCATCATCGGTGGGGCTGAGAAGATGTTCGGAAGTGTGGTGTCGTTCCTAACTGCCCGCCAGTTGGCATTCACTGATCTCCTAAGTGCTGGAGATGCTGTGTTATAGATGGTCGGAAAAACCAAGCGTTGGCTTTTAGTGTCCGGTATGTTCTCAGTCTGGTTGCATCTCTGCAGGGCACTGTTTAAAGTTGTTATCTTATACCCCCGTTCCAGAAATTTATTCCACATCATCTGGATTTGCTCTTGAGCTCTATTCGTATCTGAGTTGTTTCTATACACCCTCAAAAATTGCGAGTAAGGCAATGATGCCTTTAACGGATTAGGATGAAAGCTCTTGGCATGGAGGAGTGTATTCCGATCAGTAGATTTTGTGAACAAGGTGTACGTTATTTTATTATTATCTTCAATGCTCACCCTCACATCCAGGAAGTCAACAGTCGTGGGACTAGCTGTCATGGTTAACTCGATGTTAGGACTTGCCCTGTTGATCGTTGCCACCATCTCTGTAGCTGTGTCCAGGTCACCCTTGATGATGAAGAACAAATCATCGATGTATCTCCCGTACATCAGTATCTTGGAATTAAATGGTGTCACAATATGTTCCATCTCGAACCTGTACATGTAGCAATTTGCATACATGGGGGCCATCGCCGCCCCCATCGATGTCCCTGCAAGCTGGCGGTACCAATTTTGCTCGAAGCGAAAGTAGTTGCAAGTTAACACTGCTTCAAGAAGTTCTATTGTAAATTCAATGGGAGGGCCTTGATAGTACGTTGATTCGGCCAATACCAGTCTTGTTGCAGCTATACCTTCCAGATGGGGAATAACGGTATATAAACTTTTAACGTCACAGGTAAGTAGCATAATAGGTTCAAGAGGAAGTTCGATGTTCGAAATTCGTTTTAAAAATGTAGGAGTGTCCTTCAGACATGTTGGTAAGTTGACCACTGTATCTTTCATTTGGAAGTCCAGCCATTGAGCAATCGGTTCAAGTATTCCTTGTTTAGCCGACACTATAGGTCGTCCCGGTGGTTTCTCAATGCTTTTATGTACCTTGGGTAAGGTGTACAAGACGGGGGTTCTTGGATTACGTTGTATCATAAATTCATAGAGTTCGTTAGACAAAAAATTGGCCTCCAAGCCTCTTTTCAATATTTTTTCAAGGTGGCTCTGCAATTGTGCCGTCGGGTCTTTAGGAATCTGTAAATAGGTATGCTGATCCGAGAGTTGGTGCAGTATCTCTCTATATTGTGCATAGTCCATCACCACTATGCCTCCACCCTTGTCAGCAGGCCTTATCATTATTTTATCATCATTAGATAGTGATTTGATTATGTTCCTGTCTCTAGTCGTACAGTTAGAGTGTACCTTCCGTTGTGTTTTAAAGATCATCTTGGTTTCCTTCTCTACTGATCGGAGGAATGTTTTAATTGTGGCCTGATTCGGTAATGGATCAAACATATATATATATGTATGTACATTCATGTGTATTCATTAAAGGGACACTATAGTCACCAGAACAACTACAGCTTAACGTAGTTGTTCTGGTGAGTATAATCATTGCCTTCAGGCATTTTCAAGCAAACACTGCCTTTTCAGAGAAAAGGCAGTGTTGACATTGCCCCGAGGGACACCTCCAAGTGGCCACTCCTCAGATGGCTACTGGAGGTGCTTCCTGGTTCAGTGCTGCGAGTAGGTAGCACTGCCATTCAGCGTCTCCACGCTTTGCATGGGGATGCAGAGTTTTCCTCATAGAGATGCATTGACTCAGTGTATCTCTATGAAGAAGTGCTGATAGGCCAAAATGGTGTTTGGCCCCGCCCCCATCCCACCTCCTTGCAGATTTTAGCCAATCCAATGGATTGGCTAAAAATCGGCAATTCTGATTATGTCATCAAGGAGACGGATCAGTGGCGGGCCAGCGCCAGTGGACCTGCGTGGCGCTGGAAATAAGGTGAGTTTTAATTCTGTTTAGGGGGGCTAAGCCACCTAAATGGTGGGTTTAACACCATAGGGTCAAGAATACATGTTTTTGTTCCTGACCATATAGTGTTTCTTTAAACTAAGAAATTGCAATATTGACAAAGGAATTCCAAATTTTAAGTGTTGAGTGTTGAGTTGAACAATAAGGTGAGATGGAGAAATATTACATTTTGTGCACTTCACATGTAATTTCACAATTCCTCATTTAGTGGGTATCTTCTTGTGTAATGTATTTTTGCTTTGCATAAGCTTTCCATTAAATAGTTAATCAATAAATATGTTTCATGTAGCCAGACTCATAGTAAACCCGATGACTCAAGTAATAGCTTTAATAAACAGACATATAAATTATATAGGTTTGAATAAAACATGGGATACAGAAGTGACGGCTAAATGCATAATATTTAAGTGCATAATCAAAGTAATCGATAATTATGACAGGTTGATAGATAGCTCTACCATGGAAATAGAACAAGACATATACATTAATAAAATAAGCAATTATTAGATCATTTAACCAATGAAATGATTGATGCACTAATAAATATGAGAATAAAGAAAGATGTATAAAATATCTCAAGAAAACAAAAAGCAGCACATTTACGTGCATGTCTGTGTGTTTAATTATGTCAAGGCAATTTTGTCAAAATTAAATCATTTGTAAAAATTTAGGAATCTCATATTAATTTACTATAGGAATTTCATAATTTTTAGAACCAAAAGAATTATGCCGCAGTTATTAGTTAGAGATCCACCGACTGGGAGTGGACCCTAATAAAATACTGGCTTTGGGATTTTTTTGTTGTTTTTTTTTTTTGTTAAGAAAATGGGATATTGAATTTATTGAGTTTTGCTCTACAATACAGTGACAAGATTTTGCACTTAAGTGACAATTTAAGGTGAATTCAAAATTAATTTTGAATGTAAGGCCAGAGTAATTTTAAAGGAACACTATTCTTGACCCTATAGTGTTAAAATCACTATCTAGTCCCCCTGGCTCCCCTAAATATAGTAACATCTTGCCTTTATTCCAGTCTGCTGCTGCTGCTGGCTCTGCCACTGATCTGCCTGCTTGACTGACATCATCAGAAGTGGTGATCTCAGCCAATCACAATGCTTGCCCATAGAAAAGCATTGGATTGGCTCAGATTGTTAAGGAGGCAGATCAGGGTCATAGCCAGCACAAGCCAAACACAGCCCTGGCCAATCAACATCTCCACGTGGAACATGTATATAGCTAATGGCTTTGATTCAATGCAGAGATGACCCCTGAATATCTTTCTAATTATTAAACTAGTGAAAGCATTCAAAAGAATATAATTTAAGGACTTGTTTGAGCCGCAACACGTTTGTAACCAAGGCCTTTTTGCCACTTTTGCTATGCATTCATTCTACCAACATCTGCTCATTATATAGCTCATCATGGTTCCCACTTCAGTAGTATAAGTCCAATTTTGGACATAATTCATTGTATCAGAGTGTTAGTTGGCACTCTCGGACAAGTAATTAGGTCTTAATAGAGTCAAAAGTGATATTGCTAAAATGAAATAAGAATATTTATTTTAGTGATATCACAAAGGACCTGAAAGACTGCACTTTTGCAAGTGAGGGTCAAACTTTTTAAGAAATGTTTGAATCTTTGCCATAGGATGGTGCTATAGGATCTTGTCGCCCTAACCATAACAATTACAGTGGGCTCTAGTGATTATGATTAAACTGACCATTTCAGAATAGTTTTCTAGTTCAGCCAAGTCAGGTTAGGCATTGAAGTGTTTCAAAACAAGTCCAGCATGTCACTAATTAATTTAACATAAGTCTATTGGTGATAAAAAAATATTTTTTATATTTTTGTTGTGGAAACAATAGCACCACACTGGCAGTACATACGCAATTAAATGATGTGTTTATAACACATGGCTAATAGTTTTACAATCTAGAATCACTTTGTAAGATCCAACATACCCAGCAATAGCTGTATGCTTCCCAAGTAGAAAGGAACAATTAAATGTCATTTATGTTATAGCTACAATATTATGCCATTCAGTGAAATACATAAAAGTGAATGAAGCTAATGTTAGGTTTTATAAAGACATTTCTGCCTTAATGCATTTTTCCCTCCCAGTCTTATTCTGTAAACAGTCTCTCCGTAGGGGAGCCACAGGACCCTGGGGAATATCCTACAGCCCTTTTATGTAATTGCCATATTTAGCAAAATGTCATGATGGATGAGCGATCAGACATCAGAACTGGGATGGGGGGGAGGGGTCTCTACTTAATGAAGCTTGGTTGATGACTGTGCATCATTGTAACTCAGAATGAGAGAGAGAGAGACACACACAGAATAGGCAACTCAACCAAAATGAAATTGCATTGCCAGAAATACAGAATGTGCAATAAACAGTGCTCCTATAGCAACCTAGCATCTCCTACAGGGTAAATATATCTTAGTAGGCCTTTTAAGACAGGTGTGTTGGTGCATGTACATATACAGGTGTGCATGTATCCATTATATCAGTTAATTAACAGCTTAGTTAATAAACAAAACTAAACAAATTAGTTAAAATGTTCCGCTATAGAGAATGTAGTCAACACAAGTTGGAGATTGCTTAAGTCATCTACAGAAATCGTATTTAAACTTAGTGCTACTTACCTTTACATCCATTAATTTTTCAGAGTGGACAGAAATAGAGCACTTTGACTATTACGCCTGCCTAACAGTAGTTATAGTGATATTCATGGCACAATATTTCCATCTGTGACCCACTGTCTGCAACGCATTACGCATGAGCTTGCAAGTCACAAGAAAGTAGATATCTCCTCTTTTAAATGCATACCTAGCATTGGCTTTATATTTTCGTCTAGAAGAGATGGCTATCTTTTAAAAGCTGTCCACTTCGCATTTAATAAATGCAGCCAAGACCTGATTTAAACAACAATGTGAAGTCCTAATATTAGAGAGGGTACTCTGTGAGTCGGCAGGAACATACCTCCCAGTGTCGGAGGTATGGGATGCAGAACATGGGTGGTTGGGTCATAAAGATGGTTGGGCAATAAAAATGGCAATGATGAGGGGTGGACCCATCCGGAAACAGAGGCATAGCAGCCTAGCAAGTGTCCATGCCAGCCTGACTGCCACTATGGGCATCCCCACTCAAGGCACTTTTCACAGCTCATTCATATCTACACTCAGATTGTGCTAATGGGGAATAACTTGTGATGTCCACAGAAGTGGGACTTCAGAGAACTAACCTGGCAAGGCAGGAAATCAGGACCATTCAGCTGCAACTCGGAAAGTTTGGAGGGATCTCTTTATACATTTTTCATTAATGTCTCCAGGAAAGGTACAGTTAAAAAATAAAGTAATCAAAAAATAAAGAAAAAAATTAGAAAAGATAAAAATGTTTACTAAAACTTTGCTCAAGAATTATAATTTTTATTATATAACATATCCAGTGCCTTTTAAAATTCCAATATGAGATGTGTATATATAGTTTCAAGCATGTTTACGAATGTTTTGAGCAAACCTTGGATTTTGTTAAACAGGTCAAGACCTTGTAAAGACCCTTTCACATGCTGGGAAGTATAATCCTTTTAAAAAGCTTAGAGGTTCTATCTGTAGGCAGTCAGTCGGTTCTGCCCAGTGAGAGAAGCATTGTGAAGAGGATACCTGCGGCTAATTCTAGTTCAACACTGCAGTCCCTTATCATTTCTGTTTGGACTGAACCAAAAAGATTAACCTTTTTTTTCCCATAATGCTTGACTGCTGTTTTGGAAAATCACATGAATATATATATATATATATATATATATATATATATATATATATATATATATATATATATATATATATATATATATATATATATATATATATATATATATATATATTCATGTGATTTTCCAAAACAGCAGTCAAGCATTATGGGAAAAAAAAATCAAAGCAAAGTACGAGCTTGCTTCCCTCCAGATATTTTATTGCAGCATTTTTTTTTTATTGATATAGTTTGCAAATATCAAGAAAATTAGGTTAGTCTGCTTTTTGTCAGTACCATAAAGTACCAACACTCTGTCTCTGCTCCAAACCTCACGCACTGTGTTGCCCTATGACCTTTAATGCACCTTGGACAAAGTCCACACTTGTTCTGAATTAACTAAATTACAGAAGGCTCCCATTCTTGTGCCTTCTTTATGTTTTACAATTAGAACCCAATGGTAACCATGGAAACTGCTAGATTCCTCCACTGGGGAGAAGCTGAGCAGCTTGTTAGACGTGGATCCATGTTTAAATGCTGATAGCAATTTATTGTACTGATACTTTTGCAGTATCGCAGAACTGATACAATATAGCTTATTGAAGACCAATAGGGATATGCTGCAGGTAGGGTATGCTGCATAATGAAATATTCCTTTCTTGGATATAGTTTCTGTGACTATTTAAGAGAATCACGGATATCTGGTCACCAAGAAGAAAACAGAAAAACATGTGTGAGTGTGAAAGTATAATGGGCTGGACAGATTCATCTTGGACAAATACAATTCTCATTTGATATACTACATGCAAGGATAAAATAATTACTAACAATACGTTTAAGCTGCTGAAATTCTCCCTTGTGGATCTGGTGTGTCTAATGGAGGGTTGTATACTGGTGTAAGTATATGTTCTGTTGGATCTTCCATAGACCCAATTTGTACATACATGCACACCTCAGATTATACTGTTGACAAAGTTCATGGCAAGCAGAGCCGGATTTACCCTCCTTACTGCCACAAGGCTAGTTTCTGCAATACGCCCATCACAGTCCTTTATTTATACATGTATATTAAAGCATGTTTGTTTTAGTAATTTTATACTCTGCTTTAAAACAAATATATATTACTATAGTTTATGTACATGATGTATGTATGTGTACATACATACATCATGTACACATACATACATACATACAGTACATAAATACATACATACATACAGTATATAAAATATATTAATATAATACACACATGATTATTTTTATTTTTGAATTAAATCTTTGGCCTTTGTGAAGACTCACACACTCATACACACTCACTGACCAATGCAGGCACGTACACTCACTGAACAAGGCAGAAAAAACACTGACCCATGCAGAGATACCCACTGACCCATGCACACATATCCAGTAACCAAAGCAGACACACACCCACTGACCCATGCAGACACACACACTGATCCATGAAAAAACAAAATGACACACACAGACATACACACACTGACCCATGCAGACACATACACACTGACCCACGCAGAAAAACACACTTATCCATGCAGACACACACACACACACACTAACCCATGCAGAAAAACACACTGAGGCACGCAGACACACACACACTGACCCATGCAGACACACACACGGTGACCCAGGCAGACACACTCAGACAGACCTTAGTGGGAATTGATGGCTGGCCACTGTGCTAGTTAAGAGAGGCTGCTGCTTCCCTGGCAGGTCCCTTGCTAGAATGGAGGGTGAGAAGGGTAGGATAAAGTAGAGGAGTTCAATGGTCTTGGCAGCATTGTCTTCTCTGTGCAGGCTGTTTTTTTTGTTTTTTTTTGCCCCCTCTGCCTCACTTGCATGTGAGGTCACGTGGGGGCTATGACAGTGATATCATAGCCAAATCCACTGTTCTCTAATTGGTGCAGCAGCTCAGCACCCCGCCGAGAAAGGGAAAAAGCAGGTCTGTAGTCTCCTTCTCACACAGGCTGGCCGCTGTACACACTGCTACAGTGACAGACTCCCTCGCCATGAGAATGGGATGGACAGAGAGGTAGTTCTTTGATCTCTCCACCAGCGGTGCTGCTCCACTCACGCCTGCCGCCCCAAGGTCATGGCTTTGTTGGCCTTATGGGAAATATGACAGTGATGACTATAAGGCTATACTAGACTTAAGATAAGGCCAGAGACTAATTAAAAGTATTTCAAAATATTGGGCAGACAAGATGGGCCGAATGGTTCTTATCTGCCGTCACATAGAAACATAGAAACATAGAATGTGACGGCAGATAAGAACCATTCGGCCCATCTAGTCTGCCCAGTTTTCTAAATACTTTCATTAGTCCCTGGCCTTATCTTATAGTTAGGATAGCCTTATGCCTATCCCACGCATGCTTAAACTCCTTTACTGTGTTAACCTCTACCACTTCAGCTGGAAGGCTATTCCATGCATCCACTACCCTCTCAGTAAAGTAATACTTCCTGGTATTATTTTTAAACCTTTGTCCCTCTAATTTAAGACTATGTCCTCTTGTTGTGGTAGTTTTTCTTCTTTTAAATATAGTCTCCTCCTTTACTGTGTTGATTCCCTTTATGTATTTAAATGTTTCTATCATATCCCCCCTGTCTCGTCTTTCCTCCAAGCTATACATGTTAAGATCCTTCAACCTTTCCTGGTAAGTTTTATCCTGCAATCCATGAACCAGTTTAGTAGCCCTTCTTTGAACTCTCTCTAAGGTATCAATATCCTTCTGAAGATAGGGTCTCCAGTACTGTGTACAGTACTCCAAGTGAGGTCTCACCAGTGTTCTGTACAATGGCATGAGCACTTCCCTCTTTCTACTGCTAATACCTCTCCCTATACAACCAAGCATTCTGCTAGCATTTCCTGCTGCTCTATTACATTGTCTGCCTACCTTTAAGTCATCAGAAATAATCACCCCTAAATCCCTTTCCTCAGATGTTGAGGTTAGGACTCTATCAAATATTTTGTACTCTACCCTTGGGTTTTTACGTCCAAGATGCATTATCTTGCACTTATCCACATTAAATGTCAGTTGCCACAACTCTGACCATTTTTCTAGTTTACCTAAATCATTTTCCATTTGGCTTATCCCTCCTGGAACATCAACCCTGTTACATATCTTAGTATCATCCGCAAAAAGACACACCTTACCATCAAGACCTTCTGCAATATCACTAATAAAAATATTAAAGAGAATGGGTCCAAGTACAGATCCCTGAGGTACCCCACTGGTGACAAGCCCAAGCTTCGAATATACTCCATTGACTACAACCCTCTGTTGCCTGTCACTCAGCCACTGCCTTACCCATTCAACAATATTCGAATCCAAACTCAAAGATTGTAGTTTATTGATAAGCCTTCTATGTGCAACAGTGTCAAAAGCCTTACTGAAATCTAGGTAAGCAATGTCTACTGCACCACCCTGATCTATAATTTTAGTTACCCAATCAAAAAAATCAATAAGATTAGTTTGGCATGATCTCCCTGAAGTAAACCCATGTTGTCTCTGGTCTTGAAATCCATGTGTTTTTAGATGTTCAACAATCCTATCCTTTAACATGGTTTCCATCACTTTCCCCACTACTGAAGTAAGGCTTACTGGCCTATAGTTGCCCGCCTCCTCCCTATTACCTTTCTTGTGAATGGGCACAACATTCGCTAACTTCCAATCTTCTGGGACTACTCCTGTTATCAATGATTGGTTAAATAAATCTGTTAATGGTTTTGCTAGTACACCACTAAGCTCTTTTAATAGCTTTGGGTGTATTCCATCAGGTCCCATTGACTTATTTGTCTTTACTTTTGACAGTTGAAATAGAACCTCTTCCTCTGTAAACTCACGTGTAATAAATGACTCATTTATCCTTTTTGTTAACAGAGGTCCCTTTCCTTCATTTTCATCTGTAAATACCGAACAAAAATATTCATTGAGGCAGTCAGCTAGACCTTTATCCTCATCTACATACCTTCCTTCTTTTGTTTTTAATCTAACTAATCCTTGTTTTACTTTTCTTTTCTCATTTATGTATCTAAAAAAAGTTTTGTCCCCCTTTTTTACTGACTGTGCTATTTTCTCTTCTGTGTGGGATTTGGAAGCTCTTATAACTTGCTTAGCCTCTTTCTGCCTAATCTTATAGGTCATTCTGTCTTCCTCACTCTGGTTTTTTTTATAATTACTAAATGCTAACCTTTTGTTTTTTACTATTTTGGCCACATCTGCGGAGTACCACAGTGGTTTCTTGAATTTTTTGCTTTTACTGACAAGCCTAATGCAATTTTCTGTTGCCTTCAGTAGTGCAACTTTTAAATAATCCCATTTATTTTGGACTCCATATAAATTGCTCCAGTCTGATAATGTCACATTCTATGTTTCTATGACATGTAAAGCTGTTAGGAAGTGAGGATGTATAGTGACTGAAAAATGGCAACGCAAAGGAGGTTACACTTAAGTTATGTTTCCTACCTAATCCCTCATACCTCCATACAAGTGGACATGTCATCCTGGAGGAATATCCAAAAAGTGACAGTGCAGCTTTAAGGACCAGTGATGGTCTATGCTGACATAACAAGGATTACTCCAACCACAATGATCACTTCTGGCTTTTAAAGTGGTCAGGGTGGTAGGAGCCTGTATGTGCAGTGTTTAAAAATGCTCTTTGAGCATTTATTTTGGGGGAAACAGATGGAATAATGCCAATAGTGCATTATTTTATAAATAATAATGAAAAGGGACGGAGAAGCCCTTTAAGAATCTTGTTCTGAAATGGAATGTGGCATTTAAGATGAGCAGGGCTGATACAAAATAGTTGTAAAAAATGCCTTAGGGGTCAGATTATGGCAAATTAAGGGGTTAAGAATTGGTTCTAAGCACCTAAATGATTTTATAGATAAAACAAACAAATAAAAACCTGCGATTTAGCATTCTTGATTCTTCACAGCCCTTACAAATTGCACGGGAAGTCTGTAAATGTTTCCTGCTGAATAAAGCCTCCATTGCAGAGAAAAAAAGTGATTACTCAGAATTTAGACACAAATCTCATCTTCTGATCACGTCCAGCCTGTCTGTCCATTCTCCGAGCATGGGGTGCGCTGGCATTTGTCAAGTTACAGGAGAGAATTCAGAGTGAGAAAGTCGATGCGCAATATGTCAAGATCTCATCTTCCTATTTTGTCTGATGAACATTTTGCATGTCACAGCAAGCTGTAATGTTTAATGAAGGCAATTAAATCTCCGAGGAAGAAAGGCAGATATCTTTTTTTCAGCAGTGGCACAGATCTGTTAAACAAGCTCTGCCATATCAGCTGTAAATCAGTAAAAAAAAGGGATGAATAAAAACCTTGTTACAAGGGCTGAGCCCCTGTAGCAAGAAAGAGAACAGGCAGACACAGACTCTCGATTCAGATATCGAGACTGGCCGTAGCTTCCTAGAACCCTGTGTGAAAGCAGGCTTTTTCTATCACTGGTAAAATTAACATTTTTGCCCCTCATTCCAGACACCAGTCATCTCCTTAGAGTGAGAGCACAAAAGAGAGAGATACAGAGACAGTAAGAGAGAGGCAGAGACAAAGGGGAATTTTTATCAAGTGTTCTGAAAAGTGATTTTTATTTCTGTTCTTCAATCTGTATTTATTCATTGTTTTCTGATCTGCGTTTTTTTTCCCTCTGCTTAAATTCAGCCATTTTTTCTGAAATATACATTATGTGGTGGTCACAAAAGACCACCAAGGTAATGCCCCAATTTAATATGTTTGAATAATCGATTCAAATTATTTAATATATTTTAAAAAAAAATTACATTTGTTTGGTATATATATATTTATATATATACCAATATATATTATAGATATATTTTTTTCTTGTATGTCTTTTTTCATCTTAAAATATTCTATTGTGTTAGAAATACAAAACTGTATCACTAACGCTCTAGTGTCTCTTTGCAACTCATTTTTTCACTTACCTCTTTCCAGCGCTGAGGTCCCTCGTGTTGAATCAGTCTCCTCCAACATCACAGCGTTGGTGTTATCTAATGCGCATGCGTGGCGCATGCATGCAGCATGCAGCATGCATTAGGACTTCCTACTAATGCTTTCCTATAGAGATTTTGAAGATGCTGGATGTCCTCACGCACAGAATGGGAAGTCTGATGTTGTTTCATGGAGTTAAATTCTGTGAAAAGCCAAAAAGCGCCTCTTAACCATCTAACATGAGCATTGCAGTTTCTGTGAAACTGCAATATTTTACATTGTGGGGTTAAGGGGACAGGTGCACTTCACTCAGACTACTTCATCAAGATGAAGTGGACTGGGTGCCTATAGTGTCCTGGTAAATTCCACTTGTTAATTACCATTATTCTGCCATTTGCAATTTTCTTGTGATTGTTCTACATTTGCTCTTAATGTGTCCTATGTCAATTTAGTTTTCCAATGTGCAAATTTTGTATGGAGTTATCTGTGAATTCTGATATTTGTGAAACTTTCACATGAGCCTGTCCACAGTTAATTAGTAAATTAAGAGAGAAATTAGAAGTTAACAAGCACAGAACGAGCCTAATTAATTTGTTTGCGATTATTTAGCCTTCAATGCTGATGGGTTGCTTTATAAAGCCAGCACCAAAGGTAAGGCAGTGTAAAAGAAAAAGCTAAAACAAACCATTTATCTCTTGTAAATATAACTCAAAATTCAAAAGGGTTCAAAGAATGGAACTTCCAAACAAAAAATTCCACCTGAACACTTGATCTCAATGACGTGGATGTGGTATCGGTAAAGTGGCCATGTCGTTTTGGTCCTGAAATATAAAACATTGCCTGTCAATGTTTTCATTACTAGTGCCTGTCTTCCTGTGCATTCGTTTTCGTACGAATACGATTTAGTTTGAAAATTTGTGTTTTTTCATATTCGTTTACTAAAATGTAAACGAAAGCCCTACATACGAAATATAAACTAAACGAAAGGGAAAATGCCGAATGTATTACCTTTTTGTTTTGTTTCGTCCATTTAATAGACTCCTTGGTGCAGGGGAATTAACCCCCGCAGCACAGAGAAAATAACACGCATGCGCAGAAAAAAAGAAACAAGGAGGGAGCTGGCATCAAAAACTATGGGAGTCACTATGAAACTAATAAAATGGATAGTTAAATCCTTCCGCATGCCCCTACACGTGGCATGCTTAAAACTAAATATAAATCAGTATGAGGGTCAATATGACCCCCATATTGATAAAAGGAAGGTTATATCCTCCTGCATGCACCTACTCGCCTAAACAAATGTAAAAGTACTAGTGACTGGGCAGCTATTGCTGCCCAGTCGCTAGTGCAATAAGTGCTAGTGCAATAAGGTGCCATTGTGGGGAACAGAATATGGCTAAAACAGTGGGGAAATGTCCCCACTGGTCCCCACCCATGAGTGGCGGGTGGGGACCCTAAATAAATAAATAATGGAGGGGACCTAATGTCCCTCCCAGGTCCCCACCCATGAGCGGCGGGTGGGGACCCGTATTAATTTTTTATATTGCAACATTTTTATAGTTTTTGCTATAACTTTTGGTTGCATGTACTCTTACTGTAGCTCTCTATCACTTCTATATAAGATAATGATTTTTATATCCAGTTTTAAATGACAGCGAGCACCTGTCTGCTATATTCTGTTCCCTACCATGGCACCTTATTGCACTAGCACTTATGGCATTAGCGACTGGGCAGCAATAGCTGCCCAGTCACTAGTACTTTTAAATTTGTTTAGGCGAGTAGGAGCATGTGGGAGGATTTAACTGCCCTTTTATCAATATAGGGGTCATAGTGACCCTCATACTGATTTATATTTAGTTTTAAATGACAGCGAGCAGCCACTGGCTGTTTAGGCAACATGCTCCTACTTGCGACATGCCCCGAGTAGGGGCATGCGAGATGATTTAACCTCCCTTTTATTAATATGACCCACCTAGGTTTTGATGGGGGGTAGGAATTAATATTATTACAAGGAAGGAGCTGGTAGCGCTGCCGGCTCCCTCCTTGTTTCTTCTTTTTTTTTCGCGCAAGCATAGTGTTATTTTCTCTCTGCTGCAGGGGTTAATTCCCCTGCGGCACGGAGAAAACTAAACGAAAATGCATTCAGCATTTGCCCTTTCGTTTCGTTTATATTTCATATGTGGGGCTTTTGTTTACGCTTTAGTAAGCGAATACGAAAAAAACTGCATTTTCAGACTAAATCGTATTCGTATGAAAACGGATTGCACATGTCTAGGAAGCACCCTCTAGTGGCTGTCAGGTAGACAGTCACTAGTAATGTGTTTAGCCCAGCAATGAAAACATTGATTTAACCTCCATTTTATCAGTATGGGGTCATAGTGACCCCCATACTGATTTATATTTAGTTTTAAATTACAACAAGCAGTCACTGGCTTCCACTTCTACAATTGAGTCAGACTAGGTTCTGTGCTGATTGACATTCTCACTCATTGCATGAGGCTTTCACATATCCTCTAATTCTAATAGAGAAGGATTGGATTCAGTGAACTCTATAAGAATTTATTTGGAGGGGTAGCTATTGCCGTGCATACACTTCTCATCTCGAATGCTTCTCTATGAGAAGCATTGGACTGGGCGATAAGACCAAAAGTAGACAGCCTCAGGAAGATATCACAGGAGGCAGAGCATATTGCTGCAAAGACTGAGTCTCTGCTCTGGAAACAAGGCAAGTAAAACTAATTTATTTTACCTTATTTAGGGGGCAGGCATCTAAATATGCATTAGAACACATAGGATTAGGAACACATTTTTTTTTTCTTATAGTATAGTGTTCCTTTAACCCCTTAATGACACATGACATGTGTGACATGTCATGATTCCATTTTATTCCAGAAGTTTGGTCCTTAAGGGGTTAAAGCTATTCTTTTGGCCTTTCTCTTAGAGACAGAGCAAAAAAAAAAAAAGCACTATACAAGAGAAGAGATATAGATTTATAGATTTATATATATATATATATATATATATATATATATATATATATAGTAGTGTAAATTGGATTAGCGGTATTAGTCACAAACATTCACACATTACAAATACATCAACATTCAGTATCATATTGTTTAGAATTTTTGTGAGAGCCCTCCCTCTGATGCCCCTCTTTATTACATGATGCCCCATCTAATGATGTTCCAAATCAAGACTACTTACATCTCAGGTTCCAGTCATCTTGATATCCAATAATATGCTATGCTTGAATTGCTAGCTGAACTTTTTATGCAGGACACTTATGGAATTTATATTCTGACGCTCGTGGTTTTACAGTGCTGCCTGTCTGTTTGTGAATATAAGAGCTCTCCATGTAAAATCACTTAATTAGATAATCAAGTCTGAGATCTCAAAGGAATTTTATATCTTGAGCTTATGAAGTCCTTATTTGGCAATAAATACAAAATCTTAGCTTTCTCAGACAATCTCCTCATCATGGATACATAGTCGTCCCTGCCACGCATCTTGCCGGCAATTTCCTAATACAGACTGGTGTCTAATTTTAAAGTCAACGTCGGAAAAAGCGAAATCCTTAACATAAAAGTTTCTGACAAACTATAGAGATCAATACAACATTCAGTCACATTCACATGGGCTGATATTAGAGGGATACTATAGACATCAAAATAACTTTTTACATCAAAATAACTTTAGCTTAGTTAAGGAGTTTTTGTGTATAGGTCATGCCCCTGCAGTCTCACTGCTCAATTATTTACCTATCTACCGATCTGACTAAGCTGTACAACCTAAATTTTACACCTTTAAAGGGACTCTATAGTCACCATATAAAAGCAAGAAAGACAGGTCCCCCAGCCTTCCTTCTTGCTTTTATATGAACTTTCATTCATTAAAAAAAAAAAATCGGTGTTTTTATATTAAAAACTTACCTCCGTTCCAGCGCCGAGCTCCCCGCTAGGCCGCGCCCCCTTTTTCGTCAAAATGACGAAATCGCGGGGCCCAATGGGACGGCTTCGCGCTGGACCAATCGCGTTCTTCATAGAGCGGCATTGAATGCCGCCCTATGAAGAACCTGAGCGCTTTACCGCGCATGTGCGCGGAATGCGCGTTCGCGAGCTGAGCTGTCTGACTGACAGCTCAGCTCGCTTTCTAAAATTATCAATAATAAGTTAGGGCCCCCACCCGCCCTGTGCGGCGGGTGGGGGCCCTAAAATTATCAATGAGGGGGGGGACCTACTGTCCCCCCCCCGGCCCCCACCCCTGTGCGGCGGGTGGGGGCCCTAAAATTATCAATGAGGGGGGGGACCTACTGTCCCCCCCCGGCCCCCACCCCTGTGCGGCGGGTGGGGGCCCTAAAATTATCAATGAGGGGGGGACCTACTGTCCCCCCCCGGCACCACCCCTGTGCGGCGGGTGGGGGCCCTAAAATTATCAATGAGGGGGGGGACCTACTGTCCCCCCCCGGCCCCCACCCCTGTGCGGCGGGTGGGGGCCCTAAAATTATCAATGAGGGGGGGACCTACTGTCCCCCCCCGGCACCACCCCTGTGCGGCGGGTGGGGGCCCTAAAATTATCAATGAGGGGGGGGACCTACTGTCCCCCCCCCGGCCCCCACCCCTGTGCGGCGGGTGGGGGCCCTAAAATTATCAATGAGGGGGGGACCTACTGTCCCCCCCCCCCCCGGCCCCCACCCCTGAGCGGCGGGTGGGGGCCCTAAAATTATCAATAAGGGGGGGGGACCTATTGTCCCCCCCCCGGCCCCCACCCCTGAGCGGTGGGTGGGGGCCCTAAATACAAAGGGGGGGGGGACCCTAGTTAACCCTCCCCCCCCAAAAAAAAAATATCTCCCTACCTACCCCCCTCACCCTAAAAATAATGAGGGGGGACCATTAACTAAAAACCTGTAAAAAAATGAGATAAAATCAACTTACCATTCGATGTTTTCTTTCTTCTAAAATCTTCTTTCTTCAGCCCCAAAAAAGGCCAAATAAAAATCCATAATAACCGACGCAATTAAAAAAAAAAAAAAAAAAACCGAGCGCAAAAAAAAATAATCCATCTTCACCCATGGAGGGCTCCGCGCAGACTGAGCTCCGCAGGGCGGGGGAAGGCTTATAAAGCCTTGCCCCGCCCTGCAATTAGGCTAAGAACACTCTGATTGGTGGGTTTAAGCCAATCAGAGTGCTCTTTGTCATTTTACAAGCGTGGGAAAGTTCTTTGGAATTTTCCCACGCTTGTAAAATGACAGATGGATGAAGATGGATTATTTTTTTTGCGCTCGGGTTTTTTTTTTTTCTTTTTTTATTGCGTCGGTTATTATGGATTTTTATTTGGCCTTTTTTGGGGCTGAAGAAAGAAGATTTTAGAAGAAAGAAAACATCGAATGGTAAGTTGTTTTTATCTTATTTTTTGTTTCTTTACAGGTTTTTAGTTAAAGGGTCCCCCCTCATTATTTTTAGGGTGAGGGGGTAGGTAGGGAGATAAGTTTTTTTTTTTTTGGGGGGGGGGGGGGGGGGGAGAGGGTTAACTAGGGTCCCCACCCCCTTTGTATTTAGGGCCCCCACCCACCGCTCAGGGGTGGGGGCCGGGGGGGACAATAGGTCCCCCCCTATTGATAATTTTAGGGCCCCCGAGTAGGTCCGTCCCCCCCCCCTCCCTTCAACCACTATTGTGGCCAGACAGCATCCCTGTGGGTTCGGGCTTCAGCTGTCAGCTGAAGCCACGCCCACAGCAGTGCTGACAGGCTGTCAGCACACAAAGCGCGTTCACAGTGCTTTGTGTGCTGATAGCCCGTCTGATGCATTCACCCAGAATGCATCGGACGAGAGGCCTTTTTAGGGCCTCTGAACTCGGAAGTCCCTCTGGTGGCCGTCTGATTGACTGCAACAAGAGGTGTTCCAAGCTTCCAATGTAAACACTGCATTTTCTCAGAAAATACAGTGCTTACAAGAAAAAGGCTCCGGGTAGCTGTAGCACTCACCTAAACAACCTCATTAAGCTGAAGTTGTTCAGGTGACTATAGTGTCCCTTTAATACAATCAGTAACAATATCTTAGGTCATGACATCGCCCTCATTTCATTTGGCTCTGCAGAATAAACATCTTGAAAATGAGTGTTTTATCCTGTTTTCTTCATCACCTCCGAACATTAACATAAACAGGGCCGGTGCAAGCATTTTGGGCTATATAAGCGAATATGCAGTTTGCCGCCCCCACCCCCTGCTCCCCCTCAAAAAATTTAGCTTCACCTGTGTGCCTCGCAACCTCTCTTTTAAATTTCTTATCCCCTTTAGTGTTATATATCTCCTCTTGAATGTCTTACCCCTTTGTGAGTGTATTACACCCCCTTTAGTATATTATATCCCCCTTTTAGTGTATTACATCCCACCTTTAATGTGTCATACACCACCCTGTGTTTCTTACTTGCCCACCAGCCCCTTCCTGTGTCACTATGCTTTAGTGTGGGGGATAAGGGCAACATTTTGTGGGATACATACTTTATTATTATTATTATTATAAATATAGCGCCAACAAATTCTGTAGCACTGTACAATAGAGCTTTAGTGCGGAGGATAGCGGCAGGTCCCAGTCCCCCACAATGGGGGGTAAGGACAGTATTGGGGGCAGCAGGGCAGCATTGTGGGGGACTGGGGTTATGGTGGGATGGTAGAGGCAGTATTGGGGGGCAGCAGGGCAGAATTGTGGGGTACTGGGGTTATGGTGGGGGGTAGGAACTATATTGGGGGCAGCAGTGTGGAAGACTGGGGCTATGGTGGGAGGTAGGGGACAATAGACACACTCCCTCCCCCTCTCCCTACCTACTTTCTGCTGAACTGGGATCCAGTGTGCTGCCTCTAAGGGAGTTCCGCTCTATGTCCGCATTTCCTGTATAGCTCACTTGCACACCCTGCAATGGTGTCTGAGAGTCGGAATATGACATCACATCGGCTCCCAGGACCTCTACAGGGTGCACAAGGGAGCTATACAGGAAAGGCAGACATAGAGCTGTGCTCCCTCACGCACCCCCTTCCTGCACTATTTATTTATTACTGGTATTTATAAAGCTCCAACAGATTCCGCAGCGCTGTACAATTAGTGGAGAACATACAATATACGCACACAAATACAAAAGGTAGAGAGGGCCCTGCCCGTAAGCTGAAATCTAGCCATTTAAGCTCTTTTATACAAAGTGCATAGGTAGATAGCCCGTGAGCTTACAATCTAAAGGATACCGTGGGGATTTGAGACAAGAGGAAGCAGGGGAAATTTGAAAGTGATGGCGAAATAAGGAAACAGAGAGTTGTAGATATTGGTAGAATATAGAGGGAATGAAGAGGTGAGTGATACTTTTAAACAGCTGGAGGAGCATGCTATAAATCTAGGGGGAATCTGGGTGGGTGGATTGAGCCGAGTAGAATTGTAGAGGCTTGCCGTAGGGATGGTGTGGAAAATGGGCCTAGAGAGGGAGTAGAGATAAACAGTTATATCAAGGTATTTACTGCTAGGAGTGGCAAGCATGGGGGGAGGAGCTTGGCCACAGTACAGGAAATGACCGGAAGGAGAGGAGTGATGTGCACTTCTCTCCTGCCGGTCACCTGGATATTTGTGCCCCTCAGGCTGGAGCGCCCTAAGGCGGCCTGTGCCGCCTTATGGTAGCGCAGACCCTGACCATTAACCTACTTAAAAATGTTTTAAACAACAAGACAGCTGTTTAGCTATTTCACGTAGTCTAACAATTGATTCAGACTAGCTAGACGGAATTCTCCTCTCCTTCCTCTTTTCAATATTCAGGAGTTTGGATAGAGCAGGCATAAGGAAAATGGTAAAAAAAATAAATAAATAAAAAAGTCCAAAAACATTTTTTTTCTGTCTTATATACTTTTTAACCATTAACAATAAATGCCTTTTTTTTAAATCATTTTCCTGATGCCTGCTCTGTCCAAACTCCTGAATATTGAAAAGAGGAAGGAGAGGAGGATTCGGTTTAGCCTTCCAGTGTAGTGATGTCCTGAACCGTTCTGTAAATTAAATGATGCAAATCCTCAAACAATTCATGTTAATTCCAGGTTGTGAGGCAATAAAACACAAAAAATGCCAACAGGGGTGAAAACGTTTGCAAGGCACTGTATGTGTTCCATTCCCTTTAATATGGCAAGTTCTTCTTTATCCATGCATAACTCAGGTACTCATCAAACTTCACTTTGCCCCGGCACTACGAAGTGCTGTGCATAAAATTGCAATATATCCTACAGATTCCCACCAGAGGGATTTAAGAAGCTGCTACATCTGTGTACAACATGTAAATATTATTACTGGTGAGTGTGTTTATTTAAACCGAGACATCTGCTTAACAATGTATAAATAGTGTAATCAAACAGGGCAATCTACCCCACCCTATGAATTATCTTGTTTTACGTATTAATTGGTTGTTGCTGGGTAAATTGTAGTCCTAATGCAATCTCCATTTTCAAAAGATAAAGCTCCCACTTGACCCCCCAATGGAGGAACTGAGCGGTGCATCCGATGAGCTCATTAGAGTGAACTGCGGGTCTGCACAATATTCGCATCAGCGAAGCCTTCGGGCATCTCTCCAGTTCTCTGTGCCAGGAGAACAGGTGCCAGTCTCAGCCCTTAGCTGCTCGCGCCTCTGCATTTTTAGTAGGGTAATGAAAGCATGCCAGGCATGTCATGAACGAGTCTTGAAACGCAAGGAAAAAGAATTATTGGGAGGTAGAAAATGGGCTAAGAATAGGAGAACAAAAGGTATGCGCATAGCAAGGGCTATAAGATGTGATCAAGATTAGCTCGCAATATATGTCAGTTATAAGAATGAACTGTGGCTGCATTAATGCCTCTACAACTGCCATGCATTTTGAATGAGCGGTGTGCTTTCATAGGTCTCATTCTAAGCTACATTAGATCTGTGGTATTTCCAAAGAAGACCCCTTTTGGAACATCTCAGGACAGTGTCTGTAGGAACTTGGTGTCATCATTTTGGCAAACTATGAGCAGATACGGTACTTAAAACCAGATTTAAAAAAAAAAAAAAAAAAAAAAAAGTGAATTAATGAGCCATATCCAGCACATTAAATCCAGAAGATGATAATATCTCCTGTATTACCTTTAGGAATTTGAGCTATCCAGAACACATCTTGAAATTGCAAGAAACAAAATTAATTGGCCTTAAAATCCCAAATCAGATGCTTTTTTTCCTACTAATTCTCCATTAGGATGATATATGCAGATTGGAAATTATTCACTGTACTGTTCAACAAATAAAAACAATAATTTGCATATTAATTAGGATTCTGTTATATGCAACGTATATACGGTTATTTCGTGGAATCTCTAGAGTCGACTTGTTCTGATGGAACTGAACCCCTCGTGTGCCTTATTGCAATTAAGAGCCCAGATGACAGAGAGGCACTTTATAAATCATATGGCTAATTATAGATTGTGTGTTCATACCAACACATCTGGCTCCGCAGGAGGGAATAAGCGGAGATTCCCTGCAGGCAGATGCTACATTCAGCTGCAACACATCTAACCGTTCTTCAGATTCCAGGCAATTAGATCACCTAAAAAACTAACATGATTCCCATGCTAATGCTGATTGTATTAATATTAGGGGTTCTAAGGCAGAACGGGGCATGCCAGCCATTATAGAAACCAAGTTGCTAGTTTATAAATCACACCCAAAGGTGATATGTTGAAATCAGCAATCTGTTGAACAAGGAAATATATTTAGTGAATGTTCTGCATTTAAAGGGACACTATAGGCACCAAAACTACTTCAGCTTAATAAAGCCATTTTGGTGTATAGATCATGCCCCTGCAGTCTCACTGCTCAATATTCTGCAAATTATGAGTTAAATCACTTTTGTTTCTGTTTATACAGCCATAGCCACACCTCCTCTGGCTGTGACTGACACAGCCTGCATTAAAAAAAAATGGTTTCATTTTCAATCAGGTGTTAACTTATTTTAGCTCTAGTCTATATATTGATCTTTAATCACATACAAGATGCTCCTACAGAGTCTAGCAATCTATTAACAAAGCAGGGGATAAGGAATTGTAAATTAAACAGAATTTGCAAGAAAGGAATTGTAAATATTAGATGACTCTTTACAGGAAGTGTTAAGGAAGACTCTGCCACATACAGGGAGATGTGACTAGGGCTGCATAAACAAAGTGATTTAACTCACAAATTACAGATAATTGAGCAATGAGACTGCAGGTGCATGATCTGTACACCAAAACTGCTACATTAAGCAAAAGTGTTTTGGTGACCTGTGGTACCTATTGTGAGGTGTCAGGCTAGGATCTTCAGGATCCTTCTACTCTCCACAGTGGTTCCGATGTCGGCCGCTGTAGCTCTGTCCCTTTTTATAACGCAGCGCATGCACTATAGTGTCCCTTTAAACATTACTTTAAAAGGTTAAACAGGGGGAGTGGGGGCAATCTGCGGCCCCCCAGATGTTTTGGACTACATCTCCCATAATAATCTTAGGGCCATAATGCTAGCAAAGCGTCAAGGGAGATGTAGTCCAAAACATCTGGAGGGTCGCAGATTGCCCACCCCTAATTTCCATACATTATCCATTAAACTATGTCCACCGCTTGGCTATTTTAACCTAAGTGCAATTTGGTTTTCAATGCAATACAGTTCCCTGTTAAGTAGATAAACCCCATTACACTGCCACAAATGCACAGAAAATGCTGGTAAAACACTTTGAAAATGCAATGCTATTTTCAGCTGTTTTCTTCAGCTCTTTTCCTGTTGCAAACAAGCTGAAAGCATAGGTAATTAATTGAATGTCCTTATTTTTCTTCTTTGGAACCTGTAGTTATGTTTAACCAAGCATACTGAACCACTTTAACACACGCAGAAACACACAAGTCTTAAGTGGGAATCATCATTTGTCAGGGTTTTCAATATTATACTTACATACCCCTGCGTTTAATTACAAATATGTAATCGTGAAGTGTGAATAATACAATTCAATGTAAAAAATCCACACCTCCTTTATCCTAACACTGTTTCAATGTATCTTCTTCACTTGCAGTGTTTTCCCAAGCTTTGCCTTGTCTGAAATGGATTGTAATGTAATTTGCCAAGTTTTTAAAGGGACATTTCATGTCCCAAATACAAAATAAATAAAAATCACAGTTTAGTAGATATGCCTTACATGAAATCTTGCATGTATTTAATTTGGTATTTTTTCATTGGCAGTGTATCTAAAAATATCTTGCAAAACATGCAGTTCTCTTATTTGCAACCTTTGCAAACCCATCCCTTCTAACTCCGCCCAGACTTTCTGTGGCTGTCCAATCACATACTTCCCAATGAAGCTCAATGAGAAGTCTTTGCAAAGCTGGTGCTCTGATCAATTGCTGCCTCTTGAGTTAATTTCCTCTGAGCTAACCAAACTAGGAAGTAACATTACATGTTGTCTGCTTGAGGGAAAAGGGGGTGTAACCAGACTAATTTATAAAAGTGTAAATTTATATTGAAATCTATACTTTTTGCAAAATAAAAAAAGATGACACACTCTTCACAAATAAAGCTTTTCAGCAATCTGAAGTGCTTTAGGGGCCTGGAGTGTGCCTTTAATATATGTATGAAATAAAAAACAGCATTACATGAAAAGAAAGCAATGCTAGCACACATTATAGGTGATTTTCAATTCTTAATTTAATGGTGTAATACCCAGGGGAGGAACAGTTCCCCTTTAAAGGACCACTATAGGCACCCAGACCACTTCAGCTTAATGAAGTGGTCTGGGTGCCAGGTCAATCTAGGGTTAACTCTGCCTTCTGTAAACATAGCAGTTTAAGAGAAACTGCTATGTTTACATATGAGTTAATCCAGCCTCTAATGGCTGTCTCATTGACAGCCGCTAGAGGCGCTTCCGCGCTTCTCACTGTGATTTTCACAGCGAGAAGACGCCAGCGTCCATAGGAAAGCATTGAGAAATGGTTTCCTATGGACTGATTGAATGCGTGTGGATCTTGCCGCGCATGCGCATTCAAAGCTGACGGTGGAAGGAGGAGGAGAGTCCCCAGCGCCGAGGGAGCCCGGCGCTGTAGAAAGGTAAGCATTTAACTCCTTCCTCCAACTTCAGCCCGGCGGGAGGGGGGCCATGAGGGTGGGGGCACCCTCAGGGCACTATAGTGCCAGGAAAACGAGTTTCTTTTCTTGGCACTATAGTGGTCCTTTAAGTGATGTTTAGATTTGTCTTTCCCTTTCTTCAGTTTAACAGAGAACCATGAGATCTGTAGGAGATACAGAGATACACCTCTACTGCTGTTCTCTTTAGAATCACCCCCGCACCCTCCCCCCCCCCCCCCCCCCCCCAAAAAAAAAAAAAAAAAAGAAGATAACAATACTAAAAAGGTAGGATTCATTTTAGTAAAAGCTTTTATAAGTTAGTAAGGGAAAATGCTAATTCTTTGCCACTTTAAGTCTAATAAGGATTTAGCATGCTTTTAAAATGTATGTAAACCTCACTGCATCTTACTTTATATTATTAATGATTTTCTGTCTAAACACAATGGGGCATCCTTTGCAGAAGTGTTGGTTGTGCACAGAGAGATGTATATGAAAATGTTATACTGTTTAAACTGCCTGAAATGTAACCCTTTGCTCACCTTCTACATTAATGATAGGAAACATCTAAAAAAAATAGAGCCAGTAACCTGAGCAAGTTTGGCTTACTGCACAATGTGTTGGGACTATTTCTGTTTTCTACTCTTAGATCTTTGTTTCCTGTTCTCTTTAAGTGCAATGTCATAACGTCATAATTTCAGTTTGCCTATTTGTTTGAAAACAAGCTGAGCAATATTACAGATATCCAGGTGAACAATACAATTTTTAAAATCTATATAGTATCCATGTTAGCCAGATCAGTACCCGTAAAGAAAAAAAGTTTATAGAGGAAAACAAAATAATTAAAGGAACACTACAGGCATCCAGATCGCTTCCACCCTGCAATGTCTCACACCCTGTAGTGTAACACTTTATGTTTGCAGTGTTTAAATTCCTCTAGTGGCTGTCACTCAGCACTAGAGGTGCTTCTGATGAAATAGCAGAATAAAACACAGTTAGATCATCTGATTAGTGCAGCGTTTTGCTGTGAATCTGCGTTAGCCTTCAAATACTTTCTTATAGAAAAGCATTGGATTGCCGGAGATCATCAATCCCAATGACCTCAGTAAAGGAGGTGGGGTAGCAGCATGGAGACAAGCACTGCAAGAGAATAAAGGTAAATAAAATAACTTTTCTTCTTCCTACAGGTGGGGGCTGGTAATCTAAAAAACCATGAAGGGCACTATAGTGTTAGACATACTCATTTGTATTCCTAATGCTACAGTGTTCATTTAAAGGGACACTGTAGGCACCGTAACAACTTCATTTGGCTGAAGTGGTTATGATTCCTGGAATCCATAGGCACATGGATTTACAATGGTTTATTTACTGCTTAGCAGAGATGCTCAGTCTCCGGTCTTCTGCAACCAAGCTTGTAATGATGAAATGGAGGGGTGAAGCTATGCTCCACTTCAAACCAAAAGAAAGGTAAGAGGCAGTGATAGGCTGAGAGCATCATCTGAGCATTCTCAGCCAATCACTGCCCCAATCCTTGGTATGAATTGGTATGGCACAAAGCAGAAGCATTGCTGCAATGCCACCATATTGTAATTTGAGGCAGAGTTACAGGTTGAAAAGGATATAGCATCTCTGATAAACAATGAAAAAACATTGATTGCAGAATCCCATGCAACTGGACTCCAGCTACCATAACCAATTCAGTCATATTCGGGGGCGGGGCCTGACAGCCAAGATGGACGGTCGCACAGTCTAAGAGCTCCTATAACACCAAGCATAAACGGGCCACTACAGAGCGACTTATTCATGATGGCAATAAACAGTGCCTGGGAACCGACCCATTATGCCATGGAGCACAATATGGTACCAGTCTGGTCCCGAAGGAGACTGAGAAAAACCTGCGCCGACCATGCGGCCTACACCAGAGCAAAGCCTGAGGCCCGGGGGAGGCGGCCGATCACCCGGCACAGGACACGCTCACAAGCGAGACTTCCACGCAGCCCTGCTACCCCCCCCCCCCTTTGGACCGGCGGGGGATATCCCGGTCCTCGCTGGGGGCGACTACCCCCACAATTTTGACTGACCGAGCGACGATGACCAAAGCAAAACGGGGAGAACAGGGCCCAAGCAAGAAGACGGGAAGGAAGCAGCCTACAACAAAGCGCTTACTTATCAAGCCTCCCAAGCATACTCGGGAGTTTTATGACAGGCTCCGAACCAGCCTCTGGACACTGCTGACTAACCGGAGACTCACCTTCAAACAGGCAATGAGAGCGGTAGCGGGATGGATCCGCCCGGCACCTGGGAGTAAATCCCCCTCGAACCAGACAGGCCCTCAGGCAGAACCAGAGCCGAAAGCCACCACAGCGGAAAACAAAGCAGGCTGACCTGGACACCAGCACCAAAGCCTACACGCACCAGAGCGAGACCCGCCAGTCCACCCGACCCGCTCACCCTACAGCGGCTCTAGAGACATATACCCAGCGTGACACGCTCCCGCACAGGAGAACCCATGGAACAGATCGTGACACTGACCGGGAGACGGGGAGGTCGGATGCCCTGGAGAAGCCACCAGCCCGCACTCAGACCATCGTTAAACTGGGCATCGGCTGAAACAAGCACTGCACTGAATACCTGGGGCAGGCGGCCGCCGGCTGCACTGGACACTGAGAACTGTAAAACTCACATAAAATCCGGTGATCTCCCCCCCTATTGACTCTCATGCACTGCACATTCTGCAAGTACCCTTTATCTGCTATACTAAGAACGGGACGGGCTATTAGAGAACTTGGGCGGCAAGTAGGGGCATTGGTTAGATAGCAAGCCAGGGTCTTTCCTAGCTGGGTCGCTAAAATGCTGTTACCACAGGTTATAATACCTGCTACCCTGAGTTATTCCCCCTTCCTATGATGAGCCTCTCACCCAGCTGCAGCTAAAGGTACATAACCAGCAGAAAATATCTTCCCTGTTGCTTCATTATACCGCTCATGCAGTTACCTAATATCTAACAAGTTTAAGTTTATCATTAAGCAGGTTTACTTTTTATGACAACTTAGCTAGATAAGTCAGTGATGTTACACATGGTACTAAGACAGAATTAGAGACGATAACCTTTCTGTTGTGTCACTAAACAATGAATAACATACTACTTAGCACCATCACACTTGCATAGCTATATAACTTACTAACTATTTAATGCTAGGATTCAGATGCATATCATGTGTTCTCCATTTTATCACTCCTCTGATTTCTACTTTCTGACCTTTATGATAATTGTCTAAGCGAGAACCTAAACTGTTATAAATTTTATTTATTTTTTAATATAAAAATGTGCCTAGTTACTCAGATGACAGTATGCCACATACTTAGCGTGTACCCTCCATCTTGATAATTTAAGTGCCATTCATCATTTTTGACGAATATACTTTGTGCCATAGTGTGCATAGCCTTGTTACACCCAGCATGCACACCGAGATTTGTTAGTACGGTTATGCCTAGGGATACTTATTTTATTTTAATTTTTATTCTTAACTCATATAAATAGGATATGCCTCAGTTGATCAAGCTGGTGACGCTAGCACCTCATAATAAGTCAGTCTGTTAACCGGAATTTGTACCTCGCTTGCCTTACCTTACAAATGACATGTTGATTTAACTATTGGTGAAACTACTTTAAACTATAAAATGTGCAATGTTCTGATAAGCCATACAATCGTTTGTAAATGTAGATCTAAAAACTGGCAATAGCTGTTGTGGCATTGCTTGTATCGTTGTATTCTTCATGCACAACAAAATAAAGAATTAAAAAAAAAAAATTCAGTCATATTCAATTGAATTCATGGCATATATTTTTACATAAATACATCATAGTAAACCCCATCACTAAAAAGTTATTTTTGTGAAAATAATAAAAAATTTATTGGATGCAACTTGAATTGAATAGCTTCTACCAAAAGTCAGGACTAAGCAGCAATTTTGTGCATAAATTGCTGTTCAGGGATACCTAAAAATAAACGTATGTACTGTATACAGCTGTAATTGTTCATTTATTTGTACAGTCTTTTAGTAAACCCTTATCTTGCATCAATTCAGACAAGGTATGAAATAAAAGCATAGAAGCAGAAAAATATATTCGTTACATACAGTAGGTTTGACAAGAATAAATAAACAAAAATGATAAAATATTTTTATGGTTATTTGCGATGGCCTTTTTGTGGGAATAAAACCAAGATGTTAAAATCATATCTATACAGTGAGTCCAATTACTGACTTAAAACCGAATTTCACTTTTCTGGAAATCACATCAATAAATAAAACATTGAACATTGCTAACCTTTTTTTTAAAAAAAAAATAATGCTCTGCTTTTTTTTTTACAATTTATATTAAAGAGTTAGCAAGTGACATCGCAATTCAGTCCAGGCACAACCAGGGCATACAATGCAAATGAAGAGAACAGCAACATTGTTTTGCTTTCTCCACTTCCACTATGTTCAACTGCAGAAAAGGGCTACATTTATAACGAGGACTGACAAGCCAAGATGGAGGTTCCAGCATAAATATGTGGACTTTATTTTTCAAATTTCTAATTTTTGCTAAATATAGGAGATATGTAAACAGAATATTAAAATACTGAATATGACGTATGCTTTTAAAGCACCTATATTATTAAATGCTGCTATTGCAGCTTCTTAAAAAGACATGCAGTGTCTCACCTCAATGGCTACAAGATGCAGCCAATGTATTTTGAGAAAGAGTCTCCCATGCAGTAAGAGGGCAGAGGGGGCAGCATTCAATTTGTTTTCTCACTGAGTGAAGACCAACGCTGGAGCTCATAGAAAGTTCTAAATAGCCCTTATTTGCTAAATGTTATTTGCATGCCTGATGTATCTTTGTTGCTCAATTAACCTCATAACAATAAAGCTAAAGTGCAGATTTGAAATGGACAATAAAACATACATTTACAAGATGTTACAAAAGCAGAAGACATACACCAACATTGAGTATCACTCCCAGATCTTGTTCATAGTATAGTATCAATAATGTAGTCCTGACCGTTAAGGGAGATACAATGTCTCTTTATGAATGTAGCAATCTAATTGGAATGCTGCTATGTAACATACCACTGCAAAAAAAAAAAAAATCAGACTAGCTTGCAATTTGGTATAGAACTCAGTATTTCAAATGTTCAGTATTTTCAAACACAATGTCCAAATTCTGGAGATAAACTGATCAATAATGTAAATCTGGTACTGTGTCCCGGGAGGGGGGTGGGGTTCCTATAACTTTCCTCTAGTAGATAGAATTTAAAATGGTATGTTCACATTACAAGGGATACACTCCCAATGTGTCCACTATGAACTCACATCTGTTTCTCAACAGCACTGTATTTAGAGAGCTGTAAAACGATTGGATAAGATTTGGTGATGGCGATCTGTGATCCCCTGTTGTAAGTTCCACAGGTAGGCCGTTTGCGTTCCACACAGGCCTCTACAATCTCAATCTGTATTATAATCATCTGTCACTTAACTTTTTAATTTATTGCATTTTTATAAAACATAAAACTGTAACTTTCCTTAATTTATTGTTAATTAAAAAAATGCAATTTAATTGTATTTAATTTTTTTTAAAGAAATTAATTTTTTTTTACATTTAATTTTATTTCATTTTTTTAAAAATAGTTTTTATGTATTTTTTTAAGATTTCTAAAGCTTCTATTTATATTTGGCTATTTCTATATATATATATATATATATATATATAATTTCTAAAGCTTATGCATGAGTACCGGGCTTTGAGCCTTCTGGAATGATGCCACATGATTCATTTTCCTCGAAGTTTCCTCTATATAAAGTGAGTCAAGAATAAATGTTAACACTTACATAATTTGTGTTTCAGAATTATTTTATCATTTTGTACTAGTACTGATCATGTATTTATATGTATTCACTATTTCATTTGTATGTATCTTTTATAATAATTGTATTTATTTTGTAGATGGTGAGGTAGATACATATGTGCAATATGCAATATGTAATATGTAGTGTGTATGGGAGATTGTTGCATTAATATGTTTAATTAGCTTTTCAATGGTATTTCTGGCTAATTGTGAGCATAATAATATATCCAGATATCTGTATTGCATTTGGGTACAATTACTTAGGAGTTTGGACTTTATTTTATAAACAGATCCTTGTGTAGAGATTTGGACTACAATGATACTGTCACCTAAATATGTGACTAAGTACTACGGTATACCCGGTCATAGCCTCTGAAGAAGTGAAGATGCCTTCATGAAATGCATAAGGCAGACCAAACATATGGGATTGAGATTGTGGAAGTCTGTGTAAAACGCAATCTCCATCAGCGAATCTCCGTCAGAAATGTTACAGCTCTTTTGAAAAAAGTGTTGGCACAAGAAAGATTGAGTCACGGATCTGAGTTCTTAGAGGACACACTGGTAATGTATCCCATGTAAAGCTAACATACCATTTAAATCCTATCTACAGGATAGGAGAACCTTCTCCAGGACATAGCACCATATTTACTTCATTGATCAGTTGATTTCCACAGTGGGGACACTTTACTCCCATATGTGAATCTATACCATATTGCAAGTTATTCAGATTTTTTTTTTTTTTTTTTTTTTACTGCAGTTTATTACATAGTAGACTAGGCTGCTACATTCATAAAGAGACATTGTATCTTCCTTGATAATTAGGGCTATATAATTGTCATACATTGTGGTAGTGGATTGAGGTCTTTGCACATTTTAGTGTATTATATTTATTTATGAAGATACACAATATTATTCTGCAATTTGTTATTTTTTTTAATGTACATTTTCCTTTTTATATATTTGTTATATTGATATATTCTATAACAAAATACCAGTCACTTGGTTTTCATCCTATACATTAGCTCCCAGTCACCCCTTTTATTTTTTACATTTTGTACTGGTGGTTGTATATATTAACATAATGTACCTGTGTCAGTTTTGTAAGATGGTTTTCCTGACAACTGTTAAGCAAAGATTCTTTGACTGTCAGATACCTTCTTGTAAAACAATTGAAGTACATCTGACTTGAGCAAATCCTCACAACTAATAGCTTCTTCTTCTACTGTTCATTTTGTTTGTCATCTCAGGTATCTTCCCAGTTCAATTACACATTTTTATTAACCAGTGCCCAGAATTATATTGTATTTTGGCCTTAAATTAACTGTCCGTCCCTTTTATAATTAATATATTACTGTTATCCCGGTATAACACATTCCCATACATATTTTGTTAATATTAAAACTGGAGATTTTCCATCTATTAATCTACAGGATAGCAGCTCCTCAGCTGCTAGCCCTACATTTTTGTTTTAAGTCCAATCCGACTCAACACTGCATATCTCAAGAATTCTCACATGTGATTAATATCCTAAGGAATATATTCACTCTGTATGGTGTGAGCATTTCTAACGATGCACTCATACTATATTTTCTAAGGACTGGGAACAAGTGTGGGACAGAACCTGGAATCAGGACGGTCCCACTGAATCCACGACTGTCAGGAGGTACAGTCTATTCCTGAGACCTGGATAAAGAATAAGTATGTTAAAATGATTGTGATGGATGTTGACTTACCATGTATGCATTGTCAAACCATCACCACAAATTTAAGTAGACCTGAAGCAAAGCCAAATGAGAAAGGAAATACAAAAATGGTGGAATCATAACATGTGAATAATATTGCAATTCATAGCCTAATAGTTTATTCACTTATCAGATGGGGAAATGAATACCTAATTATAAAATGCAGGTTAAAAGAGCCAAGTTGTGACCATACCTCAGCTAGAGAATTTGTCAAAATCAACCATTTTTGCAGTCTGTTTAATTTAGATTGTATTGTTTAGTGAATAAACCTCTCCATCAGTTTCTGGAGGTACTTAATGTGAAAATTGTATGTAATATGTGCTTTCCAGTGGGATGAAAGGTGAAATCTGTGCAGGAGTACTGATGTATTCTTATCATAATATTCAAATGGAAGACATGGATTATTTTGAACGAATTCAGCATTATTACCTGTAACTTGTGAGTTTCTTTATAATATTAAAAAAACAACATTCCACACACCAACAGATAAGACCAATGCATACGTTATGATGCACTGAGCTTTGTATCCATGTCTCCCTTTGTGCTATTTAATGTAATTACCACAACTTTCAAAAATAGCAGCACAGATATTCCAACCCTGCTGGACAGTGATGTGAAGGGGGCTTGCCCTTTATCATACAAAATCTTGTACAACAAACAAACATGTTTCATTAGATGACCTGCACATCTCCCATGAATAGCTTAATTCAAGAAAAGACAAGGATGAAGCTTCTAGAGGTCTTTCTATGGCTTCTATTAACCCTTTCATTACCAAGCAGTTTGGAAACAAAAACATAAATTTTGGTTGAATAGAAAAACTTTGGACGTACACACACAAATACATCTGCACATATATGCATACACATACATACACTGATGCAGGCACATATATACAAGACTGATACATGACACATACACCTATACACAAACATACTGATGTACAGAGACACATAACGACACACAGACTCACAAACATTGAGAGACAGTGTGTGTCTGACAGCGTGTATTGGTACCTGTGTGTGCATGTATGGCATTATGTAGCATGTTTGGGCCTGACAGTGTGTGTTTGGTAGTGAGTATCTATGTGCATCTGTAAAGGCTGTGTTGTGTGCTTGAAAGGTGACTGTGAGTATGATAATAACGGAACCTCTGTGCAAGGGGTGAGAGATTCTTATCCTCTGGTTATCCAGCATTTTTCTGGGTTGTTCAGTAGGCTGCTAGTGGGAACTGCGCCTCCAACTTAGTCCCCTTCTAGAGCCAGCACTATAACAGTAGCTGTCCTGACAGCCATTGCAAATTACATTTGTTTGCACTAAACATATTTCATTTGAAAAAGTTGAAATCATGTATTCTATTGTGGGTTATGGCTGCATACCCTGGCAATCATGTATACACAATTGGCAAGGGTTGTTGGGGTTAAGAGAAGGTACTTTCTCTGATATTCTTCTTCTAGAGATGACAGAGAAAAGTCTAAAGCAAATTCAAATTTAATACTCAAGATGCACTAGGGAATAATTAGAGATCACTTAGTCAGTACACTTGGGGCACCATAACAACTTAATCTCATTAACCTTATTGGGTTAAACCTTACATGAACTGTTTTACCCCAAAGTTGAATATTTTGCTCCTGTTATCTCAGGTCCTCCTCTTCCTGTGATGTCCAAAGCTTTAATGAGGAAGCTTGGCCTGGGTGCAGGTGATATGCTTAGTGCATCAGCTGATTCTCTCAGGCTATCACTAGATCCCCATTCAGAAGACTGTGTGATAAAGATACAGGGGCTGCTTCCATCCATCAGGAGGTGGACAGTCTGAAGTGACATTCCAAAAACCTCGGAAAAGTTGCTCTGCCAAAAGATCTCCCCTGCTATCCAGCATACCTTTAAGAGGAAGCAATGGGTTCTCCAATGCAGGTTTAGGCAGGAGCATCCCCCTCCTGTTGTCTGAGGCATATAGTTAGCTCTAACCTTAGTTGTTAGTTATCATTGTTTATTGTTATTTTTGTAGTTGTTTGTTATCTGTTGATGTCATCCATTGCTATTAAAATAACTGGTGTCAATATTTCCTCCCATCCCATTGAACATGTCTCATTTGATTCATGCGTGGGTGTTTGGGGAGGTTGTTGGGGTTGGAGGTTAGGTTGGTTTAATTTATTTGCTATATGAAGTGGCAATCGGAGATTTACCCCCTTGTTGGTAAATACATGCAAATCATGGCATCAAACCTCTTAAATGTCTCTTTCCAGTCTTCCCTTCAGGAAAGTGTTTTGTACTGTGGAGTTAGAACCTGAGGCATATATGATCTCAGAGTTTGAGCCCACAGCAGTGTTTATAAAGACTGCTTTGGATTCACATTTAGCTAGGGCCTCATAGTGCCATAGTCCAGAGGTAATGTTGACAAATCCCCAGGTAACGTTGACAACCCACAATGGAAAACAATTCATGAATTTCAGTAATTATGGTTCAATCATTGGGATTCCTTACAATGGCACAATTTTCATAGTGAAATGTTTCCCGTAGTAAAATCATTATTTGGAGCATAATGTGAGGCCAGGGGTCAAGTGAGGACTTTGCTTTGAAAGATTAGCCACGCTGCCTGCTAAGTGGGCCAAGCATATCTCATCTGCTGTCAAATGCTATGTATATCACAAATGCAGGACAGGCAGTCACTCCAGCTTCCAGTGAATACAGGAACATTCATTGCACAGGCTCTTACTGAATATAAAGTTATGGAAAGCTGTCTAGCTGCTGCACACCAGGTAATTAGAGATGTGGGGCAGGACACTGCTCTGGGCACTTTCTTTTCAAAGCTGTTAATTAACTAAACTACATATTCACATTAAAGGATTATTACAGCAAATGTGCAAACATGCAGTTATGGCAATCCCCTGTGTTATGAATACTAAACTACCTGTGAACAGCGAAGGTGGATTGGAGTCTTGATAAAAACATGCATCAAGCTACAATAAATAAATATAAAGTGTGCCAAAAAAGTTAAAAGTATATCTGTTTAAATGTCTTACACAATTTATCAGGGATGGTGTACAACAGACATCTTAATTCCTACAAGTATAAGCAAAGGGAAGAATGCATAGCGCAACAGACGTATGAGGTATGGTTTGAACCCAAATAATATGATCACTCACGTGCTACAGAGCCATGCCCAGGCTCTGTATAAATCACCCAATGGTGCCCCCTTCATGGGCTATTAAAACAGGTGTGGAAACTGCAGGAGACCCTTGATGTTATTAGTTAAAAAATAAATTTATTTGACAAACATAAAATAACAGATGAAGAATCACAAAAGGGATTGTCAACAGCATCTAGCGTATTCAAGGTAACTTATGACCATGTTTTTGGTTTACGAGCATAATTGCTCAGTCGTGACAAATATATTGATAACAATTTGTAATTTTGTCATGCTGTATAGCGTAAAAACAACATTGGCTTGGCAGCCATCTTGCTTTCCTGCTCCACACAAGCAAACGTACTAATTATCCTGATATGCAGGGCCAGACTGGCCTACTGGGATACCGGGAGATTTCCCGGTAGGCCGCCTGCCCAGGGGAGCGCTGTGTGCTGCGATCAGCCTCAAGACAGTCTGCTCTCCCGCGGGCCGCAGCCAGTCACGTGCTTTTGCATACCTGGCAGCTGTGCGGCGGTGGTGCTTTAGTGCGCAGAGTGGCTGGCTATCTGCAGACCAGGTCAGCCACTCACTCCTCCTTCCCTCCTGCTCGCACTACCTGCTTGAGCAGAGAAGAGATTGTGCAGGCTGGGCTGGAACTGGTGGGCAGCTCATCTTGAGGTATGGGAGCAGATGAGCTGTAGTATATTAAAATGTAGGTAGGGAGTGCAGTGTATTAAATTGTGGGGAAGGCAGTATTACATTGTGGGCAGGGGGTCAGTGTATTAAATTGTGGGGAGGGCAGTATTAAATTGTGGGGAGGGGCAGTGTATTAAATAGTGGGGAGGGCAGTGTATTACATTGTGGGCAGGAGGGCAGTGTATTAAATTGTGGGGAGGGCAGTATTAAATTGTGGGGAGGGGCAATATTACATTGTGGGGAGGAGGCAATGTATTAAAGTGTGGGGAGATTATGAGGAGGGGGGCAGTGTATTTAATTGTGAGGATAAATTTGGGTGGAGCGGGGCAGTGTATTAAATTGTTGGGGGGCAGTGTATTAAATTGGAGGGGGAGGGCAGTGTATTAAATTGGAGGGGGGCAGTGTATTAAATTGTAGGGAGGGGCAGTGTATTAACTCGGGAGGAGGGGGGCAGTCTATTAAATTGTGGGGAGGGGGGACAGTGTATTAAATTGGGGGTAGGGGGACAGTGTATTGAATAGGGAGGAGGGGGCAGTGTATTATAGTGTGTGGAAGGGGGCCAGTGTATTATATTGTATGCTGTTGGGCTGACATGCAATTATTTCCAGGGCTGGTTTTCATTCCCAGTTCGGCCCTGCTGATATGGTCTGGGTATTTCAAATACTCTGCTGAAAAGATGTCTTGAACCAATTATCCACAGATGTCCTACTTGTTGGTAAATGGGTTTACAGCATATGGTTACTGAACGATTTGGGTGTGTTGTGGCATGACCGTGACATGACTCTGTTATACCAAGGTTCTCTGTTTCCTAGAAAATGCCCTCTAATGGGGCAGGAATTGGGAGGTCCATCCATAAAAAAGACAGGATTTCGCCTACTTCAGGGGCATAGTCAGTAAAGTATAAAGGGGTAACTGTAAACTATCCCCTAAAATAGAGAATCATTGAACTTCCAGGAGCTCAGTTATCAGATTTACATGCAGCATTAAACAAACTATTCAACTAAAAATTGCAATGACAGCAGTGTAATGTCCAATAACATAAACTATGTCACACTTGAAGTTTAGACTTAGGCAGGCACATTGGTGTAGAAATAACAAATCACATTGGTCAATTGATGCCAACTGTAAATTACAGGATGCTAGCATACTGAAAAAGAAACCAACTACGCCATCTTTTTGTTAACAAACTTGTATACAAAGCACTTTGTCAGATTCTGCAGATAATGCATCCCAGAGACTGATTACATCAACATGAGCTGACACTGCAGGCTGCACTTCATTCCTTATTCATAAAACAACATGAGATTGTCACTTGTTAGCGCATCCTGGTGTGGTTACCATGGAAACATGTATCATAAAAATGACCCCCGTGATAAGGAGATGGTCTGAAAAAAAGTATGGGCCGAGCACAGCTGGAATGCTCAATGTCGATCTTGACATTGAGCGAATTATTTTCTATAAGTTGTTAAAATGAGAACGTGTTTTTTGGACATTGTAGCAATAGAAAGAAAATGTAATAAAGTAAAAACCATCATGTTAGAATTTAATTCAAACTAAAAAGCTTGCCTGTGTGGAGTAAATCAAAAAGCATTTTCCAGTAAAAATGTTTGTGCAACTTATGGCTCGTTCTCCAGCTCCTTCCATTATTCAAACATGTTTCAGTTGTTTACAGATGAACTACAATGCTCGCCATAATCATATTTTGAACATGAACTGCTATTCAAGAATTCTCTAACATCCATAAGCCCATTCCTGTGATAGTTAATTGTATGATATACAGTTCAATGCACTAGAACAGGGGCAGGCAACCTTTGGCACTCCATATGTTTGTGAACTACATCTCCTCTAATGCTTTGCCAGCATCATGCCTTTAAGAGCATCATGGGAGATATAGTCCACAAAATCTGGAATGCTGAAGGCTGCCTAACCCTGAGCTAGAATCTAAATGTTCTTTCTTATTAATAGAATATCAGAAAAACAAGCTATTTTCTCTACAGCAGAAGCCAATAGCCATTCTGAAATTAATTTCTGGACATTGCGGAGTTATATTGGCACAATAATACAGCCCTAATTGGGCTGTAAATGCAATCTGGAGAATTGATATGTTTTCTATCAAAAATGAAAATATCCACACGCGTTTCTATGTTCAGCTAAACCTTGTAGGAAATTGCAGATCACTAGACAATTTTCTGCTGCATTCTGCTAAAAACCCACATTGCAACTCAACTAAACGGAATTTTGGATAGGAGAACATAATATGCACTTTTTTTTTTAAATTGACCGATATGAATTTGGCTTCATTAATAATGCCGAATCCATTCTATTTTATTAAAAATACTAAATTACTTGGGATTGTGGGTTTTGTTATACATATTAGAAACGTGTATATATGTTAGTGTTACATCTGTTTCGATGTCTCTTCTTGTGTCATCTTTATTCCATTGCATATTTAATAAGCAAAATACACTGTGCACAATTTGTTGTCTTTGTGCAGAGTAATTATCAACAGGAATTCTATACAATGTTAATACTTGATTACATACTTTGTGCACAAAATTACAGGTTCACTCTAGATCTTCAAATCTTCCTTTCGATGTGTTTATCATTTGTGCACTAGGTCACTCAAAGATGTTCTGATTGCTGTTAGTTATGTTATACTTACATAGTTGTCTAGGTTGAAAAAAGACTGAAGTCTATCAAGTTCAACCGTGAGTCCATCAACTTTAACTGTGACTTGTTTATCTGTGATGAGGTCATAGGAGTATGGGGCTTTGCCAGCAGCAAATCTGGCATTGATTAGCAATGGTGTTTTATGTTCTCTAATCATGGTTCAATGGTGACATCATGCTCTAACACATATCCCTCTGGAATACTTTACGTCTTTTTCACCACAGGAGCAGGAGATATTATTTTTTAATAATAATTTATTTAAGATAGATCAGCAGTGCCTTGTGATGCTTGGCAGACCATTAAAAGATAGTAACAATAACACTAGGCATTAAAACAAACACATCTATAAGAAAGAGAACCTTTCTCCAAAGCAAACACGTTTGAGGGATTGTTTATATCTTAAGGGCTGTACTAGAAAGGCAGGATAACCCCAGGGATTAGAAGGAAAAGAGTATTTCACCAACAGCAAAATAAAAGGCTGCTTATAATAAAGTCAGTCAAGCAGTGAGGCTCACTGTAATGATACATCTTTGTAGAAATATCTTAAAACGAAAAGTTAATCCCCTCCTTTTTTATGAGAACTGAGGCAAATCATTATTTGTTTTACCCACCATTTTCTCTGTTTTCTCTAAAGACGTTCAATGAGAAAACATTATAGTAACCTATTATATCTACTCTTGATGAGAGACTGGTGGCTAAAAATTTTTCAATCTGAAGAGCGGGTCAACCACCCATTCA
Source organism: Pelobates fuscus (assembly GCF_036172605.1). Lineage (NCBI taxonomy): Eukaryota > Metazoa > Chordata > Amphibia > Anura > Pelobatidae > Pelobates > Pelobates fuscus. The sequence goes on along the minus strand of NC_086323.1, from coordinate 134,508,627 downwards.
TTAACATGTCATATCCAGGGACAAACTGACAACTTTCAATGCAGAAGATAACCACAGTATTATTGTCCAATAATTAATCATATATTCAAATCAGAGCAGCCTCGGAAATATTCACTTTCATGTTACCTTACTCTAGTCAACTCCAATAAGCAGATAATTGTTTTCAGTAGTGTAAAAGTTGAGCAGAGACCAGGTGAACATTTTCGAGCTTCCCATGGAAAACCTACCCAACATCTGAGAACCTGATACCATGAAGCATGGCTCACAGCCACCGACACAACATCTCTGAGTGATATTGTCATTAAAATCCAGTTTTAGAACAAGTAGACCGTGGGAGGAGGTATCTTCTGACAGGTTAACTTGTAGTTCCATCATAAAAATGGACAACAATCCTGTTCAATCCCATTGATCACTGCTCAATTTGGACCACTATCACTGTCCTGTATAACATGTAGGATAATTAAAAAAAGCAATTTCATCATTTTTGTAAATGGAAAAAAACAACAAACCTTTGATGTGATCTATAGAAGGTAAAATACTAATTTTTACTTTTCATCCTCTTGAATAAGTCAATAAGTAATTTGTGAAGTTTTAGAGTTGTTTTTTTTTACTATGTATTGATGTCTCTCTTTGGGATTACAGTGTGTCAGTTATAATGTTGTTGACTGCAGGTGTTGAGAATTAGAGTCCAAAAATAACTTTATCAGTTGGAGGTTTCTTGGTCTACTTTACATAGATTAACTAGTATCACAATAAAATGGCTGAAGTAAAATTGTGGAAAATGTATATACATCATGACACACAGTTTGTATACAAATATTTCATTTTTAAGAACAGCATCTGACATTTAAATATCGTTGTCTAAAGTTTAAAATCTCAGGAGCTTTACAAACGATCAGCTTTGATCATTAAATACAATCCACAGTTCAAGAGCTAGTGACCCATTTAATCATGTCATTACAGTGAGAGAGACTCTCTAGAAATGTGCCAGGACCAGACATTAATAACGAGGACACACAGAATGTGATGTCTAGCATGGCAAAAGAAGTCCAAAAAAATACTCTCAATCCTACAGGATACGCAAAGTGTTGCACAGTAAAGTGTGCTAGGTTTACAAGGTATGTCTCCATGAAATAGGAAGTTTAAAATGTTGTTTAATTTGAGCAAAACTGTAATAGAGATACATTTCTAAAAGTGCCGCATCATAACATAGCTGTTTTAAAATGGCACTATTAGGATTACAATTAGGGGGCCTAGGGTTGGGAGAGGTGCATACCTCCCAAAATTTCAAATGGACAAAGAAGGACACAATACTTTTAGGGGTGTGAGTGGGGGTGTAGTCAGGGCAAACGCCCTTCTGAGAAATTTTTGGTGGTTTACTAATGACAGATTATGGAAATAAAATGAAATTGAGAACAAGAACAATGTATTTTATGTAGTCAGACCGATTTCTAAAAAGTTCACGTTAGTTTAAAGACACATTACTGTAAGTATTATTGCTGTGGAGCTCTGTTATACACTCAGTTACACCAATCATATGGAGCTCAGAGAAAGGAGGGACTATACGATAGAAAATGGGAAAGGGGGAATTTGGGCCCAAAATAGGGGCTGTCCCTCCTAAATAGTGATACATGGAGGTATGGAGTTACTTAGGCTTAGGTTGTATGTGCATTCAAGGGGCTGTGGAAAGTCTTGCTGAGTGTGGTGGTGGAACTTACAAGCTTTTGCTGTTTACACAAGGACACTGACAGTCTCTTCATCGTGCAATTATAATTACTATTATAAACTGTGCTGTGATGGTGCTGCTTTTAATTTAAAATAGTATATCATAGTGTCACTAGGTTAAAGTAAAAACCTGAGTTATTCATAATTAGATGAATATAATTCGAAACTGGAGGATTTTGATTTGTATAATGTTATTAGTATTAAATCACTACTGATATGCTAAAGTGATCACAAGTTTTATAACAGGTATCACTGTACTATTTGTTAGATGATGATGATACAAATGGAAATTACAAAAAAGTGACATTTCTGTAACACACACACTTTGCCTTAATTACAGTTGTGAGAACAGGCCATAAAGCACACGTTGTGCATGTTTTCCATTTTAATCTAACTCATAAATAGAGATGTCGCGAACATAAAATTTTCCGTTCGCGATTGGCGAACGCGAATTTTCCACAAATGTTCGTGAACCGGCGAACCGCCATAGACTTCAATAGGAAGGCAAATTTTAAAACCCACAGGGACTCTTGCAGGCCACAATAGTGATGGAAAAGTTGTTTCAAGAGGACTAACACCTGGACTGTGGCATGCCGGAGGAGGATCCATGGCAAAACTCCCATGGAAAATTACATAGTTGATGCAGAGTCTGGTTTTAATCCATAAAGGGCATAAATCACCTAACATTCCTAAATTGTTTGGAATAACGTGCTTTAAAACATCAGGTCTGATGTTGTATCGATCAGGTAGTGTAAGGGTTACGCCCGCTTCACAGTGACAGACCAAACTCCCCGTTTAATGCACCGCAAACAACCGCAAACAGTCCATTTGCACAACCGCAAACTCCCCATTTGCACAAGGTTGGATACCAAGCTAGCCATGTCCCGTTCCTTGTCCTCACTGATGTAATTGAAGGTCTCTTCCTCCACCCAGCCACGTCCAACACCAAGGGTCCCCGAAAGGTGACAACAAGCCCCCTGGGACGCCTACTGTGTTTGGTCTTCCACCTCCTCGAAGCCACCTTCCTCCTCTGACTCCTCTTCCTCACAATCCTCTTCCAGCGGTGCCGCAGGTCCAGCAAGCGATGCTGATAAGGCTGTTTCTGGTGGTGATAGTGACCAATTGACCATAACTCTTCCTCTTCCTCTTCACGCTCATCTATGACCTGATCCAGCACTCTTGGCAGGGCACGCTCCAGGAAGAAAACAAATGGTATGATGTCGCTGATGGTGCCTTCGGTGCGACTGACTAGGTTTGTCACCTCATTAAAAGGACGCATGAGCCTACAGGCATTGCGCATGAGCGTCCAGTAACGTGGCAAAAAAAATTCCAACTCCGTAGCGGCTGTCCTAGCACCCCGGTCATACAAATAGTCATTAACAGCTTTTTCTTGTTGGAGCAGGCGGTTGAACATTAAGAGTGTTGAATTCCAACGTGTCGGGCTGTCGCAAATCAAGCGCCTCAATGGCATGTTGTTTCGCCGCTGGATATCTGAAAAGTGCACCGTGGCCGTGTAGGAACGCCTGAAATGGCCACACACCTTCCTGGCCTGCTTCAGGACGTCCTGTAAGCCTGGGTACTCATGTACAAAGCGTTGTACGACCAGATTACACACATGTGCCATGCACGGCACATGTGTCAACTTGCCCAAATTCAATGCCGCCAACAAATTTCTTCCGTTGTCACAAACCACTTTGCCGATCTCCAGTTGGTGCGGAGTCAGCCACTGATCCACGTGTGCGTTCAGGGCGGACAGGAGTGCTGGTCCGGTGTGATTCTCTGCTTTCAGGCAAGTCAACCCCAAGACGGCATGACACTGCCGTATCCGGGATGTGGAATAGTACCTGGGGAGCTTGGGGGGGTGCCGTTGATGTGGAGCAAGATGCAGCAGCAGAAGAGGACTCAGCCGAGGAGGTTATGGAAGAGGATGGAGTAGGAGGAGTAGAGGAGGTGGCAGCAGGCCTGCCTGCAAGTCGTGGCGGTGTCACCAACTCCTCTGCAGAGCCAATGGTCAGATGGACCCTTGCCCCAACACTATGTGCCAGATATGCCATTACTTCCTTTTGCACAATCGAGTACAGGATGGGGATTGCCTTTTGTGCAAAGAAATTTCGGCCGGGTACCTTCCACTGCGGTGTCCCAATAGCTACAAAATTTTGGAACGCCTCAAACTCCACCAGCTTGTATGGTAAAAGCTGGCGGGCTAAGAGTTCAGACACGCCAGCTGTCAGATGCCGGGCAAGGGGGTGACTTTGTGAAATTGGCTTCTTACGCTCCAACATGTCCTTGACAGACACCTGACTGTGGGCAGATGAGCAGGAACTGCTCAAGGCAAGAGACGGAATGGCGGATGGTTGAGAGGGGGCAAGGAGGACAGCAGTGGTTGACGTGGCTGAAGATGCTGGACCAGGAGGAGGATGGCGGCTTTGAGTTTGTGTGCTGCTTGTACTCATGTGTTGATCCCATAGATGTGCGATCATGTGCCTTCGCAAAGCAGTTGTACCTAGGTGGGTGTTGGACTTCCCACGACTCTGTTTCTTTTGGCACAGGTTGCAAATGGCATCGCTGTTGTCAGAGGCAGACACACAAAAAAAATGCCACACTGCTGAGCTCTGCAATGACGGCATTCTGGTGGTGGCAACAGCATGCGTTGATTGGCGTGCTGTCTGGCTGACCCCAGGTGACGATGCATGCTGTCTGACTGTGCCACTAGCTCCTTGCAACAACCTCCCCCTGCTTCCAACTTGTCTCCTCCTCCTCTCTGTCTCCCCATCTGAACTTTCCCCCTGTTCTTCTTCTCTTCTAGAGGGCACCCACGTGACATCCACGGACGCATCGTCATCATCAACCGCTTCACTTGTATCTGACAACTCAGCAAAGGAAGCAGCAGTGGGTACAACATCATCATCATCACACCGTACGTCCATGTGTGTAATGCTGCCTGACTGAGACATATCCCTGTTATCTACATCCTTTGGCAATAATGGTTGCGCATCACTCTTTTCTTCCAACTGATGTGTAAATAACTCCTCTGACAGATCGAGTGAAGCGGCTGTGGTGCTAGTGTTGGAGTTGACGGTAGGCGGGTGAGTGGTAACTTGAGAGGTGCCAGAAGCTAAGCTGGAGGAGGATGGTGCGTCAAGGTTCCGAGCGGAAGCTGTAGAAGATTGGGTGTCCTGTGTTAGCCAGTCAACTATGTCCTCAGAACTTTTTTGAGTTCAGGGTACGTGGCCTCTGAACACTGGGCATTATTCTAAGGCCAAAGGGAATCACAGCACCATGACCACGATGGCCCCTGCGGGGTGGTCTGCCTCTGCCTGTCATTTTTTTTTCGATTAGTGGTACTATGCGTACAAGCTACTGTGACAACAGATATGAGTGGCACTGTGCACTGGCAGAAGTTGGCAGAGTAGACGCTGTAGGCCTGACACACACGCTTGCAGACAACTAACTGCTATTCAATCTATTACAGTCAATTGTGTTTATTTTGTTTAAATGTACACTACTGTTACACCAGATATGAGTTGCACTGGTGTGACACTGTGCCCTGGCAGGCCCTGAAACGCACACGTGTGAAGGAAACTGACTGCTATTATTTCACATTCAAATTTCTATTTTTTTTTAATGTACACTACTGTTACACCAGATATGAGTTGCACTGGTGTGACACTGTGCCCTGGCAGGCCCTGAAACGCACACGTGTGAAGGAAACTGACTGCTATTATATTACAGTCAAAAAAGTTTTGTTTTTTTTAAATGCAAGCTATTGTGACACCAGATATGAGTGGTGGCACTGGGCAAGTGGGCACAGGATACGCTGTGAGCCTGACACACACGCTGGCAGGCAGGCAACTGCAATTCGATGACACAGAAAAAAAAAAAAAAAGCAGACTGATGTTCTAGCCCTAAAAGGGCTTTTTGGGGTGCTGTCCTTACAGCAGAGATCATATGAGTCCTTCAGGACTGTGGTGGACACTGAATACACTAGCCTAGCTATCGATTTCCCTATTAAATCAGCAGCAGCTACACTGTCCCTCCTCTCACTAAGAATGCAGCTTCCGGGGGGCGGGGCCTAGCTCTCATGGAGGAAAGACACACTTCGTGTGAGCTCCCTCAATATCTCACTTTAAGCAGCTATCAACAAGCGAATTTCACCCCAGAAGGGGATGACCCAGCAATGTTGCTCCTACCTGACCGACCCGACATGCTTAATAGCGGTCAGCAACTCGACAGTCTTACTTACCTCTGCGTGGCAAGTGGGGCCTGGTGCTCACCGGGCGGGAGAGGCGGCCGATCTCCCGATCCTGGGATGCCCAGGAGCAGCTACTTCCCGGCAGGAGCTCCGTTAACCCCCCTCGGACCGGTGGGGGTTATCCCGGTCCACCCCTGAGAGGCTGTCTGGAGCTAATGGACGCACAGAGCACAGCCACCCAGGCTGATATACTCATCTGCGACTCTCCCAATATGGCGGCAGCCGCGTGTCCTCCTTGTACCAGCAAAGCATGGCAGGATATTGAGTCTAAGCTGGACAGACTCTTTAATCAATTTTGGAAGCAAATAACAAGCAGGAAGCCCCAACAATCTCCACCACAGCCCCAACAAGCTCCACCACAGCTAAGCGAAGCAGTCCCCATTAAAATCCACCAACGCAAAAGAAGACGGGACCGGAGGCACAAACAGAAATGCAGAGCCTTCCCCACATCAAGCACTCGCCTCCACCTTAAGCCACCACAATCCCGCACCGTGAAGCACCACCGGGACAGATCTGACCATCCGACAAAACAAGCCTCCACCACCTCAAGCCGCGAACCCGGCACTCAGCCAGAGACGTGCCTTTGTTGTTCCAGGTATCAGGGACTCCCAGGGTCTGCACCTGGCACCCAGAAGGGATCGGATGAGCACAAGCAGTAAACAGCAGCCTGCCAAGCATGTCCCACTATAGCCGATCCTCCACACCATGCTTTTGATCACATGAACTGTTCTCTGCACATTAACTAATCATAAAGTAGCAAGCGTTTAAACATGTCATTATTTCACCTCCTAAAGAGTTTATTGTCGTAGTTCCTTACATGCCTTTACCTTAACCGTTCATGTATTATGTTATTCACTAGTCTCATCTCATGGGGCGACTCACACTTTATAACTAGTGGTGGAGCTGCTGATATAAATACACAGTTGATAACGTGCAAGCTACACCCTAAACATGACAGCCATCTTTCACAACAATGTACTGCTATATACTCATACCCTCAGTGCAACTAGCCATGATATACGCACGTTCAGCCTAGCATGTTCAAATATAACACACTTCTGTCTAAAAAAAAAATAATAATAATAAAAAAAAAGAATGCAGCTTCTGAATGAATCTAAAATGGATGCTGTCCAGGAGGTGGGAGGGTCTACTGCTGATTGGCTGGAATGTGTCTGCTGACTGTGAGGTACAGGGTCAAAGTTTACTCAATGATGACGAATAGGGGGCGGACCGAACATCGCATATGTTCGCCCGCCGTGGCGAACGCGAACAAGCTATGTTCGCCAGGAACTATTCGCCAGCGAACTATTCGGGACATCTCTACTCATAAACTATAACAATCTTTGTTTATTCTTTGTAGGACCCCAAGAAGGTTGTAATGTTGTCTTCTTTGATTTTTTTTAATTGTACTTACCACAGTACTACCTTCTTTGTTCAATTTCTAATACATAAGGATCCTGTGGTTTGGACCACCAATGAGCCCACAATGTAACTGCAACCTATGAAGGTTATGGGACCTACTTGAGCCACTTACAATAGATACTGTATTTTGTAGAAAGCCGTTGATAAGAATTGCAGAGAAACACCAAAGAACAAAATGGATACATAAAGTGAGTGCTATACTTTGCTTGGTATCTTTGCAATTCAGATTACAGCTATCCATAAATATTATGGTTACTGACAAACAAGAGTAAACCAACAGCCCAGCCTCCTCTGTGCTGACTCTAGCTAGTGACAGGACATAACATCTCAGAGATGGGCAGTTAACTCTGAATACCTATTCAGGATGGTATTCAGCCACAACAATCCAGGAGTTCTTCTCAATCTCTCTCCCACACACACCCTTCCTGAGAAAGGTATGACATTAAAGGCAGAACAGGCAAAGCCACTCTTTACAGTTAGAAAAGAGATGGATTAGCATAACTAAAAGTGATGTACCCTGACTCAGAGAACACTGAGCACACATTTTTAAACACATATAATACAATAACAGCACTTTATAAAAATTCAGCGACACTGAGCAGCAGGGACGGCCTTTCTCATTGGTTAATGGGTCTCTGTTTAGTGCAATGCCTTTCCTCTCAGCTCTCCTTAGCTATTCCCAAAACACATTACTTGAGTTTGTAAAACTGCAATAGGCCAAATGGAAAGAAAATTGCTCCAGATAAATGACTGACATTTAGTTTCTTTGGTTTAATAGCAGTCATTTCAATGTGGCGGCTGAAAACACACTTTGGAATAGAGGCCTTTTAAGTGTACAGTCAGAAGTTGAAAGACTGAGGTAAAAGAAACATTTATTTTTCTGATTACAGCTGTATGACTAGTCTAGTGGGCCCCGACCTCCTGATAACTAACAATACTAAGACTGTGGCCTCTCGCGTGAGGCAAGACAGGTGTGACTGATACTATAAGGTGTCCACTAATTAAACAGAAGGTGGCCACTAATTAAATAGGGAAATTGTTGCACAACTTGTGTGTTCAGTGTTGGATCAGTGACAGAAATATGATTCGACCTACTAGTAACAGACAATAGCTGTATCCTATTTATCAGGAAACCGGTTTATGTTTTGTTAACACAGATCGCTCTGAATATGATTTGTACCAGTTCTTTATGTCACTTATACCACAGCAATGAATCAACAAGGCAGTCTATATCATAGCAGTCTGCAACCGAGAACCAAACACAGACAAGAGATGTGTTCAGTGGCATAAGGGAACAAGGAGAAAGTTGAGGTGCTGTGGAGGGAGAATGAGGGAGGATGGGAAACCACTCCTGAACATGCTGCAGAACAATCTGTGGTTGGAATGCTTGTCAAAAAACACAGCAGTTCTCACCATGCTCGCCATGAGTTTGGAGAGAACTGAGAAAGAGTGCTACAAGTCTTTAGACGACACCTCCCAACATGCACCATTCTTGTTTATACTGAATCAGGCAACATGTTTATTTGAGTCCACTGTTTAATTATTAGAAGAACATAGCTTCTTGATGTGATGTCACAGAATGGTTATTGGCCATACAGCTACAGGAATTTTACAGATATAATGAACAAGATAAAGGAAAGCAGGAACAAGGACCATGGCCTCATATTAAGAGGGTCTATAACTGAATTTGGTGCTAAGAGTATTCTTGTATTACTTTATCATTACAACTAACTTGAAGATAACCCTATAATTTATACACACTGATAAATGTACATAAATTGGTTGGATCTCTATGATAAAAGAACAAAAATGTGAATTTCCCATCACACTGAGTCTGCCATAGGTGTGTCAACAGAATACATATACAGTGAATTTCATGAATTTAAAGGAACACTGTAGTGCCAGGGAACACAAACGTGCAGTCTTAAAAAACATGTTAGGTGGCTGTCCCCCCTTGCTCCCTTTAAATAAGACTTACCTTTTTGCAAGCACCGCGTGGAACCAGTGATGCTGGCTCCGTACCCACTCTGCATTCTTGGCTGAGATAATCAGAATTGATGATCTGAGCCAATACAATGCTTTACCATAGGAAAGCATTGGGAGGCTATTGTATATGCACAGTAAAACGCTGCTCTGTGCCAATCACCATCTCCTCATAGAGATGCATTGTGTCAATGCACCTCTGTGGGATAGGTTCAGTGCCTTCATCCAAAGCGTTGTCCAGCACTGACCCAGGAAGCACCTCAACTGGCCATCTCAGTGAAAAAGTAGTGTTTACATTAAAACACCTGCAAGGACTGACTATAGACACCAGAACTGCTACATTAAGCTGTAGTTGTTCTGGTGACTATAGTGTCCTTTTAAGTGAATTCAAACTGAATATCAAATTTTTAAATTACAAGAATTCTCAATGTATGCTTCCAGTTTGGTAATTTTAACGTTGATTTCTGAAATTCACTGTAAGTTCCTGACAATTCACACTTTAGGAAAGAACTATAATAAAATATTATAAAAAGGTGTCTTCTCCAGCAATTAGTGTCCCTCCAGGCTTTTACAAAATCTTGCACGTGATTTTGATCTGCATTTCATACCACAAATCTGCGTGTGTTTCCTTTCCCAAGGTCTATTAAAACAAAATCAATATCCATATTATTGAAAAGATTGTTCAGTTCCACAGACTGAGCTCAGCTGGTGACTTCCCCTTCCTTACCATGATGTTGGAAAGATCAATTTACTAGTCTAGTATACTGTTGTGAAATGCTAATTGCGTACAGACACTCTTGCACCCAAACCTCGGTATCCACCCCTCTGGTGCTAATTTCAGCAATGTTCGTTCTGTCTGACACAGACGCTGAGTTTATTTTTCCTAATCAAAATGATTTAGCTGCAAAAAATCCATTCCATTTCTCTGACAGCATGGCCCCATTTATCATGCTGACAAGGTACAATTGAAACAGATGCAACAATGAAACTAATGGTTGAAGTGATTCTTATTGATCCAGTGCTACTAAGTCTAATTAATAGTATACCAACTATCTGCTAAAAACTGTTCTATAGAGCGATACATGCCAGGGGATGTTTCCTTTATCTTGCAAGACTTTCTGTGGCATGTTCAAAGACATCTTTGGTGCATAATTTATAGTTACAAAGCAGCCTGATTAATTAATGGAGGAGCATGTGGGTGATCGTGCAAAACTGTGTGCCGAGAAATTCTACTTCACAAATAATTGTGGGTACACTTTATTGTACACTTGGATGTTTTGAATGTCTACTAGCTGTAAAAAGCATGCACTGTCTATACCTGTCAAGGCAGAATATTGTGTACTACAAATTAGCTGTGAAAACCAGCCAATCAGATCTTTTGATTTTCATGTCTAAGGAGATAATAAGGAGCAACGGGACATGCACGTATGTGGTAAAAGGATACAAGCATTGCAACTGATGGATGGAAGTAGTGATCTATGAAAATATGATGCATGTTTGCCATAATGTTACTTTTCTAAAATGTATTTTTTTTAAACATGAACACATTGATTCTTCAATGTATTATGTTATCACTATAACTCCTACCTATCTATAAGCTTTTACCTAACGGTTTCTAAAAACTAGAGTAGAACTGGCATGCTATTCTGTTGATGCTATAAGTATGCAATGCATCAAAAATGTCAAGCCAATGGTTCTTAAAAGGGTTACTCCAACCACCATGACCACTTCTGCTTTTAGAAGTGGTCATGTTGGTAGGAGTTTGCATATAATTGGACATCCCAACATCGAGAGGGATATCGAAACCAGTGTGGGGAGCTTTGCCCAGCACTGGATTCCAGGTAAGTTTAATTGCTAATGTCCATGAGAGAATTATAAATGTAAATTATATAGAATGATAAAGGCTTGAATCAATCCTTTAATATTTTTTAAATTAGATTGAAATTACTTAGGTAGTTTGTCTTGGCAACACATTCTTCAGTTGTAATATTATGCGACTAACCAATTCTTCAACTCTAAGATAATATTTACTAAAACAAAATCTTCTCACACCTTCTTTAGATTCTTCCTACTGTAACATGCTTCTCCACTGCATTGAGGAAGGCATGAATACTACACGTCATCATCCATTCCATTCACTGCATTGAGGAAGGCATGAATACTACACGTCATCATCCATTCCATTCACTGCATTGAGGAAGGCATGAATACTACACGTCATCATCCATTCCATTCACTGCATTGAGGAAGGCATGAATACTACACGTCATCATCCATTCCATTCACTGCATTGAGGAAGGCATGAATACTACACGTCATCATCCATTCCATTCACTGCATTGAGGAAGGCATGAATACTACACGTCATCATCCATTCCATGCACTGCATTGAGGAAGGCATGAATACTACACGTCATCATCCATTCCATTCACTGCATTGAGGAAGGCATGAATACTACACGTCATCATTCATTCCATTCACTGCATTGAGGAAGGCATGAATACTACACGTCATCATCCATTCCATCCACTGCATTGAGGAAGGCATGAATACTACACGTCATCATCCATTCCATTCACTGCATTGAGGAAGGCATGAATACTACACGTCATCATTCATTCCATTCACTGCATTGAGGAAGGCATGAATACTACACTTCATCATCCATTCCATTCACTGCATTGAGGAAGGCATGAATACTACACGTCATCAATCATTCCATTCACTGCATTGAGGAAGGCATGAATACTACACGTCATCATTCATTCCATTCACTGCATTGAGGAAGGCATGAATACTACACGTCATCATCCATTCCATCCACTGCATTGAGGAAGGCATGAATACTACACGTCATCATCCATTCCATTCACTGCATTGAGGAAGGCATGAATACTACACGTCATCATTCATTCCATTCACTGCATTGAGGAAGGCATGAATACTACACTTCATCATCCATTCCATTCACTGCATTGAGGAAGGCATGAATACTACACGTCATCAATCATTCCATTCACTGCATTGAGGAAGGCATGAATACTACACGTCATCATTCATTCCATTCACTGCATTGAGGAAGGCATGAATACTACACGTCATCATCCATTCCATCCACTGCATTGAGGAAGGCATGAATACTACACGTCATCATCCATTCCATTCACTGCATTGAGGAAGGCATGAATACTACACGTCATCATTCATTCCATTCACTGCATTGAGGAAGGCATGAATACTACACTTCATCATCCATTCCATTCACTGCATTGAGGAAGGCATGAATACTACACGTCATCAATCATTCCATTCACTGCATTGAGGAAGGCATGAATACTACACGTCATCATCCATTCCATTCACTGCATTGAGGAAGGCATGAATACTACACGTCATCATTCATTCCATTCACTGCATTGAGGAAGGCATGAATACTACACTTCATCATCCATTCCATTCACTGCATTGAGGAAGGCATGAATACTACACGTCATCATCCATTCCATTCACTGCATTGAGGAAGGCATGAATACTACACGTCATCATCCATTCCATTCACTGCATTGAGGAAGGCATGAATACTACACGTCATCATCCATTCCATTCACTGCATTGAGGAAGGCATGAATACTACACGTCATCATCCATTCCATTCACTGCATTGAGGAAGGCATGAATACTACACTTCATCATTCATTCCATTCACTGCATTGAGGAAGGCATGAATACTACACTTCATCATCCATTCCATCCACTGCATTGAGGAAGGCATGAATACTACACGTCATCATCCATTCCATTCACTGCATTGAGGAAGGCATGAATACTACACTTCATCATTCATTCCATTCACTGCATTGAGGAAGGCATGAATACTACACTTCATCATCCATTCCATCCACTGCATTGAGGAAGGCATGAATACTACACTTCATCATTCATTCCATTCACTGCATTGAGGAAGGCATGAATACTACACATCATCATCCATTCCATTCACTGCATTGAGGAAGGCATGAATACTACACGTCATCATCCATTCCATTCACTGCATTGAGGAAGGCATGAATACTACACGTCATCATTCATTCCATTCACTGCATTGAGGAAGGCATGAATACTACACGTCATCATCCATTCCATTCACTGCATTGAGGAAGGCATGAATACTACACGTCATCATCCATTCCATTCACTGCATTGAGGAAGGCATGAATACTACACGTCATCATCCATTCCATTCACTGCATTGAGGAAGGCATGAATACTACACGTCATCAATCATTCCATTCACTGCATTGAGGAAGGCATGAATACTACACGTCATCATCCATTCCATTCACTGCATTGAGGAAGGCATGAATACTACACGTCATCATCCATTCCATTCACTGCATTGAGGAAGGCATGAATACTACACGTCATCATCCATTCCATTCACTGCATTGAGGAAGGCATGAATACTACACGTCATCATCCATTCCATTCACTGCATTGAGGAAGGCATGAATACTACACGTCATCATCCATTCCATTCACTGCATTGAGGAAGGCATGAATACTACACGTCATCATCCATTCCATTCACTGCATTGAGGAAGGCATGAATACTACACGTCATCATCCATTCCATTCACTGCATTGAGGAAGGCATGAATACTACACGTCATCATCCATTCCATTCACTGCATTGAGGAAGGCATGAATACTACACGTCATCATCCATTCCATTCACTGCATTGAGGAAGGCATGAATACTACACGTCATCATCCATTCCATTCACTGCATTGAGGAAGGCATGAATACTACACGTCATCATCCATTCCATTCACTGCATTGAGGAAGGCATGAATACTACACGTCATCATCCATTCCATTCACTGCATTGAGGAAGGCATGAATACTACACGTCATCAATCATTCCATTCACTGCATTGAGGAAGGCATGAATACTACACGTCATCAATCATTCCATTCACTGCATTGAGGAAGGCATGAATACTACACGTCATCATCCATTCCATTCACTGCATTGAGGAAGGCATGAATACTACACGTCATCATCCATTCCATTCACTGCATTGAGGAAGGCATGAATACTACACGTCATCATCCATTCCATTCACTGCATTGAGGAAGGCATGAATACTACACGTCATCATCCATTCCATTCACTGCATTGAGGAAGGCATGAATACTACACGTCATCATCCATTCCATTCACTGCATTGAGGAAGGCATGAATACTACACGTCATCAATCATTCCATTCACTGCATTGAGGAAGGCATGAATACTACACGTCATCAATCATTCCATTCACTGCATTGAGGAAGGCATGAATACTACACGTCATCATCCATTCCATTCACTGCATTGAGGAAGGCATGAATACTACACGTCATCATCCATTCCATTCACTGCATTGAGGAAGGCATGAATACTACACGTCATCATCCATTCCATTCACTGCATTGAGGAAGGCATGAATACTACACGTCATCATCCATTCCATTCACTGCATTGAGGAAGGCATGAATACTACACGTCATCATCCATTCCATTCACTGCATTGAGGAAGGCATGAATACTACACGTCATCAATCATTCCATTCACTGCATTGAGGAAGGCATGAATACTACACGTCATCATCCATTCCATTCACTGCATTGAGGAAGGCATGAATACTACACGTCATCAATCATTCCATTCACTGCATTGAGGAAGGCATGAATACTACACTTCATCATCCATTCCATTCACTGCATTGAGGAAGGCATGAATACTACACGTCATCATCCATTCCATTCACTGCATTGAGGAAGGCATGAATACTACACGTCATCATCCATTCCATTCATTAAGGGCAGTTGTCTTTAGCCTAACAAATATGTTGTGCCTTGGGCCACAAAGAAATGACATAGGGATAGCCAATGGAACCTACTTCCAATCTACTGTTCCTTGTTTTCCAATATCGGCCTCAATTTCATATTTGTAGATAAGCTTTTCAAAAGAGTTCATATTTTTGGCTAAACTTTTAAAATGAAGTAATATTTTGAATAATATTTCAATATTTTGATATAGTGATATGTTTTTATACATGGTATTTTGAAAAAAAAAATTTAAAAAACTTATTCAAAATTATTAAATCATTTGCAAAGCATATCTAAAAATATTAAATCATAGATATCATAGCTCCCAAAGGAAATATAATTTATGTGCTTTCTGAAGATTCTACTATTATTCTATTAATGCAACATTAATAGGGATGTTTTTATAAAGTTCTGAGTAACAAGAAACAGCAACACAAACAATCGTTCTCTGTGATGTCTAATCTTTGCCTTGGAGAATTATATGGACATAACTTCCGAAGGCTGAAACACAAGCCATAAATGTATAAAGGACCATCATTGTACTTTTTCTTGGTGATGAATATTTACTCCAATTAAATTTAAAATAAATGTATGTGACAATTATAATCAAGTGTGTAGGTGTAACTATGACTTGATTTAATAGCTTGTGCATATTTAACTATTTAGTGGGCAAACACATTTTTTACTGGATTATGATATTGTCACAGTCTCCAAGTCAGCTAAAATCCTCTCCCGGTCACTTAAAAGTAGAATTATTAGTTTTAGAACATTCTAGTTACCAGAACTGCCTTAAATATATAGCTGTAACTGGCCTCTTTACCGCTGTTAAGGATCTTGAGACATCTGTCAAAATACCTGCAATAAAGCCACTTATAAACTGTGCTTGGACCACAAATAGAAAAAAAAAATTAAAAAATTCAAACAGGAGATAAAAATCACAACATATATTGATGATGATAGAATACAAATTGTACTACTTACTTTTTCTGCTGATTGCGATGTCCCAAAAAATATTGGAATAAAAGCCAGCCAAACTATACAGGTAGTATACATAGTAAAGCCAATAGGCTTTGCTTCATTAAAATTCTCTGGTACACCCCTCGTCTTGATGGCATACACAGTGCATGTCACCATGAGAAGGATGCTGTACCCCAAAGAACAGATGATTTGTAGATCCGTAATGTCACATTTTAGCACACCTCTGGCCTGTTCTGGATCCACTGATCCCTGCCCATATTCAATGGTGATGCTAGGGGGGTTAACTCCAAACCAAATAAATACTCCCAGAAGTTGGACAGATATTAAACTGGAGGTGATGGCCAACTGTGAGGTGGGGCTGATAAGCCGAGGAGCGGTCACTGACTTTTTACCCTGTTCGAAGATCCTGTAGATCCTATTGGTCTTTGTTAAGAGAGCTGCATAGCTAATGCACATTCCCAACCCCAAGAAGATTCGTCGGAAGGAGCACACAGCCACGTCAGGCTTGGCAATCATTAGAAATGTGATAATGTAACATAGGAAGATCCCTGTAAGCAGTACGTAGCTAAGTTCCCTTCCAGAGGCTCGCACAATAGGGGTGTCATTGTATCGGACAAAAGTTGCCATAACAAATATGGTGGCGATGATGCCAAGCATGGCAAGAAACACAGGGATTACAGCCCAGGGTGAGTGCCACTCCAATTTAACAATAGGAATGGGATCACAACCAGTGCGATTTTTGTTGGGTCTCATGTTGAATTCACAGGTGTCACAGGTGTACTCATCCCTTTGGTACTTGTAGCCATCACATAGGTCACATTGCCAACAGCACGGAAGGCTCTTCTTTATTTTCTTTTTCTCTCCCATTTTGCAGGGCAAACTGCAAACTGACGATGGTATCTCTGGAATGCCTTTAGCCCACTGCATGTCCTCAATCTGTAGGGAAAAAAAAAGCAAGACTCAGGTGGGAACATGGACTTTTCATAGTAAAAGGCCTCAAACAATCATTTTGTGGGTAAGATTTATCAAAGCGTTGTGTTCGAAAAATGGTGCTAAAATTATGATCATCACCATGAAAACTTATGGAATCAGCAGGTACATTCTGTTGGACACTCCACCACTTTTTTAGAACACAACATTTTGACACATCAACCTCTGTATTCCACCAAAAGACAAGATATTGCTTATTGCTAGAAAAAATATTTGTCTGCAGTAACACATATTAATGAAGCATAATATCAGCAGTCCTGCCAGAAACAGTAATTACTAATAACCCACTTCTATCTACTAAACATTCAGGGTTATTCACTGTGTGAATTGTCTGAAGTTTAAAGTGAACTCCAAGTAAATGCAAAATCGCAGGCCAAAATAAACAAACAGAAAAAGGATATTTTCACTTCCGCTACTTTGCACCAAAATACAGTTTAAATTCCTACCTATTCACATTTAAAAAAAAAAAAAAGGTACAGGAATCCAAATTTTTTCTAGTTATTTAATGATTTGCCTCTCTCTGTTCTGTATTGTCCATCATATGACATTATTTTCTTACAGGACCATACATCTTCTCAATCTCTACTTGCTTATCTGAAGCACCCTTCTTCTTTCACTCCTCTCCATTTTTCACTCTCACCTCACTGCTATTCCCTTCATACTCCTGTTTCTTTTTCAGTCTTTGCCATGACGTTATTATATTTGTAGCTAACTTGCTGTCTTATTGGGTTGCCGTGCTTCACCAGCTGTGTGGACTTCAAGAGAAGTGACAACCTAGAGATAACTCATTTACCCAAACATTCTGTGCCCAGAGATAGCAGCTACACAGAGCTTTAATTATGGAGGCTTCTTTCACTTGCCTCGTTACAATATACTCTGATAGCTTTATTCCAGCAGCGGTACAAAGATTTGCAACTCTTCTCTCACCTCTGGCTGTAAAATGGCTAATGAAATGCACGCTGCCTGATAAGCTGTGTGGAACGGAGAGATTAAGGGATGGATTCACACTCTGAAGCATCACACGAAAATCCATGTTGTCAGGAATATAATGGTTGCCCAAATTCAACCTTCTGCTAGGGAATGAAATGCTTTCTATAAAGAAAGCATATGCCAACATAAACAAACAGAACAGGCCTACTGACCCTTAAGCCTGTCCAGCTCATCATTTAAAAAGGTGTCAGAAAAAGAAGGGCCATATGATATAACCTGTCATGCAGCATCTTCTACCAGTTCTGGGTGACATAATGACACAGACAAAACAGAAATCATGGTATATAAAGCAAAAAGAAGGAAGAGACAGGGATAAATTGTCTAGACCATGCATCTTCCGATTTTCAATTTAATTCAGTGACAATACCTTCTAGAAGAGTGACTGATACCACCAGTATGTATGTTCTCTACGGAAGACAAAAGAAATAGCTTTGTAGGTTCCTAAGTCCCAAGCAAATAAATAGGTAACAACAAAACAGACCTACCTACACAGGCACATGATTTTTAGGTTATTAGACCCTGACAGCTACTTAGATGCACATGCCCTGCCTGGCTGAATTGACAGGCGTCACACAAATACTTGACTCTGGAATGTAGAGTTTATAGACAAACATTCAGTGGCTGATATGGTCCAATCACTTTGACTTTTAAGTCATCACTGCCAATACTTGTGATGTCATCAATGTTGAATACTTCACCAGACAAAAAAGTTGATATCTGCCCTATAAAGTTTACAGAAAAATTGTAAATAGGAAGAGCTTGGTATCTAAAGAAACACACATAAATACATAACCACAAGCATACACAGACACAAGAACACACACACTTCCATTCAGCATTAAAGTGTTTTAAATTGTTATTCCAACTACCATGACCACTTCAGTTATTTGAAGTGGTCATGGTGGTACGAGTATGTATGTGCAGTGTTTCTGCTTGAGAGTTGTTGTTTTTTGTGTCCTGGGGGCTAGCTGCACCCCCAGCACACATGACATTGGCAGCTCAGAATGCTGTTCCAGGCTACCATTGTCAATCCTGTGCATACTTTGCATATTTTGCGTCTGTCATCAGAGCGCACAGTGCGCTGGTAACAGATGTGATCATCTTGCTTTCCTCTCCCTTCCATTGTGTGCTCCCTCCCACGTTTCTCTGTTTCACACAGTTATTTTTTTAATTTTATGAGATGAAATGGTTATAGTGCCTAATCTGTATCTTACTCGATCCCAAAGCCTATAATGGGTAACTCATATGCTTTAGGGCTCCACATTTCTATGACTGATATAGTAAGGGTTATTCACTAAAATGTGTATTATCAAGAAATTAAAGAAAATTTAAGATAGATGAACTGAAAATGTAAACTAAAATGTAAAACTCACTATTAATTTGCTTTCAAAGTACACTTAGTGAACAACACTGTGTAAGTGATGTGAGTCATGTATTAATGAACAGGGATTGTTTCTCCTCCCAGCTTACTCTATTATCACTTCTTCTTTCATTCATAAACCTTTAACGAACTGACTTAGAATAATGATTTGTTTTAAGCAGGTCAATACCAGCAGAGACAAGTCACTGAGTACATGATGATCATGATCTGCTGGGGGAGGAACTCAACTCAATGAGAAAAACACATTAAGATGAGACTCCTTCCATATGATGCCATGATGTCTGAAGAGGATATGTTGAATGAAAAATAATAGAAAGGGCGTAATATGAGACAACAACTGGACCAGAAGTGAGTTAAACTCATCCTTCAGGATTCCACGGACACCAGGTTTTTAGGAGAATATGTGGACGCTAAATATTTTATTAACAATAAGTATTAAACCCTTTACAAGTCTTGAGTTGGACATGCCCCAGGCAAGCATTTAACTTGTGCATGTGGTATTTGGAGAGAAACAATAGGAGTTCTGCATAGGGAGCACTTCTGGACAAAACTGAGTAAGCATGACTATTCCATGTGAAGCATTTGGAATATGCAGAGCTCTAGTGTTATGGGATAGCATCAGTCAGTTATCCCTTTTCATTTCCAGTCCAATGCAAGCTGCAAATCAAAGATATTTTATTCACCCAATAGGACTTAAAATAAATGAATAAAGATGACAAAGTATTACGATCAATATGTTACACATTTATCATGGTGCTTTGCCTCAGAATGCTCGTAGTTAGTAGTAGATGGACCATTTATTTATCAAGCATATAAGATGAAAAATCATGTTATGTCCTAAGTTTTTAATAAAATATTTGGATTTTATTTTACTACTTAGTTTAGACTGGGAATGAGAAAGGATCCCCTACATAACGTAAACGTTATTACTCCAATTAAGGAAGGAATGACAATCCCGTTGGGACTCAAATTCCCTTGCCCTGCGATTTGCAGGTAATCATGGAGGACTTACTGCATTGTGGGATTGTGGCTCTCTTGTTGAGTTACACAACATTTATTCATAGGCACTGCATCATCAACCCAACGCCAATATAAAATAAATAAATAAATAAATAAAGACGAAGAAAGCACATTCAAAACCGAGCATACACACACATGTCAGCATGAAGTTATAGGTTCCACCTAGTTACAAATGAAACTGACTCCCACCAAAATCAAATAACGCAGAGAATATTGTATATGAATTAAAGGCTGATCAATTAGGATTATGAAGTGCAACTTGTCCATTCTCAATATGTAATCTCACTCATCCAGTCACTTTCATTATGGTTAGAAAATGATACACCTCTTCACGGTATATTTCAAAAAGCACTTCACACATAGCAGTCACGCATACACAGCATAGAAATTTTGCTATGACTTCAAAGTGCTATGATGGAATTACATTTGATGAATATATTGTTTAAGCTGAGATTCTCACAGTGTTTGATTTTCCACCTCATAGGAGCTTCAGCTCATAGGTCACCAGTTTAACAATTTCATCTCCTGATGTTCTACACACACTCATAAGCTGGGAATTCATAGAGTAAGCAAGAGTAATAAACTGTTTTAGAAGAAAAAAAACTAAGTGCACTGTTTTTGAGCACAATAAACTCATATGCCTTCAGGGACAAAAACAAATATTAATTGTCAGTTACAATACAGATAAAACTCTCAGGTGAAATCACATACTGATTTATTTGTTTCATATTTTTATATTTTATATAATGACACTAGCTTGCAAAAACTTTTTTTATTAACTCAGAGATATTTTATTGTGGTGTTTACAAAACGCAATTTAATATATATATATATATATCATTTTCTATTTAATTAATTAAATATTTAATTTTGAAAAGAGCTAACATGTTAAACGCTTTTGATATCTCTTCCTGAGGTTCCTCAGATATAACTATATAAATTCATATATAAACCGTAATTCTTAAGCCAATATTGGTTAGACCACATTCCCAGAATTATCTTAACAAATGTCAATGTTGCTGAGTACAAAAACCTGATTAAAATATTGCCTGTAGCAGAGAATTGTTTACGTGTAGGTTTCTAAGGGATGTAAAGCTAATCCACTGAGCATTAAAAGACTCTGTTTTGTCTTCATCAGGCTCAGTGATAGTGTCCTGAGAATACTACAGCTCTCTGCCCTGCTCCTCTTATCACAGTACCCTGATTAAAGCTGGCAAAAAGTCCCTGGTGTGCTGCTAATAAAGTTTCACGGACTGTGAAGCTTCCTTCTAACAAAGAAAAAGACGCCTTCCAGGGATCTATGGGGACCCAGAAGACCTTGCACGCACTATGCAAAAAATCTAACCTGTGCTGTATGGCTGATGAGCCTTGTAATGGGAGTCAAACCTTTTCATGATATGTGTTATTATATGACACTGTGCAATATCTATTCTAATAAAACACAGTGCCTGTCTAGTCTAGCTTCCTTTTATACCTGACATCTAACTGCAGCTCCTAGAACCCTTAACTAACTTTGTTTACAGCATTGTTTTTGCTTTCTTTCTGCTTGATTTCTTCTTTATATTTAATTCATTTAATGAAGCAGTTTTGGTATAGTTCATGCCTCTGCAGTCTCTCTGCTCAATTCTCTACCATTTAGGAGATAAACACTTTGTTTATGCAGCCACAGTCACACCTCCCTGCCTGCGATTTGCACAGCCTTCCTAAACACTTCCTGTGCAGATTTATCTAATATTTACAATTCCTTTATTGCAAATTCTGTTTAATTTACAATATCTTATTTACTGCTCTAATAGGTTGACTGACCCACTCACAGTCAGGGCCGGACTGGCCCACCGGGATACCGGGAAATTTCCCGGTGGGCCGTCGGCACCTGGGGCCAGGCAGACATGTGAGTGTGATGGCGGCCGCTGGAGGAGCAGGGATGGCGGCCGCTGGAGGAACTGTTCTGGCGGCCGTAGGGGGAGAAGGGATGGCGGCCGCTGGTGGAGCAGGGATGGCGGCCGCTGGAGGAACTGTTCTGGCGGCCGTAGGAGAAGCTGTGCTGTGTCTGCTCCCCAACGCGCTACTGAATGAGACCGGGGCCGGAATATGACGTCATATTCCGGCCCCGGTCTCATTCAGTAGCGTGCGAGGGCGGGGGAGCAGACACAGCACAGCTTCCCCTGCGCCCACCAGAACAGTTCCTCCAGCGGCCGCCATCCCTGCTCCTCCAGCGGCCGCCATCCCAGTTTCTTCTGCGGCCACCATCTCTGCTCCTCCAGCGGCCGCCATCACACCCAGCTCTCTGCCCTGCATGACCCCCCTGGCCGGTCACCCACAGGTAATATGTGTTATGCTGTCAGTGTGTGTGTGTGTCATGGTGTGTGTGTGTCTGTGTCATGGTGGGTGTGTGTGTGTCTGTGTGGCATGGTCTGTCTATGTCATGGTATGTACAGAAAAAAGAAAGTTAACTATAAGTGCTATATTACACAGAGTACCTAAGGTTTTAAAGTGTTCCCTTATAGACACTTAAAATTACAATAGTAACGAAGAAAAGAAAAAAACAAAGGAAAAAACTGTGTATGTACACCACAAAGTGATAATAATAAAAAATATATATCTAAAGCAGAATATATCTTCGTTATCCAGTTTGTATACATCTATGTGGAGAATTATAAAAGTATATAGTGTTATACCATTAATACATATAAAGGGTGGGGGTGGTAGAGAACTCACAAGATTAAGATTAATTCAGCGATGTAATTCTGGATAGGAAGTAACAGATCTTCTTGCCCAAATGTGTCAGATCAAAGACAGCATGTCTCCACATCAAAGTGACTTTGTCACTTCCGGTTTCACGGACCAGACAGAGAAAGCTCAATATCCAATACTTATTAACAGCACTATCAAGTATATTTCATTGAAAGCAGGGGGACATGTATAAACCATATCAATCATATAGCAGTATATATATAACAGAACACCATATAGGTATTGAACATTTGTGCCTTCTTGAAGAGTGATTTAATTAATGGTTTTATAGCTTAAAATGGTTCAAATTAAAAAATAAAACAATGAAAATATGGTCTAATCCATCAGTTTATGCATATAAAAAGCACATACCGTATATACTTGAGTATAAGCCGACCCGAATATAAGCCGAGGCCCCTAATTTTACCCCAAAAAACTGGGAAAACTTATTGACTCGAGTATAAGACTAGGGTGGGAAATGCAGCAGCTGCTGGTAAATTTCTAAATAAAATTAGATCCTTAAAAAATTATATTAATTGAATATTTATTTACAGTGTGTGTATGAGAATGCAGTGTGTGTGTATGAGAATGCAGTGTGTGTGTATGAGAATGCAGTGTGTGTGTATGAGAATGCAGTGTGTATATGAGTGCAGTGTGTATATGAGTGCAGTGTGTATGAGAATGCTGTGTGTATGAGTGCAGTGTGTGTGTATGAGAATGCTGTGTATGAGTGCAGTGTGTGTATGAGAATGCTGTGTATGAGTGCAGTGTGTGTATGAGTGCAGTGTGTGTACGAGTGCAGTGTGTGTATGAGTGCAGTGTGTGTGTATGAATGCAGTGTGTGTGTATGAATGCAGTGTGTGTGTATGAATGCTGTGTGTGTGTATGAATGCTGTGTGTATGAGTGCAGTGTGTGTGTATGAATGCAGTGTGTGTGTGTATGAATGCAGTGTGTGTGTATGAATGCTGTGTGTGTATGAATGCTGTGTGTGTGTATGAGAATGCTGTGTGTATTAGTGCTGTGTGTGTATATGAATGCAGTGTGTGTGCATGAATGCAGTGTGTGTGTGTATGAGTGCAGTGTGTGTATGTGTGTGTGTAATGCAGAGTGTGATGCAGAGCCTTGGTGAGGGGGTGGGCATTTTTATTTTTTAATTATTATTTTAAATTTTTTTTTGTTTCATTACATTTTTTTATTATTATTTTTTTATTATTTTTTATTTTATTATTATTTTTATTTTATTATTTTTTTATTTTTTTTATTATTATTAATATATATACACATTTTTTCGTCCCCCCTCCCTGCTTGCTAGCTGGCCATGGAGGGGGGCTCTCCTTCCCTGGTGGTCCAGTGGATGGGCACTGTGTAGGAGGGGGCTGTGGGGGCTGCAGAGAGATGTTACTTACCTTTCCTGCAGCTCCTGTCAGCTCTCTCCTCCTCTGCCGGTCCGTTCAGCACCTCGGTCAGCTCCCAGTGTAAATCTCGCGAGAGCCGTGGCTCTCGCGAGATTTACACTGTGAGCTGACAGAAGAGCTGAACGGACCGGCGGAGGAGGAGAGAGCTGACAGGAGCTGCAGGAAAGGTAAGTAACATCTCTCTGCAGCCCCCACAGCCCCAGTCTGTATTATGGCAATGCAAATTGCCATAATACAGACTATTGACTCGAGTATAAGCCGAGTTGGGGTTTTTCAGCACAAAAAATGTGCTGAAAAACTCGGCTTATACTCGAGTATATACGGTATATGCATATATATAAAATATATATGTATATAAGGGAAATGCATATAGAGGATGAATGATATATAGGCAATAAGTAGTTATAATGCTCAACGCCTTTACATAGGAATACAAATATATACAGATCAAAAAATATATAAAAAAATATAGGGAATTCCTTTTATATATTGGAATGGGCTAAATGATCTGTTTGTAATTAGAAAAACGAGTATTAGTTACATCTATTATAAACATCTATCCGGATATATTTTAATAAATAAATAAAATGAAAAAAAATTTGCAAATAAAAATAAAAATAATAATACATATAAATATAAATATAAATATAAAAATAAAAATACAATTAAAATAAAAATAAAATATAAGAATGTATACAGATATTAAAATAAAAATAAAAGTAAATGATAAATGCGTAAATTTTATGGTATTAATAATAATAAAAAAATCAAATGAATCAAATAAGTCCAGCTAGATCAATTGCTTGATTTAAACCATATTTTAAAGTCTTTCGATTGAAGATCCACTGGGCCTCTTTGGTATTTAACGAGGTTTCAATGTTTCCTCCTCTCCAATGTTTTTCTATCCTGTCTATCCCAATTGCTAAAAATGTATTCCATTGAAAATGTGGACAGTAAGTGCAATGTTTAGATACTAAAGATGTCTAATTTTTTATTTCTTATATTTTGGAAATGCTCTAATAGTCTGACATGGAGTTTTCGGATAGTCCGACCAATATATTGTGCTCCGCAACCACATTGTAATAAGTAAACCACATGGGTAGTGGAACATTGAATACATTTTTTTAATATAATATGTTTGTTGTGTATATGTACCTATGAATGTATTAGTGTTCTTTTTTGGGGGGGAAAGTACATGTAGAGCACTTTCCACATCGAAAAAAGCCTTTTAATACTTCGTTAGAAAAAATATGTATGAGTTGTGTTGGAATAGTTTTAGCTGTGGGAAGTATACTTGGGGCCAATTTATTCTTTAAATTATCTGCTTTCTTATAAATTATAATTGGTTTCTTGGGTAAAATATTATTCAAAAAATTATCCTTTTTTAATATATGCCAATGATGATTAATTATATTTTTAATCTCCCTAGTTTGGGAGCGATATTTGGTTATAAAGGCAAAATCAAACTTACTTCCGTTTTTATTCTTATTCTTTGAAACGTGAGCATTTGTTTTAGTAAGTAGTCTATCGATCTGTGTTAATTAAAGTAGATTCTGCCTCTTCAACGGTTTTTGAATCATATCCTTTTTCTATATATCTATTTTTTATGATTTTTGATTGAGTTCTGAAAGTATCTATATCTGAGCAATTACGTCTCAGGCGTGTTTATTGACCTTTCGGGACATTTTTTAACCACATAGGGTGGTGAGAACTTGAGTAGTCTATAGCGGTGTTACAATCTGTATTTTTGAAAAAGGTTTTAGTCTTCAAAACATTGTTTTCTATATAGATCGTTAGATCCAAAAAGTCTATGTGTGAAGTGTGACAGGTGGAAGTAAAGCTTAAATTATACTCGTTA
The DNA here is from genome assembly GCF_036172605.1 of Pelobates fuscus. Taxonomy (NCBI): domain Eukaryota; kingdom Metazoa; phylum Chordata; class Amphibia; order Anura; family Pelobatidae; genus Pelobates; species Pelobates fuscus. Next base: position 134,482,004 of record NC_086323.1, on the reverse strand, counting down.
CAATTGATGTAGGAAATACAATTATCTTATTTTTATTTTTATTTTATTTTATTTTATTATTGCTTATGCTGTTTTTGCTATTTCCTGCTGATTGGACTGGCTGAAATACGTGGATTCCACTTTGATGGGGAGACATGCTGTCTTTGATCTGACACATTTGGGCAAGAAGATCTGTTACTTCCTATCCAGAATTACATCGCTGGAGGTCCTTCACATTCCATTATTCCCTAATATTAAGGGAGATACGCCTGAATTCATCTTAATCTTGTGAGTTCTCTACCACCCCCACCCTTTATATGTATTAATGGTATAACACTATGTACTTTTATATTTCTCCACATAGATATATATCTAAGGCAGAATATATCTTCGTTATCCAGTTTGTATAAATTTTTTATTATTATCACTTTGTGGTGTACATACACAGTTTTTTCCTTTGGTTTTTTCTTTTCTTTTTCTTTTTTTCTTTTCTTCGTTACTATGTCATGGTATGTGTCTGTCTGTCATGGTGTGTGTGTGTCTGTGGCATTATCTGTCTGTGTCATGGTGTGTATGTGTGTGTGTGTCTGTCTGTCATGGAGTGTGTGTCATGGTATGTGTCTGTCTCTGTCATGGTGTGTCTGTATGTGTCATGGTATGTGTCTGTCTGTGTCATGGTGTGTGTGTGTCTGTGTTATGGTGGGTGTGTGTGTGTCTGTGTGTCATGGTGTGTGTGTGGCATGGTCTGTCTATGTCATGGTGTGTGTGTGTGTCTGTGGCATGGTCTGTGTGTGTCATGATATGTGTCTGTCTGTGCCATGGTGGGTGGGTGTATGTCTGTGTGTCATGGTGTGTGTGTGTCTGTCTGTGTGTCGTGGTTTGTGTGTGTCTGTCTGTCATGGTGGGTGTGTCTGTGTTTCATGGTCTGTCTGTGTCATGGTGTGTGTCTATCTGTCATGGTGTGGGTGTCTGTTCCATGGTGTGTGTCTGTGTGTAATGGTGTGTGTCTGTCATAATGTGTGTGTTTGTGTCTGTATCATGGAGTGTGTGTGTCTGTCTGTGTCATGGTCTGCCTGTCGTGGTATGCGTGTGTCTGTCGTGCTATGCATGTGTCTGTCATGTTATGCGTGTGTCTGTCATGGTGTGTGTGTGTGTCTGTCATGGTATATGTGTGTGTCTGTCATGGTGTATGTGTGTGTCTGTCATGATGTATGTGTGTGTCTGTGTGTGTCTGTCATGGTGTATGTGTTTGTCTGTGTGTGTTTTAAAAATAGTGTTTTTACTCACTTTTTTTTTCCCACGCCATGCTGGTCTCCTCTCGACTGGCCCTGCCTCTATGGCTGAGATGATCAAGCTTGCCATAGGATTGGCTGCAAAACGCTACACCAATCATCATCTCCTCATAGAGATGCATTGAATCAATGTATCTCTATGGGGAACCTTCAGCGTCTCCAGAGCGTGGAGGACCTGAATGTAGGTGCTGCAAACCTCTAGTGACCGTCTGAGTGGCTGTCACTAGAGGTGTCACTTGGAAGCAATGTAAACACTGCCTTTTCTCTGAAAAGTCAGTGTTTACATTGAAAAGCCTGCAGGGACAGGCTATAAACACCAGAACCACTACATTAAGGTGTGTGTGTGTGTGTGCGCCTGCTAGTGAGCTTGGTTGCTTGCATGTGTGTGTGTGTCTGCTACTGAGTGAGCTTGTGTTTTTCTTTTTTTTTAATTCTTTATTTTGTATTGTGCTTATATCAACAGTACAGGCTTGTCTAGCCACAACAGCGTCCACAAGCTTAGTTACAACAATTTATGGTGGTAGCGTGGCATTTCGAGTAACAGCACACATTTTTTATAACGTATGAAAATCAGTCGTGTGTTAAGTAGCATATAAGTAAATAAAAACAGGTCTGCAAGAGTGTCCAGTACAGGTAGCTAGTCATATAATAGTAAAGGCATGTTAAAGGCAGCGCTCGTTGTACAGGAAACAATGCATATGTGAATAAAGATGCGAGCTGCGTTCTTGCCATATACGTTATGCTAGACCTGGATGTCAGGAGTTTAGAGTCAAGCTAGTATGGTGGGACAAGTAGTAGTTTGTCATATGTAGTAGACTAGGCAGAGCAAACAAGCTAGGCAGGTAAGTACATGAGGTGCCATAAGTTACTGAGCAAGATACAGATTAAAACATAGATTAGTATAGTTCGACTCTATGGGAGTCACCCCTGTGGGGGCCAAGGGGTAACCAATACTCTGTGTGTTGGCCAAGGGTCAATAGTCATAGGAGTTGGAGTCAGAGTCTGACCCAGAGTGTAGTGCTGGCAGGGTATTGTCCCGTGAGACCATTAGGTCCGTGGAGTTCCTGCTGTCTGTCAGCCAGGTGCTTTAGCCGATACCTGCAGGGGGGAGCATATCTGCCCCTAAGTGTGGTAGTGTAAGGCAGTGGGCCGACAGACCCAGTGGGCCTTTGATTGTTCCATTTGCTTGTTAATCAATTTTGACAGTTAAAGGGACACACCAGACCCATAAAGCACTTGCTGATTAGCTTTATGTGTGAAGACTGTGTCCACTTTTTGATTTGACAGAAAGTGCAGATTTCAATAGAAATTAGCACTGTTATAAATTAACTTGGTTACACTCCCCTGGCTTTCAAGCAGACAACTGGTCCTGTTACTTCCTGGTTTGCAAAGACTTCTCATTGAGCTGCATTAGGAAATCTATGATTGGACAGCCAAAGAAAGTCTGGGTAGGGTTGGAAGGGGAAGGCTTGCAAAGGCTGCAGATGAGAGATCTGCAGGTTTTGCAAGCTGTTTTTAGATATATACTCAATTATAAAATGCATAATTAAATGCACACATGTTTTTAATTTGGGGTATATACACTAAACAGTGATTTTTATTAATTTGTATTTCGGCAGTGGAATGTCCCTTTAAATGACAAATAAGAACTGTAACTAAAATATAACCCTCAAAATCATAGCATAATAAATACGCATGTGCACAGGGCAATATCCACGTGAATCATAATATCATAATTGATTACACACTTGTCATCAATTAGCATCATAAATGCACTTGACTGGAGCAAATATTCATTTTGTGGATTACCTTATGATAATCGGTTTAAATCGTCTCTATCACCTTCTGGTGCCATTGTTTATTTTGCAAAGACTCCCAATAGTGACTCTTCTGCTTGCAGTGAAGTGGTCGAGGAGTGCAAGAAAAGCTGAAATTTATTTACGTAAAGCTATCCTTCATGGACACTGCCATCTTCTTCCATGGAATCCTCTTGAGTTCCTGGTGTTTCATCTCTCAGGATCTGACGTCAGTGCTTTATTCTCGCATGTATGCCTGGGAGTACAACACTGAGGTCTATGGAGCCGCCACAGACAAATACTTTTCCCCCTCAGCCATCACTAGTGATGGTTGGGGTCTTAACAAAGCTTGAGAGAGGTAGCTCCACCGTTTAGTCAAGCTTTGTCAAGCATAGGGAAATCTTTCTGAAAGGCTTTTTTTGTTGTTGGAGGAGGCGGACAACGATGATACAAATCCACTTTAATGCAGTTTTATTATTATCATGTTTACTGGATTGTGATCACTTTGATAACAGGCCTGTGAAATTAATGATTGGCTACCAAGACCAGCTTATAATGTAGGCCTTGTTTAAATGCACTAGCACTGTGCTTTGAATAAAATACAGAGCATTTGAGCCCTTTCATAAGTGCTTTAGTAGTGCTGAGCTAATGGAAAATCCTATTTGATAAACCTTTGTGAACACTGTCTTCTTGGCGGACAGACACATTGCTAGTGAGGTTATTTGGGTCATTGGTACACCAGGTGGTTCATTCGGTGGCTAGTTTATAGTGAGGGTTAATGACCCATTTTCCTCTTAGGGATGTGTTCCTCACATTTGCAATGCAGGTGGATGGATGGAACAAGCACTATGATAACCATACACCCACGATGGCACTACCACGCAAACCTTGGGGTTAAGTGGCAAATCAAATCAGTCTGATAAAGAGGCACAGCATATGGCCACATATTAAAATCTTTAATTGTCAAATGGCTCCTGCACTCATTTCTCACTTTTGAATGTATGTGGTGCGTGCATCTGTCACTTAAAGGTTCCAAATGAACAATACTACACATTTCTCAGCATGATCATCCAAGGTCCAAGCTAGGGTTAAGCAGTTTCTCTCATTAAAATCACAATGAAACACATATATCACAGTTGTAGTGTGATAAATGCATTAGTTAAAAAAAAAGAAACAATATTTTACTTTCCTGTTCCTTGAACTACAGCTCCCACGATTCTCAACCTTTCTTCGACTAACCAAAAGGCGTTGGGAATTATGGAAGTTTGTGTTTATTAACAGCTTCCCTTGGGCTAAATCTTTACATACAAAGAGGAGACATAACTATCAGCCATTGGATTTACAGTCATTACTCCTTTTGCTCTAATGATTTGCCATTAATTGCCTTAAGAAATAAATCTGCCAATGTCCCGTGCTTTCTTTGATAAGGAATTTAATTTTGAATGAGATTATCACAGCCGTGTGCGTGAGGTATCATTTTCCCGGCCACAAATCAGAGTGGTGAAACAGATTTATAGCAGAACAGGAATCTCTTTGAAATCAATGGCGGGCGTTGCCTACAATAAATCTGCAGTAGTTTTTATTCCAATTCAAATACATTATGGGTCACAGGTTATACCGCAACATGGTCAATAAGATCTTGTATGGGAATAGTAAATGGAATTAACCTGAAGTTGATGATATGGCTTTGTTTAGATTGTAAGCTTTCAGGGCAATAAATAGTGTTTCTCTTTGAGTTCTTCGATAATGTTGAGTTAGAAATATTTTATGTAGCTGCACATTTTTCAGTTCCCCTTGAAGGCAGCACCTCTTATAAAGTACTTGGTTCTCCATAGTGGGAGAGGGGTCAGGCGGGATTGCTTGGATCTAGAAGCCCCCATATCATCCCCTGATAGCCCCGATCTGGGTGACCAACATATCCAAAAATCACCCAGATCGGTTCAGGAAGTCATAATTTGACCGACCGCACACATGGTCCTATGCCCAAAATAGTTTCAGAAATTAAGGCTAAGTCCCGCTGGGGACCGACCGCGAACTGCAAAGTCCTCATGCCGAAAATAGTTCCAGGGAAATCGCAGCTAAGTCCCCCTGAAGTCTATTCACGGTTTTGGTACATGCGAATGGCTGCCAGGGAGTTAGCTTTCGATTATTTGCGCACAAATGGAAAGTGCCAATAAGGGGGAGGATCTAGTGCTTCCCCTGGCCTTCACCCATGGGTAACAAGTGGGGGTCCTAATATTAATAATGATGGGGGGATCTATTGTTACATACCCTGGTCCCCAACCATGAGAGGTGGGAGCCCTAATATTAATAATAAAGAGGATCCTATTGTCACCTCCCCTGCCCTGACCCACGTCTATGAATGAGAGGTGGGGGCACTAAAAATAATAAAGGGAGGGTCCTTGTGTCACCTCCCCGGCCCCACCTATGGGCATTGGGTGGGATTCCTAATAATAATAATAAAGGGGGGACCCTTTTAGCAGAAATTGGTACTTTTATTAAAGAACCTTGTTACATTGCATATTGCATATTCATATTCCTTTTAGGTATGGGTGTCTAATTGGTTAAAAAGAACAGATGGCACTTTTCTATGCTGTACCATGAGAAGTATAATATGTGGATGTATAATGAGAGGATTAAGGGTTGAAGGTCATCATATATATCCTTATTTAGCAAGAGATTTAGTTAGATGTCCCAACGTCATTATACTCATGTCTATAAAAGAACAGTAGACAAAACCACATGCTACTACTCTTCTGTTGTTTCCCTGACTTTCTGGACAAAGGCGCTTCCTCTTCATCAAAGATAATCAATAACCCTTAACATATTTATTACACACACCCCTGGTTGTCAATCAGACAACCGGACCTGTTATTTCCTTGTTCTTTAGCTCAGTGGAGCTAACTCAAGAGGCAGGCAATTGCTTAATGCATCTGCCTTGCAAATACTTATTATTGAATTGCATTGGGCAGGCTGTAATTGGACAGTCATAGAAAGTCTTTTAATTTATGAAAGTGCCACTTCGTATTGAAATCTGCACTTTTTTGCAAAATGTAAAAAAAAGAACAGAAACAAGCATTTCAGTAAACTAAAGTACTTTAGGTGTCTGGCATGTCCCAGTAATGTCAGAAAAAAACACTCCACAATAAAATGCCTCCCAAGTGTCGTATCAGGTGGAGGTAGTGTTGGATGGACAGTTGCAGGATGCATTGTAAGCATACAATATCAATCTCTGTTCCATCTCTTAAGTCAGCCTATCTGTCCATTTTACAAGCCCCTAAGTTCTCAATATAAGTTTTGAAAACAGGCATCTCCTACAGGACATGTGTAAGTAGACAAGTGTCTATACAGCACTGATTGTCCACTCCTCTCCATCCCTTTTTACTAGCAGCACAAGCTTGTGCCTGGTATGGGACAGAGAAAGAGGTGGATGTAGTGTGTAGCAGAAAAGGGGATATGTCAAATGATGACAGGAGGATATTCCAATTCTGCATTCCTTTTACACAACATTTTAGAACAAGAGCATTTGAGTAGTGGGGGAAAAATATATATTTATTGTTGTTAGAGAACATTGACCTATTTCATGGACTTGAGCCTGAAGCTGCAGCTCGATTAGCCCCTATGTTAATCTGGCCCTGCATACCTCCCAACACTGGGTTCATAAAATAAGAATTGGGTGTGTGGGTCAACTTGCAATACTGGTGACACCAATATTGGAATAATGGGCAGGCCCGTCTGGGAAATGGGCGGGCATGTCCAATAAAGAGGCATGTTGGACTAGCGTCAAGCAAGCCCAGGCTGGCAGATAGTCTCCCAGCCCGCCCCAACCTCCAGAACCATGACAGTCCTTTTGTTTCTCTGAATGTGGAACACCATGGAACTAAATCAGAGTGGTAGGACATGATCCTGAAATTGGGACGGTTTTGCAAAAAGCGAGACAGTTGGGATCCCTCACTGCAAAAGTTACATTTGTTTAGCTCTGGTTCTGACAATTGTGAATGGTTATGCGGTAAAATAAATTGGATTGTCTGTAACATTATAAACGCCTCTTACAATTTACCAAGCAATATAAAATCAGAGCCCAAATTCAACTTATAGAAGGGTCTTAGGAGAGCTTCCTTGCATTGCTTAGATGGGACACAGAGTGGAATTTATGAGGTGTTAGACTGGTTTAATGTACATGTTTGTAAAACCGTATTGATAATTATACATACTATAAATCTTTTAGGCAAGTCTGCACAAGGCTCTGTTTGATCTATTGCTAAATACTAAAAGAACGCAAGTGAAGACTGTACATGGAGAGGAGTCAGATTGAGTCTTGATCTGCTCATGGGCACTTTCCTTAAACATCTTGGCAAATAAGATGTAACTCTTCTATCCTGATGGATCTAATCAGGATGTAATCTTAACATTTCAATTATTGTAAGTAAGGTGGTTCTCAAGGTTATTAATTACACTATTGATTTTATTTTTTACATTTCACTATTTTCAAAACATTAAACAGAGAGAGGGTGAAGAAGAAAAAGAGGGAGGGGTTAAGCAGAACTGTGCAGTTTGATAACAGCAGCAAGAATTATAGTTTCATCATTCAGTAGGTAGAGAAAATGAAAAAAAAGATAAGCATTTTGTGGCTGCTATAACATAGCACTCGTGTTTTAATTTAAAGGAACAATCCGGGCACCATAACAACTTGATCATAAAGAAGTTGTTATGGTGCCAGGAGATCCCTGGAAATGGGTAAGCTTTAGGGGTTACACCATACACGAACAGTTGAACCCCAAAGTCTCCTTTCCAGGGCTATTTCTCTCCACTACCACTATTTCAACATTTTCAGAACAGGAGCCTGGAAGAGCTACTAGGCTGCGACGTCGCTGATTGGCTTACAGCATTCAGTTGAGGCGCTAAGCCATTCAGTAGATCCCCATTCATAAAAACTACCTTTTTCAAGCAGTTTTTTGCAATGTGGAGATACTATTTGGCTTACAGCGTCAACTGACAGCTCTAAGCCAAACTGACTAAGTGTTACTTTGTAAGGGTAGAAACCCACAAAGTGTACACAGTTTCCTTTCTTCAAGAGGTGTTACAATTGAGAGATTGCCAATGCATAACTATCAAACAACTCAATAAATTGGAATGTTTAGCAATCTCTCCTTTCAAGCACTGATTCGAGGGATTTAACTGCTATTTTAAAGTGTAGAGCTGCTAATTCACCAAGTAATAAACAGCTCATCAAAAACAAATAATAAAACCTTCTATATATTTTGATCAGCAAAAGCTGATTCAATAACTCCATGACAAATGAACAAAACAAAAAAAATGTTTCTTGTGTCAAACCGCAGAGAAGCACATTAACACACACAATAGTTCCAGGACAAAGAAAAAGACAGAAGCACCATCTGTGATCATAATTATGAAAATCATTTGCATTCATTCACAGTGTATCACCAGAGTCTGTCTGGTCTGGCTTGGCCTGCATGGGGACTGATAAGATTTTAAGTGCTGAGACCACCATGGGAGACCCCACCTTCCAACCCCAGTATCCAATGAAAAATATTCTGGTGCGTGATTTGTGAGGGAATTGGAATGCGAGCTGCCAATCACTGCTTGGGTTTATCAGTATCCTCAAGTAGTAGAACCGAAAGTGACAGGTAATCTAATCAAAGCCTCTTCCTTGTATGAAAATCCCTTCCATATTTAACTAGTCCTTTCTTAGCAAGAGTATATATATTGTCTTTCAAATAAAACACCTTCTCCTCTGTTCTGTATTTTCTTTTCTCATTAACTTCCATTTCTCACCTCAATATCTGTGTTTTCCAAACCCTTAATTTGCTGTTTGATGTAACCAAGATCCTTTCTTGCAGTCTGGGTCCAAAACAGAACATTAGCTCCCAGGACTCAAAGCTACCAAGACAAGCTACAGCTTTAAGCAGAGGTAGCTCTTTTGGATGGCTTCCCGTCCACCCCACCCCAAGGAACTCACTACATTTATAGATAGCACAAATGATGTCTCTCAAACCCTCATCACCTGCTCAATTATCACATTCCCTACTTGCAACCCCTGACCCCTACTCATGTGACTTTAAGATCCTACCTCATCTAATTTTGCATAACTAAAAATCCTAATTTGCCTTCTTTATAATATAAACTCCTTTACTCTCATTAGAGAATGCTCTTCCTTCTATTCTTTACTTTTACTCTCACCTCTCTAAATAGCAAATATCCCTCGGCTCACCTGTCCCTCCTGACACCATTTTCATTGCTCCCACTTTACTTCCCTCTCCTCTCTATTCATCCCATGCATTCTACTTATAGCTTTCAAGCCTACCTCCACCAACCCTTTCTAAAACCTCTGAATACAAATCCTCTCACAAAACCTTTAAATCCTACTCCCACCTTCTCTTACTTTATCCTTATCTATCCTTCTGCTCCTAGCAGCTGGTGATGTCTCTCCAAATGCCGGCCTGACCTCCGCTAACCCACCATGTGCTAATTCCAGGAATCACAATAATCTCATACCCATCTCATGTCACTCCTTGAAATCCTCCTTCCATTCTGCCCTTTGGAATGCACGCTCTGTTTGCAGTGTTACTAAATCCACTGCTGTGCACGACCTTTTCATCTCTCATTCCCTAGACTTACTAGCCTTAACTAAAACATGTCTCTCTCCCTCTGACACCGCTACCCCTGCCTCTCTGTTCTTTGGTGGTCTTCAATTTTCCCACAACCCAAAACACTCTGAAAGCAAAGGTGGTGGTGTAGGGTTTCTGCTCTCACCTCACTGCTCCTTCAAACCTCTAGCCCCCCCTCCCCCCCTTCCCTCTCTTTCTCATAATTTGAAATTCATTCAATTCGCCTTTTCAAACCCATCTCTACTAACATTGCCATTATCTATCGTCCCCCTGGTTCCTCTCTCCTCTTCTTTTACCACTTTGCTGCCTGGCTTCCCTACTTCCTCTCCTCTAATATTCCATCCCTAATTCTTGGGGACTTCAACATTCCCATTAACGTGCCCTTGTCCTCAGTAGCCCCAAAACTACTTTTAATGACCTCCTCCCTTGGGCTATTGCAGTGGGCTAAGTCCCCCACCCATGTAGCTGGAAATACCCTTGATCTTATTTTCTCTCATCAATGTACAGTCTCTAATCTCTCCAACACTCCATTTCCTCTCTCAGATCATCACCTCTTATCATTTGCTCTCAATAGCTTTTCACCCCATCATTCTCAACTTAACCCCCTCAACTTAGCTATTAGCTAATATTGATTCCCAACTTCTATCCATCCCCACTTTCTCCTGTCCTCACCTTAAAACCATAGCCCACACCTGCCCCTTTCTTATGCAAGATGCTACTAAGGAGCTTGTCCATGCTCTAGTAATCTCTCGCATGGATTATTGTAATTTTCCTAATAGGTCTTCCCACAAGTCGTATTGCCCAGCTACAGTCTCTAATGAATGCTGCAGCTAGACTGATTTTGTCTGTCCTTACATTGGCTTCCTGTATCCTATAGGAAACAATTCAAGGTACCAATCTACACCTCTAAAGCACTGACCAACTCTAGCCCCTCCTATATCTCTTCACTGATCCGCAGGTATGCCCCTTCTTGGTCTCTCCGCCCTGCCCATGACCTTCTCCTGTCCGCTGCTCGTACCCGTACAGTCAACTTACACTTGCAGGACTTCTCGCGGGTGGCTCCATTCCTTTGGAATAGCCTACCTAGCTCTCCCCTAATCTTCAGTCATTTAAAAAGTGCCTCAAAACCCATCTCTTTAGACAGCTTATGGCCTCCCAGAGTAACCTCTACCTCACATACCTATCCCTTGCTCTCTCCTAGAGGGCAGCACTCTATTTTCTCTTCCAACTCTGCTTCACTCCACCTTGTTTGATTGCTACCTCCTGTCCTGTTGGGTTTTATGTCCCACCTCCTATAGGCTGTAAGATCGTTTGAGCAGGGCCCTCTTCAACCTATTGTTCCTGTAAGTTTTTGTAATTGTCTCATTTATTGCTAAATCTCCCCCATTGATAATATTGTAAAACGCTACAGAATATTCTGGCGCTATACAAATACTACTACTACTACTACTACTACTACTACTACTACTAATAATAATAATAATAATAATAATAATAATAATAATAATAATACTAACAACAACAACAGTACTCCCAGAGTGAAGAAAATGATAATCATCTTTATGAAGCACTTTCAAAACTGCAAGCAAATGTGCAAATTAAGTGGCTTTTACATTTCGGGCCCCCATCCCTTTACTTTACGTATGTATGTCCCAGGGTTGAATGACCCAGTAAAGATATCTCTAATTCATGCTGGTACCCCATTCGCTTCACTTATTATACATTGTAAAGGGGATTTTTGAAGATTCCTTTGGAATGCAACTTGTCTTGATTGGTAGTTTATTTTGCATTCGGGTTCCCGTGTGCAATTTGCTGCCTTGGAATCAATATCTCATGGATCAAGAACTGTCAGAACTACAAAGAACTGTGCAAATGAAGTTGCTTTCCGGGTCCCAATCCTTTTTATGACATCATTTTACAGAGAGAGTTAATACTTAAAATTAATGATATAATAATAGAACCATTATAATCTGAATCCCAGTCAGGAATCCTGCTAGTGGCTATTTGCAAGGTAATATATAATGGTAGATTCCAAAAAAATGTCAACGGAAAATAAAAAGTCTACGAGGGCAAAATTCCAATACAGTAAATATTGCAAAATTAATGACACCCCTGTATGCATTGAAGTAGTAGTTTAAACCTTGACATTTTGAAACTCAAAATAGTTACAGAATGCAATGTGTCAACATAATGCACTTTGATTCTGTAATTTGCACCCAGTTAACCCCTCTTTTTCCGTTATCTTTTACTGTGATGCAGATAAAAAGGTTATTTTTAGTTAACCCACAGTAAAGTGTATTGGAATGTAAGTGTATGCAAAAGATGAGATGAATTAAAGGAACACTCTAATATTAGAACGGGAGCGAGAACGGGAAGCGTTGGGGGACTTATGCACATGCGTGACACTCGCCACACTGCGCCAATCGACATCTCCTCATACAAATGCATCGGATCATTGCATCTCTATGGGGAGCTTTTGCTTTTTCATACAGAGCGGAAGATGCTGGATGTTGGTCCATCAAAAAGATGACACCTCTAATGGGGAGTGACAGCCACAACAGGTGCTCTTAAGGAAAAAATGTAAACACTGCCTTGTCTTGGAAAAGGCAGCATTTACAAATAGCAGCTAAAAATTGATCTATTTGCACCATAACCTCTAGACTCGGATGTTTCCGATGTTTGGAGTGTCCCTTTAAGTTAGAGAATTAATGTTGATTTGAAATAGCAAAATATATCAAATTCTTTCCACTAAACTGATTTGCAAAAATAAAAATAAAAGTACACACCACTGCAGAATGGTTAAAATACTAAAGTTTAGTAAACAGTCGCAGTATTTCTGTTGATTATTTTATTTTAACTGTCATCTTGTATGATTTTTAGATGGCTAAAGAGCATGGTTACTGTGGTAGGGCACTGTGGGAGGTAGGCTTCTCAAACTGGTGAAGAGCTGTCATTCAACCCCATTTATTTTAAATTATTAAAATAAAACTAGCAAACTTCTTTCAGAAGGCAGAACAAAGTGACATAGGATTCTATCATTCCGATGACAGTTTCTCAATCTAACACCATAGTTGCATCTTCAAGATCCATCGTCCGACCCACTTAATTGTTACTCCTGACAGGTAAAAACAAACTGTTGACATGAGATGTGTGATTTAGTCTCATATCAATCTGTCACATAGAATAGACAGGAAGGCATTCTTCAGGAAAACCAATCCTGAGACTGATATGCATGTACATCATTTTTCTATATAACTTACAAATGTCTTTTGACAATTAAAGGCTGTAAATCAGATATCACTGTTTAGAAACCCTATGCTTTCTCTGTTCTAATTAAGTACTGCAAACATCTGTTTCATATAACAAAACCATATCATTTTGAGAACACACAGATCTGCGTTTTAGGTTTATGGTGGATTACAAATGTGCCTTTTGTTTGTCCTTCTGCGCACATACAAATCGATAAGCTTCAGAGATACTTTCAAGGATGCTTCATAAATGTATATTGTCGTTCTCTATTTAGCATTCTATCTAATGTTAAATCTAGTACAGCTGGATGACTGAATGTTTTTAATGCAATCCTTTAAGATCATTTTGTAGAACGTATAATTTTTTGGGAAATATCTACAGTTTTTTTTTCTAAATTATGACATTGAGGTAATAAGGTTTTTGATCTCCACCAACACTGATGACAAATGATGCATAGCCCCCAATTAATTAATAGAGAGGCATATTCGAATGTCTTAATTTTAATAACAAGACGTCGACCACATGCATGATAATATTGTAGGCCTCATCCCCTCAAAGAAATTAAGACTGATGGTGGTACAGTTCCCTATACAGGTGGAAAAAATGAGAACGTATTCTACTTTTGTCTTATACTTTCAAATAACAATATTTTCGCAAATATCCCCTGCTGGAAATAATAATTTGGGAGAAAAAAACTCTTTTGGGACAAAATCGTTAGCTTTCAAATTTTGTTTGTATTACTATAAATGATAAAATGCTTCAATAAACTTCTAGATATCAAGGATGAGTACAAAGGGATTTGGAGTGATGGAGCAATATTGATGAGTGCTGTGTTATGTCTTGAATTATATCGGTATTACCACACTGAGATGCAATACTTTGACTTTCAAGATAATGTGTTATTGGTGAGTACTGCTGTCAGCTTAGAGATATAAAGGAGAATATAAGCTTAAAACATGGAACTTTAAGAGCAGGGAAAATTAATTTGCTCTCCCCTGGCTTACAGCATGCCACTCTGGCTTCTCCAGTCGCGTTTAATGAAAGGTCTGATGACAAAAGGTGGACGGAATGAAAGGCTTAGAGAAAGCACCTGAGGGCTCCTTACAATTTGCTAGCTGCCTTTAAATGATTTATCAACACGTGTATCTGTAAACACTCTTTGACCTTCATGCTTCTACACTATAGGGAATAACAGCCATTGGTTATTTGTGAAGCTTAGGATATACAAGACAAATACTAATTTGATCACGTTTAAATATAAATTGCAGATGCCATTCACACCTTCGTATTCAAGCATCTCACAGCATTTTGTGCACATTTTCATATACATTTAAAACATTTGTGGTGTAAAAGTCCACTAGAGATTTCAGTTAAATAAGGCGACATCAAACTTCAACAAATAAGCACTTCACTAAGCACAGGTGTATTTAGTGTTAAAGTACCAATAAAGGAACCCTATAGTGTTAGCAATGCAAACCTGTATTCCTAATGTTAAAATGACCCTGCCCTTGTTATGTACATGATTCCCCTCAGCCCCAAAAAATAAATGAAACGTTTTCACCCACTTTTTTACAATACTGAGACTCCCTTGGTGCTGCTCAACTCTTCCCACCTACGACGACATGACATCGAGGAGGCATGGCTTCCTCTGGTGATGGTATAATCCAATGCTCCTCATCGACCCGATGCGCATGCACAGCAAGCATCCAATGCTTCTCATATGGTAGTATTGAATCCAATGCATTCCTATGAGTTTTACATGGTCAGCACAGCATAATTGCTTCTACTGGAGGTCAGTGTAACAGTCACTAGATACATGTGGCGGTCTGCCAAGGTTTCACCGCCACAGATATCCCTTTTCCCATATAATCAAGCAAATAATCCTACAAGTAAAATATAGCTGGTGTTGCATAACCCCCCACACATGAGCCAAGACTGTTTAATTAAAGTATAGTCATCAAATGAATACAGTAAGTAAACTCCTCCTCTGTGCATGAGAGATAATTGAGTCATGAACTGTACAAACTCAGTCATCTACAGGGACAGAAAAGTATAACAATTTCTGAACACCCCAAAAGTTCCCCCAAAATACATAGAAACCCCACAAAACATCCCTTGATAGCTGGGATCTGGGCAAACAAAATGTCAAAAAATCACCCAGATCCGTTTGGTAGATTTGGATCGCCATCACGGGGAAGTTTTGACCAGTCTGCCACGAGGTTGAAGCCCAAAATAGTTCCAGGGAAGTTGTAGCAAGAGCCGGTCTCTGTTCATGGGGTTTTGTAGGAAAACCACACAAGTGAGACGAAAGCAGATCAGTAGAGAATGCTCCTTGTGTTCGGTAGTATATATAAGACCACTGTACCCTGACCGCTTTATTAAATGAAGTGGCCTGATAGAATTTAGTAGTCCTGTACAGAAAGTTAAGATCTGAGGAGATTTAGTGCTAGCAGTTTCATAGAGTTAGATTGCTTAGGACAGAGGGGTACTTAAAGTTGTAAAGTGCTTGTCTTCAAGGTGATGTTGACTGTAACTCCCATGATTCTCATCAAAGGATAACAAGCATTCTTCATCCCTTCCTAAAAAAAAACAAGAGACTACCTACCTGAGAGAGGGCTTCTTCCCAAGCACGCCCGCCAGACATAACTCTTCTTCCCAATCAGGGTAGGCATAACTGTCCACAAACCTTGTGCTCAATGTAATTTTAATATCAAATTAATTTCTTCTCTAATGCTAAATATAATTTTATTTTCATTTATTTTCAGTCATGGCACGCTCTGCTGTTATACATAAAATAATAAATCAATTTACATATAATGCTCTATTGTTTAACACAAGTGCGGTATCCAGCTTTTTTGACGCACACACAAATATTAAAATTGCATGTATATGATAAAATAATATATAATTAAAACGATATAAATATATCAAAGAACATTACACAAATTGTAAAATTCTGTTAGGATGAGGAGGCCCCGTAGGCTTTTAGAGACGCAGATTCTATATTAAACTTCTAATCATGAATTCTCCAAACATCCAGAAATGTCACCAAATGTCAAGAGACGAATAGAATGACGTTATAAAAGTAATTACTATAAACAAACATCATGTTATTGACAAAAATAATCCTCATATCAATTAACTAATACATGACTGTCCAATTCAGTCCTCCAGAGTCATAATCCTGCCAGGTTTCTACATTTTTTTCTAAATAATAAGTGACAATTAATTAACTTTGTGTAGTACTAAGTGATAAGCTAAAACATTAAGCTGGAATGAGAATAAGAAATGTCCACTGCTATCCCAGCAATTTTAGATGTGAATTCCATAAAAAAGACTACGCAAGAATGGGCCAATTTTAGTTGTACTCACTGTTGCTTTTAATTACCTCCATGGTGCAAACAGGAGATAGCATTTTCAGTGTTTAAATAGTCAAAGGACAAACGCATACCCAAGATGGGTGGACGCATTTTGCGTCTTAATGACGTTTCCTCAACAGCTCAACTGCCCACACTCACCCGAGTCAGTAGATTTTTTTTATTGTATTTTTTTTTCTGCTTGACACATTTATGTTTTATTTTAGTTTATACACTTGAAATATAACAAAGAGGAAGATTTAAAACTTTCCATCACTTGGATATAGTCTCCAAATTCTGAGTGCAAGGATTTCCTATATGAATATTTAAACCATGGTATGAAAGTCTTATGAATAATTTATACTCTGCTTTAAAAAAAAAAAAAAACATATAGCACTTTATGATAAATAACGATTCTCATCAGTCAATACTCCAAAGGTCAGTAACACAGGCTTTATTACCTCATCATTCATCAATCTGCATCGCATGTAATTTTATAAAGAATACCACTGTATTCACTAATAGCAAATTGATTGGATTTGATGTGATTGGCAGTGTTAAAAAAATATGCACTGATTTTACACTGAAACATTGATTTATTTTGAATGGATTAGATCTTTATAAGCATACTACACCATAAGCACAAAATAAACAGATCTGTGGAGCTCTGTGATACAATACTTTGCACTTTACTGTATGAATTTGTACTTGTCTGTCTGTCTATGCCAGTGTATACCTGTAAAAACCAGTGTGTGCCTGCGCTTACCATTTGGTGCCTGTCTGTATGTGTCTGTTCCTGAGTGTGCTTTTGCATGTTGGTGTGTATCTGTACTTGTGTGCTTGTGCATCTCTGTGTGTGTATAAATGGTGGAATTGAGAAGGAGTATGTGAGGGGCCAAAGGTGGAGCTTTAGCAAGTGGTCAACAAATTACTTTTGGACTTTTTTACCAAAGTAACTTCTTCGTATGCTTTTTCTATATTGGCTTACATGTGCAAAGTAGTGTCTTCATTGCTATAACTGAAACAGACAGAGCTTGTAACATGATTGATAAGAAGCTAAGGTGGAGGTAACCCAGTTACAGGAAAAAGATGTGATTTTTCCACTTTTATTTTAACTTTGTTACACCTCACAAATGGAATAAACAATATGGAATATACAGCAGCAAAACTAAACACACACATTTTTTAATGTTTCTTATAAAATATGCATAGCAATCTAGCACCTTCGTACCTCTGCATTTATTTATAAGGTCGAGATGTGAGAATCTTCTCTCACCTTTTCCTTAACTAGAAATGTCAATCTAATATTAGTAAATCGATGATGAGATTATTAGCAACGGAAGAAATGGAGAGGGTGATCCAATGTATATTATCTATTCCTAAACAGAATATCATAAAAATAGAACTTTTACCATATTCTACAGGGGGCACAAGACACTGGGCAAATTAGGGGTTCTTTGAGGAAATCTGAGAAATTAGTTTAATATAAAAAGAACACAAATGAGCACAAAATCAAATTAAAAGAATGTTAAAGCATAAATGTATTTAAATTCCAATATCATATTAAATAAATGGCACAACTATTAATGGTAACTATTCCTCATATCAAGTGTTGCAAAACCCAGTAAAATTAGATCGATAGATCAATAGATAGATAGATCAATAAATCAATAAATAGATAGATAGATAGATAGATAGATTCAGACAGACATGTGATGGCTCCAGTCTGGAGTACAACTGTAATAAAATTTAATTATTTGTAGAGATTAAACATTAAAATAATCTAAATCTATGTATATGAAGTTAACCTTATCTGTATTCCTGTGAGAGCAGCCATTTTAACGACCTGTCACAGGATTTGCATGATTATTCCTTCTTATTAAATTACCCATATCCTCCACCTCTCCCATATTGGGATGCAAAATACAATCAACAGATAATGACTGAGAGTGACATTTTGCTATTTATTTCTTTACTTCAAATCATGCTTCAAATGCATTGTATGTCGGAAATAAGTCAACAGCAAATTAATGACTTCAGGGAAAAGGAAAAACAGCACAAGATCAGAAGGTTATGGTTCCTCATTATAAGCAGCCATGGCGTCTTATAAAGCATGCATCACGCAGGGCAGCAGTGATTAAAATCAAGCCCTAGAGTAAAAATGTTTCATAAGCAGGTTAAAATCAAAACAAACACATTTTTGCCAGAGTAGTTCATACCAACCAACATTTGAGAAAGAGTGACGCGGGACATAATTTGACGCACTAGCTCTTCCTGCGTGGTCCTACTAGCTGGTGGCCTGCCAGGCTGCCTGTCAGTTGGCTGGCCTGTTCTTGTTCAGGGCTGAGCCACCCCTTTTCCAGGTGGGCCACATCAGTGCGGGTTATTGCCCTTAACGTGGCTTGCATCAATGAGGAGAAATATGCAAATGTAGGATGTTAATCTGGGGTAGATAAAATAGTAGCTGCCCAGCTGTTTCACAACTAGAGCTACCATAATGCTTTGCAAGCCTTAAGGAAAAATCCAAAAGGCATAGGGAATTTCTGCAGTCTGTGTTTTTTTTTTTTTTATTGTGTAATGGTAGCTTTACAAGGAATTAAGAGAAAAGACAGACAATTATTATTTACAGTGGAATTAAATGAGGTCTACTGTTTACAAATTTACAGAAAAACGATTGATGCCCATTAGCGGCATTGCACCAAACATAGTTTTAATTATTAAATAAATCTCAGTATTTGGGACCCCTGGAACTACTCCCCAAATCCCAGAATATTTGAGTACAAAATCAAATTATTAAATTGAAGGAAGAAATAGTTTCTTGGCCATAATGTGCATGCTCGTCGCATGCACATTATGCCTTTCCCGTTGGATAGCATTTACTCAAAGCTTTTATAGATGCTGGACGTCTTTATGCACAGTGGACGTCCAGCATCATTTAACAGAGCCAGACTTCATGAGACTGCAGGAAGCACCTCTAGTTTCTTTCACTAAAACCGTAATATTTTTAATTCCAGGATTATGGAAACAGGAACACTCCACCCAGATCACTTCAACACGATGAAATGGTCTGGGTGCATATAGTGTCCCTTAAGGACTCATGACATGTGTGACATGTCATGATTCCCTTTTATTCCAGAAGCTTGGTCCTTAAGGGGTTAAAAGTGGTTTGGAACAAAATGATGGAATGGTACCCAGATATTTCACTACCATAACCACTACAATAAGCTGTAGTGGTTATGTTGCATAGAGTGCTTATTTAATCAGAGGAAAGATAAATTACTACATGTTTTTCTTAGAGGTGTGCCCTGGGTAACAAATATTTTGGTGATTTTGAAAAAAAAAATCCAAAATGGGCTTCTCAAAAACAACATTGTAAATTGAGAATAAATATGATGTTAATAATGTTTGTTTATGAGTGGTAAAAACTCTGAAATTACACTGCAAAACTATAACAGATAAATTAGGCCAGGGCAACCTGCTGCATTTTCGACATTGCCTCAACATGGATAATCAGTGTGACTCACATTGAGCTGTAGTTCATCTGTCCATTGTCCAATCAGTCTGTATCCTGGGGTGCTACGGTTTGTGATCTGGTACTGGAAGATGTCATATCGCCCCAGAGCATCACCATTCTTATTAAACAGCACAGGGGTCCCGGCACTGCCTGCATGGGTAGAACATTTCATATTACAACACATTTCTTCACCGAGAGACCTTTACAGTCCAGTGACTGCCAAGAAATATGTTTTTGACTTTTTTTTAATCTAAATTTGGGTTTAAGGAGTTAATTCACATCTGTGCTACGCAGACAAAAATTGTAGGTCATAATTAGTTTAAAGAAAAACAAATTCAGACAGGGTTATTCACTGAAGTGAGAGTTCAATGTTACGTTTATATTAAAAGAAAACTGGCCAATTTGGAAAAAATCAACTATGCTTCCCGGTTGGCTACCTAGGCCTCGAAGTTGACATTCAATGTGAATTCACTTTGTATTCTCACTTTATTGAATAACTTTGTAAGAGTTTGAGGGTTGTTGTTTTTTTGAACTTTACTGATTTGGTCAAAGTTTTAAAAGTATCTTGTCAATTCACTAGTGATTATACCCTCGAGTGTCATGTTCAATCTATCTGCTAAAGATACCAAAAATAACACTAAGAACATCACCCCCTTAAGCCATATTAAAGTAAACTAAGCATGTCCAAATATTAATTCCAAGCATTACTTGGTCTCATTTATATTATTTTCAGGTCTCATTACATCTAAGTAGCAGTCACATGACACAATAAGAGTGCATTGGTAGGTTTAAAGACTGTCAAACCATAGCAACAACAATAAAAACGAGTAAAAAACATGGCTTGTCTGATGTCTATATGTATTTAATGTATATATAATGCAGAAGAGAAAGGAGGGGTTAAGGGGAAGTACTTTTCAGAGTGTTATCATCAGCAAATCCAGTATCACATAAATCATTACAATTATGTATTATGTACATTAGTATGATATCTTTGCTGTAGGGGTCGAGACGACTCAGTGCTGTTTCCTATGATTACGGTTTTCAAGGTTGCGTCAGTAGGTGAAAATGTCATGGTAGGTAAGTACCAACTGAGAAGAAAGAAATCATGTGTGTATGGGGGAGATGAAGGGGTCGGAACTTGAAGAACTTGTATGTTTAGCCAGCCAGGGCCGGCCTTAGGCATTTGGGCGCCCTGTGCAAAAAATCTTCACAGCGCCCCCCCTTCCCGTTCCCCCCTCCCCCACTCCTTACCCCTTCCCACACACCCTGTCACACACACACACACAGGCAGACAGCCATACACACACACACACACAAACACACTCAGGCAGTCATACACAGACAGCCACACACAAACACACACACAGACATAGAATGTGACGGCAGATAAGAACCATTCGGCCCATCTAGTCTGCCCAGACACACATAGGCAGTCACACACAAACACACACACACAGGCAGACAGCCACACACACACAGGCAGACAGCCACACACACAGCCACACACAAACACACAGGCAGACAGCCAAACACACACAGGCAAACAGCCACACACACAGTCACACACACACAGACAAACAGTCAAACACACACTGTCAGACAGCCACACACACACAGTCACACACAGACAGACAGACACACACACACTGGCAGACAGTCACACACACACACATAGGCAAACAGTCACACACACAGGCAGACAGCCACACACACACAGTCAGACACACACACTCACTAACAGACAAACACACTCACAGACACACACTAACAGACACACACACACTAACATACACAGACACACACTAACATACACAGACACACACTAACATACACACACACACACTAACAGACACAGACACACACTAACATACACACACTAACAGACACACACTCACCCACATTAACACATTTTTTAAATTTATTTAGACACCCCCCCCAGCCTCCTTACCTTTGGGAATGCTGGGGGGGGTCTCTTCCTCCCTGGTGGTCCAATGGCTGCTGGGGCGGCACTGGCGGGCGGCTGGCGAGGGAGCACTTCCTTTGAGCTGTCTGCTCAGCTCCCTCGCGCGCCGCACAGTGAGGCTGGGAGCCGGAATATGACGTCATATTCCGGCTCCCAGCCTCACTCTGCGGCGCGCGAGGGAGCTGAGCATACAGCTCAGAGGAAGTGCTCCCTCGCCAGCCGCCCGCCAGCACCGCCCGACCGCCCAGCAGCCCGGCATGTCTGTTAGCCGCAAGGCTAACAAGACATTTGCCTTGGGCATTTGGGGGCGGCTTTTTTTGCCGCCCCCTGGAAAATGCCGCCCAAGGCAAATGCCTTGTTAGCATTGCGGCTAACAGACATGCCGTGTGAGCTATGCGGCCGCAGGGCGCCCCCTGCACCATGGCGCCCTGTGCGGCCGCACAGCTCGCACACCCCTAAGGCCGGCCCTGTAGCCAGCGTTTCAGCTAGTTGAGTGTGTGTAAGGTGGGTGTTCTTTTGACAGCGGTCTGATAATCACGTTCTAATAACAGCATTGACTATACTTTTTTAAAAATTAAAAACACAAACTTAACATAGTTTACCATTTAAAAACAAATTCAAACAAACTGAACATCTCCAGTATTTTCTTGGGTCTTAGTTGCTTCCAGAAGCAGCAACATGAAACAGTGTTGAGTGACAGATCGAAACTACCATACCAATAAAAGTCTCAATCCAACAGCTTGTGTCTTCTATCTCTACAAAAAGTGCAGAAGGGGTATGGGATACAAGCCTTTGGAAGTCCAGAGAAGCCATGTATTTTTTTATATTTTTCTGACTACTTTTCTTGAGAAATGAATTTATTAATTCGCGAAAAGAACTTGTTTTCTAGAGATAACAAGTTGTTTTCTCGAGATGAGTTACACAAAATATTAAGTACACATGGCTTCTTCTGGATTCCATACAAGGCCACTTTTTTAACACCTAAATATGTCGTATAGCACTCGTGTCAACTTATGCCTTTTTTTACACGGCACTGTCCAAAAAAACTAAACAAAGTAATTTTAACACACACTCTCTTTTTTCACTAGACTCCTAAGGCTTAAGTTTGTAAAATCACAATCAAAGTTACACCTTAGATTTCATCTCCAAGTATTACCAAGCCATTTTCTCCAAATATAGAAGACGGTAGGTCTATTGCTCCCACCAGAAGAATAAGCCACGCTATTGAACGTTATCATTAGTAATGGGAACTATTGTGAATCCCTGATATTCTGACTTATTAGAGATTATGATGTGTTATCAAAAGGAACATTAACCATAGATTCAACTGTATATAAAAATGGAGACTATACTAGATTACCTGAAAGAATCCTTAGTTTATAACTAAGAATACAATCCAGACTGTGTTTTTTCAAAGCTTTAAGAGCAGAACTAAAAAATTTGCAGCTAAATTGCTTAATAATTAGTGTTGCTTTTTTCCTAAAGCTGGACATTACCAGTGGGATGTAAAACTCTGAACGTGGGTTAGCTTCAGAAAGCGTGTGCGCCTCGAGCTCACAATACCGGCCAAATTACCAAAATTAGCTCAATTATACCGTGTAAGAAATGGAGAGAATTATTAAAGAAATCATAGGGTGATTTGAGCAAAAAGAAAAGAAATAATAACTCTTCTTGGGGCTATGATTTCTACATAGCAAGTTCAAACTAAAAATGCAAAGGTGGAGAGCAAGTGAGAGATATATGGGATGCAAATGTACATATACTTAAAGAAAAAATGTAATTTTTAGTTATTGAAAATAAAATATTAAAAATGGGCGAACTTTATTTTTTAATAATTTAACATCACCGTTTTAGTGCATCTCCAAATGTATCCTTTATCCAAGGGACACTTTGGGCACCAATGCAACTTTAATGCCTTTCTTAGGTGTTGACTTTTAACATGGTTTTGTTTTGTTATTTTGCGTATTCAAATTTCTATAGTTTTTGAATAAAATTGTTTAAATAAATTGTTTTAATTTACACAAGTCCTACGAGCTCTGGCAATTTCCTGCACCTAAAGAAGAGTTGTGTCCTCTTAAAGGCACAGTGCTAACAATACTGAGAGCCGAGAAATTTTGGCTCTCTAAAAGGTGAGCAATTACTTGCACCATTTTATTTATATTCATATACTGATGATAAGACACTAGGAATTCGTTCCACTCTTTTTTATTTCTTTCCTGAGTACCTGGATCTTCATGTAGAAGAAGTTTGGTATTATCTATAAATACCCCTGTGATTGTGACTTGAGCCTATCCTCCCCAGGCTCTAAGCCATGTGAGTGTGTTGCTTATATACTTCCACACTATCTAGTTGTTTAGACATACTACACCAGATTGTGTCTATTTGTTTCTTCTCTTTAGATATTTGATATACATATTGTTCCCTTACTTTAAGGGTAAGTGTTTAATATCAGCGCTCCACTGGGTATATTTTGATGTGATACATCTTTTCACTCAAAACACTCCACATTCTGTATGAGTTTGTGTTAAGTTAAGAGGTACTGACACTTGTGTTGAGCTGCTAATTAATTTGGTTCGGTATTTAATATCTTTAAGCACCTTATATTTACACAGTGCACTTTTTGTTCTTTGAATAAAATAAATAAATGTTTTGCTGAATTCTGCATCTTAAGCCTGCCTCTTTAGCCACGCTCCCTCACCCCAGAAAAAGACTTTGATAAAAACCTAGAATGAAAAAAGGTAGCATAGTGAAATCTGTAAACAGTTTGTAAATAAACACAATATGGTCTTACTCACATATTGTTGAGCCACTTAGTAGCAGGCTAAAAAGAGCTCCGATAAGCAACTGCGCTAATGCGTTGCAACTTTAAAAGTCTTTCTCAAAGTGCTTGGTAACTTTTCAGATCGATATTCACTTTTTAAATCTACAAAAAGGTGTGCTTTTTCAGTCCAGCTGTGTGCCGGGAATCGCTGTTGTGTTTTGGGTACGTCACTTCCGGTTTATTACTTCTGGGTCAGAGGTCAAGTATATAGTAAGGATACCACTACCTCTTTATAGTTTCTCTGGCTGTCTGCAGTCAGGTTGTGAATTAAAAGCAGCTCACTCCGTGCTTTCAGTGGCTGAGCTGTGTGCCTACACTGATAAGGAAGTATTTCTGTCAGGAGGGGATGTGACTAAAGAGACAAGCATATGGTGCAGCATTCAGCAAAAAAAAAATTTGTGTAAAAAACAAAAAATTGAGCTTGCAAAAAAACATACAGTATATTAATGAGGTCAAAACTATCAAATGTGTTAAAGTTGTATTGGTGCCTAGAGTGTCCCTTTAAGTCTTCCTTGACGAGAAACAAGAAGCCTATTCACGCTTTAAAGAGCTGAAACAAGCACAGAGCACATTTTTGAGATGACCGGCACAAGCCCAGGCCACAAGGATTCATACATGTCTAGTAGCAATGGATTGCCTTCATGGTCCTATGTTGGAAAAAAGGGGCATGTACTTATACATTAGAAAACAGTACACATAGTGGTCAGCAGTTTACTCAGAAGGGATGGGGAGGGTGGTCCACCTGAGATGACAGCAGAGCAGGATGCACACTTCATCAAGCTTCCCAATAAACATGAATTCACTGAGACTATCCTGATTTCAGGGTTCTGTTCCACCATCACAATTTTGTTCTTCGGTGTCCTGCATAAGGTCACCAGAGAATTGTCTCCAGCAAGCACCGCACAAGAGCATCATTAGACGCGTGTTGAGGTCACTTTGTTGAGGTCACTTGGAGCATACTCATAACACTCCAAAAACAAGGCTACTTTTGTGGGCAGCCCCAATCCCCTCTTTCTTTTTTGTGCCACTGGCATGCCAATTTAGGAAGGCATTATATGAGAGTGTAGAACACTTGACTGATGTAAGAGAATTGTAGTGAATCTAAAGTGAGGGAAAGTATTGCACTGGGTCTAATGTAAAATTAAGCATTACAGGTTATTGTGAAGATAGCATTGCAGTGGGTCGGACATGAGGAGGGCACTGTGAAGGAGCAAATTTGAAGTAAGCATTACACACAGTCTAATGTAAGTAAGCAGTGCACAGCATTTTATTTAGCTTATATGTAGTTTCCAAAAACAGATATGGGTCTACATATTATCATGTAAAAGTATATCAAATCCTTACCATTGAAGCTGACATTGCGGATATATTTGAGAAGTTTCTTCCCTCCAGCATGCTCCATTTCTGGGCAGAGTCCATGATAGCCTGAAGGACACAGATCCTTATGCATGTTGTGTAGAGCATGGGCCATCGCGTAGACTGCATCTATCACAAATTGAACTCTGCCATCCTGCTCATAGTGTGAATCTTGCCCAATACGTTCTAGACCTGAAAAAGGGAAAGTACATTAGGAGCCGCTGTCCGAATCCTAGTCAATGTCAGGAAAATGGAGAGAATATGGAGTCTTCTAGATGAAGGATAGACAAAAAAAATAAAAATAATTTAGCCTGGAACAGCATCATATCAGTAGTAGTTTTATAATAACTGGAGGTTAATTCTACAGAAACAGTTCAATTGGGTGGTCTGTTTTATTTACCTGCACTAAAAAAAAAACTTGAAGAAACTCTAATTTAATTGGAATCACAAGTGGATTAGAAATTTGTTTAGGGCATCAGCCCTCCATGGGATATTCACTGTATATGTATGTTTCCAAATCACAATTTGCTAAATATTGACTACACAGCAATGTTTTATTACCCCTACAAAATTGTTTGCAATTGTAAGCTACCTTCTGCCAGGCATATCTCAATATAGATTTCATTTTTTCAATAAAATAAGAACAGGCAGGAGTTCAAATATAAAGAAGGAAGATGTCAATTGGAAAGTTGGAGAAATATTTTTACCAAACCAGACTAGCTGGCCTGTATCCCAGAGTATTACATCTTATTTCTGTATATTGTTGGCACACCCTACAATGGCTTGAATGAGTAAAGTTATAATTTCGGTATTTTAAAACTGCATTTCACTTCTGTAAGGGGACTCTGATAAAGGGGCTTGTTTCCCATTTCCTGGCCAGTCTGATAAGAGAGGAGCACGGTGAGCAACTTCCTCTACCATGGTCCCTGCTACATACAGAGGAGGTGATCTGGCATAGGGGGAATGGTGTACGTGTGTGTGTGGGGGGGGGGGGAGGGGAAGGGGTAGGGGCGATTAAGGAGACACATGGATGGGGCTGGAGGGATTAAGGAGATACATGGATGGGGCTGGGGGTTAAGGAGATGTATAAATGGGCCTGGCAGGGTTAGAAAACACATGGATAGGCCTGGTGAGTTAGGGAAACACATAGATGAGGTTGGGGAGGTTAAGGGAGACACATGGATGGGGATGGGGATGGGGCTGGGGCTGACAGAGACACATGATGGGGCTGGGGGATTACGGAGACACATGGATGGAGTGTGGGGGTAAATTAAGACAGATGGATGGGGCCAGGGTTAAGGAGACACAAGGTAAGGAGACACAAGGAGAGGCAAGGGGCTTAAAAAGACACATGGAGGGACTGGGAGTTTAATGAGACACATGGAAGGGTTGGGAGGGTTGATGAGGCACATGGAGGGGCTAGGGGGTTAATTAGACACATGGAGAGTCACACAGAGGGATAGGGGAAAAGATGCACACAGAGAGCTGGGGGGAGAGGCACACTAAGGACTGGAGGGAGATAGGCACACAGAGGGCTGTGGAAGAGAAACACAAAGGACTGAGGGGAGAGATGCACACAGAGGATTGATGGTGGGAGAGTGGGAGAGGCACATGGAAAGCTGAGAAAGGGAAGAGGCACACAGAGGGCTGGGGGGAGCAACGGGCCACACAGAGGGCTGGGGAGAACAACGAGCCACACAGAGGGCTGGGGAGAACAACGAGCCACACAGAGGGCTGGGGAGAACAACAAGCCACACAGTGGGCTGGGGGACGACAAAGAGAAACAAAGGTGGTCTGGGGACAAGAGACCCACAAAGAGGCTGGGGGAGAAAGAGACCCACAAAGGTACTGGGAGGGAAGGGACAACCAGAGGGGCTTTGGAAGGGGAAAAGAAACACACAAAGGGGTGGAGGACAAAAAGACACACTGGGGTGCAAGGGGGACAAAGAGACACAGGTAGGGGCCGAGGAGGACAAAGAAACACACGGAGAAGCTGAAGGGGACAAAGAGACACATAGAGGGGCTGGGGACAAATAAACAAAGAGATGCTAGGGGAACAAAGAGATGCAGATAGGGGCTCTGGGAAGAGAAAGAGACATAGAAAGGGCCTGAGGAGGACAAAGAGATACAGAGGGGATGAAGGGAACAAAGAGATACACAGAGGGGCTGCAGGGACAAATTGTTACATAGAGGGTCTGGAAAGAGACACCCAAAGGGTCTGGGAAAAAGACACACAGAAGGGCTGTGGACGGGGGGAACTAGACAGACAAAGTAGTTTGGAAAAAAGAGACACACAAAGGAGCTGGGAGAAAAAAGAGACACACAAAGTTGACAAATAGTGTTTTTTAACAAATAGTTTTGCATTGGCCCTGTGTGCTTTTCCAGTGTTTAGTGTATGCACATATTCCTTGTGGAAATTAAGTAAGACACTATTTCAGTGTCAAACACTATATAAAACCCTCAGTTCAAGGAGCGCATTGCTCTTTTGTGGTTCCTTAGTGCCCCAATTGCACATTTATAGTGATTTTGTTTGTTTGGCTACTGACATGACTTGTCCTGACTATTCAGATGTTTGGTATCACTGACCAGGCTTGGCTTATTATTCTGTCTATCCTCAGGTTCCCTAGACCTTGGTCTGTCCGGTTAACCTATTGCTATTACGTCTTTGGGTGCGTTAAGCACGGCCACCCTAAGGCAGAGTAATATAGTATGGGTTTACGTACTGACAATACACATGACAAATACATAGCTGAGTTAGAGAATGTTTTCAATTTGCCTTTATTGGACCAAAATTTCAAATTCCCTTGTCAATTCGCTCCAATTTTTAGAGGAAAAACTCCAATGATTGCTTAACAGGTTTCAAAATGATGATTTTGACTTGACAACACTGGCTCCACCCAACGGAGCAGATCTGGGAAAAGAAAGGTCCATCTGAATTACTGGCAGGTCAGCCTTGCGCCAATCTGCCTGCCAATCATGTAGGCCACTGAGGGAAGACCGTGAGGGGAGCACTGTTTCAGTGCTCTCTGCAGATTCCTAGAGTCCTTAATGTAGTGTTAGAGTGTCTAATGATGCGCTCGCGGACACCAGGGCACAAAGTTGGTACGACAGGACAGAACCTGAAAATAAGGACTGTCCCACTGAAATTGTGATGTTGGGAGGCATGTTTTGATGCCATTCTGTCCCACTTCCCTATAGCCTGGCATGCTAGTGAGTTACCTAGTATGTTGTTATGGGTGCATATTTATTGTTTATGCCTATTTACTGAGATTGTTTATTAAATGTCTCCCTGGTGTATCCAAATTCAACATCAGTTTGGGGGTTGATCATTTCTAATGAGTTAAACTATAGCTTTATGCAACTAAATTTATTTTTATTCTAATATTTCACATCCTGATTTCTCAGTATTTCTCATTTTATAAAAAATTTTAAAATAATTTTCTAAAAGTAACACATCTGTATGAAACAAAAATCCATTGCCATGAAAATGACATGCGTCATCCTGTGATTATCAATATTTTTTTTTTCTAAACGTCCGTCTTCTCCATCATCTGAGAATGTTATCGCTATCTTCCATCTTCTATTTGACCATCTCCTTTTGCTATGATCTAGCGGGAACATTGCTAAAATATCCTCGTTGCATACAGAATATGAAACTTGCAGAAATATACTTAAAGTAAAACATTTTAATGCAAAGGCTGGCGTGTGATTGGGCAGGGGCAGTTTTATAAACATGTTGGTAACATGTGCATGCAGTTATGTATGTATATAATAAGTGTGTTGTCCAGTCATGGCAGTTATTCCATATATGTAAAGACATAAATTAAATACATTAATAAACTCCATGTTTTTGACATGTAGTTGCAGATGTGACTGCATAGTTGTATTAAAAACTATTACAAGAGGGAGACCTTGCATAGCTTCTACCTGACCTGCAGACACACACTGTACAAATACATGTAGAAACAGGTGAGCTTATAGCTGCTGTTATTTTTTTTTTTCAAATTCCTAGAAGAAACAAGACTTAGAGGATGGGGATCTCCTTTCACCAAAATCTGTGCAAGAAGAATATGTTGTTTTTATTGTGCTTTGAGTTTCCCATTAAATTAGCTATCTTAGCTATCCATTACCCATTATGTGATGGTTTGTGAGGTTCTATGATAACATATTATGCATCACAGTGATTTTATAAGATACCAAGAACCAACAAGAACCATACAAATTATCAAAAGCCCCAGCTCTCTGTGCTCTGTGAGACAGTACCGTAGCTATCCAGTTAGACCTGCAAAACACTTCTTATTCATGAAAATTTAATGATAAGCACTCATGCAACTGTATGAAAGCTGATTGAGACTAAGAATCTTGCAGAGGGTCTGTTTACATATGCACAGTTTGCAGTACATACACCACAAACTCACACAGAGCCGGGATGTGTGGTATTCTCACAAAAAAAGCACAAATGCACACCAGGACTGGCTGCAGGCTCTCAGCTATTTCCTAGTTTCTGCTGATGTGATTGTAAAAAAGTAACAGATTCTGGGGATTTATAGCTAATGAATCACATTTACATGTAAGTATTCTTTAAACAGTTTGATATTTTTAAATTATATTTATACATTGTCTTTATAATGAATTAGCGGTTGATTCAATCTGTGAATGAATATATATTGGTTCTAAATCAATGGATTAGTTACCTGTACATTTGCGGTCAGTGTCTTCTTTTTTAGAGCCAGTAATAGTTAACTTGCAGTTAAAATTTTCTTCCCAGTATTCTGCAAACCAGACATTTCTCCTGTTATTTTCCAAGGTCCGTGATGTGAAGTAAGCATCGAATCCTGGAAGAAAAGATGAAGAAGAAAAAAACATGACAGGGGATAACCACAATATAAATTTAAATTAGAGGGGCAAAGGTTTCAAATTAATTTCAAAAAGTATTACTTTACTGAGAGGGTAGTAGATGCCTGGAATAGCCTTCCAGCTGAAGTGGTTGAGGTTAACACAGTGAAGATGTTTAAGCATGTGTGGAATAGGTATAAGGCTATCCCAGCTATAAGATAAGGGTCGGGACTATTGAAAGTATTTAGAAAATTAGGCAGACTAGATGGGCCGAATGGTTCTTATCTGCCGTCACATTCTATGTTTCTAATATATATTCAGGGAATGCACTATTCAATAAAACAATGCATACATGTACCTGTTGGTCTTTAAAGCAAACCTAAGAGATACTGCATTTACACTTGCAAAAGCAAAACCTTCCACATTCTATAATCCAGGCGCTGCAGATGACGATGCACGTGATTCTCAGCCAGCCCTATGGCTGAAAATGTAATTTGAATCTAAATTTTAAAGCATTGCCTGCCAAGTGTGGTCTATTACGCCGGTAAGAATGCAAAAAAAAAATAAAACTGCAGGAAACAATGGGATTAGTATTTATTAAATATTGCCTTCAAATTTGTTTTTTTGAACATTCTCGGTTACACATAGAGGCCTCAGGACGACAGTGGGAGTGCTCGCCTCTGAAATACACTGCATTCATTTATTCATACATGCTCAGAATACTTGCCTACTGTGTCCAATCTACACCGCACACTGACTGGCATACAGAGGGTACGTCTAGATATGTACAGTGTGCTGAACTGCAGCATCTGAGGGTGAAAGCCTCAGCCATTCCACCCTCGTTCATGAGCTTCTATTTGGCACCCCCAAGGTGCTCGTCAGCATGGCAATTGATTTGTATTTTTTTCAATAGGATAGGAAGGGTTGACGGCCCAAATCAGTAGCCAGCCAGTTGCCCAGCAGACTATCAGACTGGCTCAGTGTTAGTAATATGCCCAATTACAAAGCTATTACGGTACTGGAGAAGATGATGCACAGCTGGATATTATTCATAATGTGTTTGTGAGTGGATGATGTACCTGGCACGTGTCTGGTTTTGACCTTAGCAGCTGTTTCTTCTACATTTTTTAAATTGCTTGAAGCTTTATTATTATAAATACAATCTCAATTATATTGCAACCATTTGGAAGCTCTGCTTTTAGAAACCTGGGAGACCATAATATTAAAACAGTACAATATTACGACAACCCTGTGTATACTGATATAACAAGCAACACACAGTATCCAATATCTAGAGCACACTTTATATAGTGATGGGAGAACGTCCAGCGGATATACATGGATGGATCTACAGCTGAGCTGACATAAAACCCTCATGCTCACACACTGACACAACCATAATATAACCCACTTGTTCCAACCTCACTTCAGTCCTTATAGCACATCAGTTCAGGATTTGAGCATTCCCCATTTCTTTTCTGATAAGAGCACTGACAAAGCCTTGTCTTTTACTAATAACATAGTCCAAAGGACTGCTCAGGCAGTAGCAAAAAAGAGTATAGAGGTCATACCTGGAGATTTGCTATGAAGCCTATGTAAGTGCAACCTTTTTTTGACTAGAGTCTACCCTTCTTCTAATGCCTACCTCCAGCAGGATAACACACAAATGTCACAGGGCCCGTCATCTTATGCTGCTTCCACCAACATAAAAATGAATTTGAAGCCCATGGAGCAACGACGTAAGGGGAGTGGGCCTTGACAGAGCCAGAGAGTGGGCAGGTGCAGTTAGTTAGGGGTTGGTTTAAGCTAATGGAGCTTGGGGGTGGGGTTAAGGGAGTTAAAATAGCGGCCATCTCAGAGAGGGGCCATTTTAATCAGAACTTCACTCACCTGTTAATTGTCCCTCCCACCCTCCCTTAGGTGTTGTGATGAGTTCCCGTTTGGTCACAGCGGCGGGAACAGGGCGTGGTAAAGTAGGAAGTTGGCTGGAATTGGAAGTGGATAGGCCAAGGCCTAGCCTGGAGTAGGCCAGATGGAAATGAGTGTTGGTAGGTTCAAGCTCTTCGGTGGCTACGAACATAGGGGGTAGGGGTGTCTGGGTACACCCCTACAGTTAACGGTATGGTTATGGGGCCTCTTTGGTAGGCCGTGTGTTACAAGTTAAAATGTTATTGGAATGTTAATGATTGTTCAAGTGGTAGGGTCATTGTCAGGGGTATTGTGCGGGGGGATAGTAACGTAATATCAGTAATGACAATGACCCTAAATATGTTCATTTGTTTAATAATTAATAAAGCTGTGGACTTTATACTACAACAGTATTAAACTTGTCCGTGTATTATTTAAGTAAAGTTATAGCACCTGCCGAATAACGACGGTGCAAATGTCATGATGTTCTTCGAAGGGCATCACGGTCACCAGATGAACTTAACAGAGCAGCTTTGGGATTTGGTGGCATGACTGTGCATTGGGCAATGCAGAAACTAAGTGAAGGTATGTCAATATGGACACAAATCTCTAAAAAATATTTTATCACCTTGCTGAAGAATTCAAGCTTTTCTGGGGGCAACTGAGGGTCTTACTCTGTATTAGAAATGTGTACCTAACAAAGGGGCCACTGAGTGTATTTCAGAAACATCTGCAATGCCAAGATGTGCCCAGAATGACCAGATTTCTCCTTGAATAGTATAGATGCATATATGATGTATATAAAAAATACATTATGTTGGAATGTTACTGCACGCGCTGCAGAACTCATTTTCCATAAGCATACCTGCTTGACAATTCTCGATTACCCCAAGGTTGTTTCCCTTTGTTCTTTAACTATATCTTGAACAGAGTTTCTATGACTTAATTAATTGGAAATATCCGGGTCTGTTCCACTGTAAGAAACTGCAGTGCAAAGAGCAGCCATTCCATTCTAAAGCTCTTCTTCATTCAAATGCATGCTTAATTGCACAAGTGCATCGTTAACAGTTGCCAATCAAGATTAATTAGGAGCTTTTCAGTTACTGGCTATTTAAATATTTGCACGTCATGCTGCTGCTTTTGAATATCTGTCCTGCCTTGTGCTCAGTTCCGAATTATACACCCTTAAAATGACAAATAATATTGTCTGTGTTATTCTAATCTTTACTTACTGGCATGGCATTGGATGGGGTAAACTAAACAGATTTATAAGTGCACTGAGATTATACCAGTCCAAATTCAGTTAAATATTCATGTGAAGGACCTGTAATGCACCTGTGCCTCCGCTGGTGTATCTGTATCCTTTCTGCTCATTTGCAGAATGGGAACATGGGATACAACAACCTTTTTATTATCCAAACAGGTTGCAGACTCACCTGTACACCTTGATGGTAAAATACATGCATATAGACTCACTTAAGTAATACAAAATAAATTACAACTATAGTGGTTGTACAGCTGGCTCTCCAGAGTGTATGTGCACACAGGCTGCTGGGCCACAACAATGTGTGTGCATGCAGAATACACAACAATGTGTGTGCATGCAGCAACTAGTGTATTTACATACAGAGTACAGGTCTAACTAGCATACCTCCCAACATTTCAAATAGACAAATAGGGATGCTCTCATTTTAGGGATGGTGGTATGGCCAGGATGAGGATCGTTTGAGAAATATCATGCAACTTAAATGTTATATAGAACAATGATTATTATTTGCATAGACTATTTCTAAACACATTTGTTTTAGTTTAAAAATACATTACTGTAGATCTCTGTTATACAATCAGACACACCAACAACATGGAGCTCCTAGGGACATTAAGATAGAAAAGGTGTTTTCTATCTTCGTATTTTTAAACGAAAACTGATGCCAGCAGGAAGATATAACATCTTTCTGTGGATTGCACTGTGCCACCACTAAAAATAGCGGGGGAAATAAATCATGGAAAAACAGGTGCTATTTGGGGTTCAAATTGATAAATGATAAGAGACATTCTATTGGTTTCCATGGTGATTGCTCTTTATTCAGCACTTTCCCCAACATTGCTCCTGTTTTTGCCTTGATAAATCTCCCCCATGGTGTGCGTCTCATTTTATGGTTATTTGTGTTCGTATTGTATGGTTACACATACTTGTCATGTTTATGTATCAGAGAGATATGCTCAGTACTCATTTCTTAGCACATTGATGTCATTCTTAGGCTGCACCCCCTGTGGCGTCTGCATTCTCCTCTCCTCTGGGGAAGATGGTTCTCTGCTGATAAATATTTCAGACAGGTGAATTTATCTGCAGCAAGGAGTACGGCAGGAGGCAGCTAAGTACCCAGAACCTCTCAGTAACAATGCCAAGTACTTTGTATAAAGTGAACCATCTGTGCTGCTGTGTACATATAAATACAAAATGTGTCAGTGAGGCTCTCACAGACAGGGCATGGAGGAGAGAAAAACACACACTTCATTCTGAGATTGAAGCAAAGC
The DNA here is from genome assembly GCF_036172605.1 of Pelobates fuscus. Lineage (NCBI taxonomy): Eukaryota > Metazoa > Chordata > Amphibia > Anura > Pelobatidae > Pelobates > Pelobates fuscus. The sequence goes on along the minus strand of NC_086323.1, from coordinate 134,446,767 downwards.
AGAAGCTGTTCGAGTGTACAGGCGAGGAGAGAGGGGGACAAGTGCAAATTCAGAAAATAACATTAATGAGAACAAAAATCTAGCAGCACACTGGAGTAATCTTTTCCTGCCACGAAATTACAGTACTTGCACATTTTAACAAATCCACAGATTTTCTGTTTTTAGGGCATGAATAGTGGGTTAGCATAGCTCCCAAGTGTCCATATTTAGAAGAAACAGTCTCTATTTTGGACACAAATTCCTTTGTCCTTCTTTTCTGCCATAATGTCTCTTTTTCAAAGAGCTCCATATTGTTGGTATTTCTGAGTGTATAACAGCAATAATACTCACAGTAATCTGAATTTAAACCACAATAAATGTGTTTCAGAGATATTGTGTGTAGATAAGATACATTGTTCTTGGTACATAGAAACAAAGAAAGATAGAAAGATGGAATGTGACGGCAGATAAGAACCATTCGACCCATCTAGTCTACTTTCATTAGTCCCTGGCTTTATCTTATAGTTAGGCTAGCCTTATGCCTATCTCACGCATGCCTAAACTCCTTTACTGTGTTAACATCTACCACTCCAGCTGGAAGGCTATTCCATGCATCCTTTGCCCCTCTCATTTAAGACTATGTCCTCTTGTTGTGGTCGTTTTTCTTCTTTTAAATATAGTCTCCTCCTTTACTGATTCCCTTTATGTATTTAAATGTTTCTGTCTGGTATTTCCTCCACGCTATACATGTTACGATCCTTTAACCCTTCCTGCTCAGTTTTATCCTGCAATCCATGAACCAGTTTAGTAGCCCTTCTCTGAACTCTCTCTAAAGTATCAATATCCTTCTGGAGATATGGTCTCCAGTGCTGCGTACAATACTCAAAGTGAGGTCTCACCAGTGTTCTGTACAATGGCATGAGCACTTCCCTCTTTCTACTGCTAATACCTCTCCCTATACAACCAAGCATTCTGCTAGCATTTCCTGCTGCTCTATCACATTGTCTGCCTACCTTTAAGTCATCAGAAATAATCACCCCTAAATCCCTTTCCTCAGATTTTGAGGTTAAGACTCTATCAAATATCCTGGTATTAAATTACATTTGAGCTGCATGAATTGTTATTAGTGAGTCGAAAAAAGATAAACAAAAAAATCTTAGTCAAGGGTAAAGTCTGGCTAGTAGGAAGGAAAAAGGCAGAAAAATAATGAAAACTTTATTGAGACAACATGTATATTTAAAATACACACGGTCAGACATACAAGACAAGTCACAAAAGGTGAAAAAATTTAAACGTGCTAAAATTAATTAAATAAGAAAAACACTGTCGTAGGTATTCTCAACAATCTATGCAGAGTATAGGGCCTAATATGGATTATCCAAATAGATATCATAGGGAAAGCATTGTAAATAGGCTAATCTCCACAAAAATGGTATATTAACTAAATGTTTACCCACTAAACCTTTTAATGGTCCCCAGTTGAAGGCTCTAAAGAGGGAGCAGTCATTCCTCAGCAGATTTGTTAAATGCCAGTTGTAACTCAAAGAATAACAGGGGTCATACGTAATTAAATCTGTAAACACAACTTAGCTCTAGAAAACATCACTGTAGCAGTTGTCAGTCATTTCCCAAAGTCCTGAGTCTACCTCAGCACAGGCTAAAGAAAGGTGTGCCTATGTATACCAATAGGGCAACAGTGTGGATAGATATATTCCCTAGAGTTCATATGTATATGTAGAAACAGGCTATCTTACAGGTGTGAATAGAGTTAGAAAATCACTAGTTACACAAAGAACTTGAAAAAGTGTGCATTTAGTGCGTTTTGATGTATAGTTACACCTTTGTCAGGTTAGACGCCGCTGTTTATTCATATTGTAGCCCACGAAGCAACGCAGGGGGCGAGCCATTCTAATCTGAGCTGCCCTTACCTGTGAATTGTTGCAGGTCAGAGTAGCTCTTCTTTTCTCTTTTGCTGCAGGTCATGGCGTCTGCCGAAGAAATCTTGGCTGGTGTCCGGTCGTTGGTGCAGGAGAGAGGCCTGGGATGGTTACAGGAGCAGCTGGGGGTTCCAAGCACGTCTGCTCCCCACGTCGGTGCGGCGGAGAAGAGGCCTGCAAGGCGGGCGAGACCGCCCCAGCGGCTCAGTCCGGGTTCGGTGCCGGCGGCGCGGAGGAGGAAGAGAACTGCTGACAGGGAGAGTGAGGTGGCCGGCGGGTCTGGAAGCCTGGGAGGCTCGGATTGGCGGCCGTTGCCGCCTGGTCGTCACGGTGCCGGTCAGGTGGGACGGAAGGCCGGGTAGGGGCCTCTTGCCAAGAGCGCCCTCTGCCGCCAGGCGGAGGGCAGGACACCCCTGGCTGCTGATGGAGCCCATGGGAAGGAGGCTGCGCAGAGGACCGGAAGAGGAGCAGTGCTGGTGTCCCAACGTCCTGGTGAGTCGCCCCCTGGGGGCAACACTGAGGGGCAGGGGGGTGTCAGGGGACCGGGGAGCACCATGACAGCGGGCTCACATGGAGGTGGTGGGGTCCAGGCGGGCAGTTCGACAGGCAAGTCAGCCCTGACAGGGGTTAGGTCTCCAGAGGTGGATTCAGGGGATGAGGGGAGCCAGAGGAGTGGGAGTGTGCCCCAGCCCAGTGGCAGGTCAGAGGCGCAGAGGGACTACAGCCAGGAGAAGAGTGTTGGAAGGGGTGCAAGGGAGTTGGTGACCGGGAAGGACGGTGCGAGGCGGGATAGTCGCAGTCAGAGGAGAGGTCATGCAGACGGGGGCCCCAGGGGGTGTGACGCGCGGGAGGCCTTCTCAGGTCGCTCCCAGGCTCAGCGGCGCAGGACAGGCCCCACCCGGGGGGAAGATAGAGCCACGCCAGGCAGCGGGAGGGTTGGATATGGCAGCTCAGGACGATCTTCGGAGCGATGCAGGCCTAGGGACGGGAGCACTTCGCGGAGCAGGGATAGGAGGAGGAGGTACACCACTAGGGACGGATGGAGGAGGTACCGGCACAGTGAGTCAGGGTCGGTGGACAGGGTTGGATCCAGACGGAGTAGGAATAGGAGCGACCTTGGGTCTCAGGCCGAGCAAGGGAAGGGGTCTTGTCATGACGGGACAGGAGGCAGACGTGACGGACGGGTGGGGCTGAAAGCGAACAGACTACCCAGGTCACCTTCTCATTACAGGTCACGAAGTGTTTCGCCTACAAGAATTGATCGCAGCAGGGCGGGCAGGAAGCGACGTCCCCTGGACACTTCGAAGCCAGTCGAGGCAGTCGGAAGGACGGTACCCCCGCGGCCGTCCGAGGTCCGGGGAGTGGGTGGTGAGTCAACATCTACACCTCATTCAGGGAGCTTGTTAGGATGTTTGCAATCACTTTTGGGGTCATGGTCGGGGGAGGCGGGGTCCCCTGGGCACTTCAGGAGGGTGTGGGCAGCGGATAGCGACCTAGGTGTAGGGGGGACACCGGAGGGGGGCGCGAGCGGGGGCGCCGTGGATGCGCCCACTGGGAAGGGAGATTGTGCAGTTGCGCTGGAGGACCGTGGAGATATTTCGGAGGCAGCATGACAAAACGTGCATGTGTCCTTCGCGGGACCACTGGGTTGTCATCTGAAGGCTGAAGTTAAGGAGAGGATAGGAAAAGGGGAGTTTGTAGAAATATTTTCTCTTCTTCCCCTGGAGGAGTTCTTAGATTTGAAGGAGGAAGACAAGAAGGACGCGAAAAAGGAGGAAGAGGAGAAAAGGCGTAAGTATCGAAAGATACCTAAGACATTCGGTAACTGGCTGCGTGCCTTTTGCATTATGGCTAGCGTGATAGGGGAAAAGAGCCCGGAACGATGCTCGCAGCTTTTTTGCTACTTGGACGGCATAGGGGATGCGTACAGGACCTACGGGGGACTCGCTTGGTGGAGGTATGATGAGCAGTTTAGGCAGTGCCTAGCGGCGAATCCGGCCATGCGGTGGGACCAGATGGACCTGCCTTTGTGGATGAGATTGATGATGGCCCAAAAGAGTGCCCCCTTTCTCGGGACAGCCGGCGCGGGCCCAAGTGGTAGCAGAAGAAGGGGTTTTGCTGGCTCTTCAACGAGGGGCAGTGCAAGTGGGGAGCGTCATGTAGATTCAAGCATGAGTGCTCCGGCTGTGGCGGCAATCATGGCCTCTCCAGATGCTTCAAGAAAGGGAAGGCTGGCACTGGAGGGGGGAGCGCGGGCGTGGCAGCCCCCGTTTCTGCGACGGGGGGGCATCACCGGTGAAGGTAGACGCGATGTTGCCGTGGCTAAGGCAATACGCTAACCGGGAGGTAGCCAGATTTTAGTGGGACGGGTTCACGAACGGCTTCGTGATTCCGTTCCAGGACAGGGGTCCGGGTGTGCTTTGCGGGAATCTCAAATCGGTGCTGGCCCATCCGGGAGTGGTTAGGGAGAAGTTGCAGAAGGAGGTGAGTTTAGGGAGGATGGCAGGCCCGTTTGCGGCTTCGCCCATGCCGGGTTTGAGGGTGTCCCTGCTAGGGGTGGTCCCTAAGAAGGAAGTGGGCAAGTTCCGTTTGATACATCACTTATCGTACCCGGCTGGGGCGTCGGTGAATGATGATATCGACGCGGCCCTGTGCTCCGTCTCCTCAGGGCCGGATTAAGAGCCCAGTGGGCCTGGTGCTGATAATTATGATGGGCCTAATTACAAAATCTTATTGACCAAAAACACTAAAACAGTCCTACCTCCTAAGCGTCATGTATCTGATGGAGATGATGCTGTAGGGAAACTCATAGGATGCAACTATGAGAAAACACATACCCTTTGCTAATCTCATGCTTTCATCTTTCAAGTAAACCCATACCCCCTAACAGCAGTGTCCAGTAAAGCAGGAAGTCTATGGATGCGGTAAAAGGGTGGGCTACTGACACAAATCACATAACCAGAACGTCCGAAAGGGCGAACATACACAAAAAGGGGGAATGTCTGTGTCCCTATGTCTCCCAGTCCCTTAGTGTTTGTGTCCTCATGTCTCCCAGTGTCCCCATGTCACTAGGGGACATTGAGAGACATTGGGACAATGGGAGACATGGGGACACAGATACTAGGGAACACTGGGAGACCTGGGAAATCTGAGACTCTTGGGGACACTGGGTGACAGACACGAGGGGACACAGGGAGACATGGGGCACTGAAATACTGTGATATATAGGGGACACTGGAGACTTGATAAAAACCTGGGTACAGGTCAAAATGTTGTGGTGTCCAATAAACCTGCTTAAAGCTATCACAGTGAGTGCCTGAGATTTTTTTCTTTTATACTAGGGGACACTGAGACACTACGGGCACAGAGACACTACGGGCACAGAGACACTATGGGCACTGAGAGACATGGGGCACTGAGACACTGATACATAGGGGACACTGATACATAGGGGACATTGGAGACTTGATAAAGACCTGGGTACAGGTCGAAACGTTGCGGTGTCCAATAAACCTGCCAATAAACCTGCCTAAATCACATTGAGTGCCTGAGATTTTTTCTTTTATACTAGGGGACACTGAGACACTAGCAGACATGGGGATACAGAGACATTGGGAGACTAGGGGACTTTGGGAGTCTAGGGAACACTGAGACACTAGGGACACTGGCACACTACAGACATTGAGAGACACCAGGGACACATGGCGATACTGAGATACTAGGGACACTGGCTGGGAGACATGGGAACACTGCCATGTCTCCTATGTCTCAGTCGCCCAGTGTCCCCATGTCTCCCTGTGTCTCCATGCCTCTCAGTGTCCCCATGTTGCCCAGTGTCCCCTAGTGTTTGTATCCCCATGTCTCCCAGTGTCCCTTAGAGTCTGTGTCCTCATGTCTCCATGTGTCCTGATGTCACTAGGACACTAGGGGACACTTAGAGACATGGGGACACTGGGAGACATGGGGACACTGAGACACTAGGGACAGTGGCTGGGGGACATGGGGACACAGACTAGGGGCCACTGGGAGACATGGGGCCACTGTGTCCCTAGTGTCTCAGGGTCATGGGCATCCGAATGGGGGGGTAAAGGGGGTACTTGCCCCCCCCAGATTTTTCAGCTTGTGCTGCTATTTTTCGTTTTAGTGTGAGAATACAGTGCAATACCAGCGCTGGCCAGTAGGTGGCACTGTGAATGGAGAAAGGCAGGAAGCTACAGCTTATCCCTGCCTCTCTCTCATGACTGAAACCGCAGGGGAGCAGCACAGAGGCAGCCTACAGAGCAGGTAAGTGAGGGATGGGGGGTGGGGGAGACCGCATAGAGGAAGGTAAAGTAGAAGGAGCAGAAAGGTTCTGCAAGGGGCAGGAGGGGCCAGCAAGGAATAGAAAGGGGCAGCAAGAAGCAGGAAGGGGTCGAAAGGTTTTCAAGGAACAGGAGGGTAAAGTAGAAGGAGCAGCAAGGAGCAGGAGGGGTCAGCAAGGAGCAGAAAGGGTCTGCAAGAGGCAGGAGGGGTCAGCAAGGAATAGGAAGGGGCAGCAGGAAGGGGTAGGGACGGTCTGCAAGGAGTAGGAAGGGTCTGCAAGAAGCAAGAGGGGTCAGCAAGGAGTAGGAAGAGGCAGCAATGAGTAGGAAGAGGCAGCAAGGAGCAGGAAGGGGCAGCAAGGAGCAGGAAGGGGCAGCAAGGAGCAGGAAGGGACAGCAAGGAGCAGGAAGGGACAGCAAGGAGCAGGAAGGGGCAGCAAGGAGCAGGAAGGGGCAGCAAGGAGCAGGAAGGGGCAGCAAGGAGTAGGAAGAGGCAGCAAGGAGTAGGAAGAGGGAGCAGGGAGGGTCTGCAAGGAGCAGGAAGGGGCAGCAAGGAGCAGGAAGGGGCAGGAAGAATCAGAAGGAACAGAAAGGATCAGCAAGGGGCTGCAAGAAGCTGGAAGGGGCAGAAAGAAGCAGGAAGGGCAGTAAGAAGCAGGAAGGGTATGCAAGAAGCAGGAAGGGCCATCAAGAAGCAGGAAGGGCCATCAAGGAGCAGAAAGGGATCAGAAAGAGAGCAGAAGGGCGCAAAATAAGCAGAAAGTAGCAGAAAGGTAAAGGAGCAGAAGGAGCCTCAGAAGGCAAAGAAGACTGTCAAATGAAGGAGAAGAAAATGAGATTGGAGCACTTCATTCTGGACACCACATCATTAGGCGTTGGTACCTGGGCCTGGCAGGGAAACTTTGGACCTTCTCATCTCCCCAGGTAAAAACAAACAATATCAGTGTTAATGTGTTCACTTTTATTTACTGAGTGTCAGGAAACACAGAGGGCCGCTGGGTAGGGGTGCCGCTGATTGGCTAGATGGGTCAGCTAGCACTCTAAGCCAATCAGTAGCTCCCCATTCATAAAAACATAAAACATTTTTATGAATCGGGAACTAGCGATTGGCTTAGAGGGTCAGCTGACCACTCTAGCCAATCTGCAGCACCCATGCCTGACGTCAATCTGCACTTCCTGACACTCTGTTTCAGAAGTTGAATACCACTGAGCGACCTTGGAGATCTGGAGCTGAAGGAAGCCTTTGGGGGTAAACCATTTGAGAGCGGTTTAACCCCTTCAAAGAAAGAGCACCCAGGGGCCTCCTTGCATCACATCATTTTCATTTAGATAAAGTTGTTATGGTGACCAGAATGTTCCTGTAATTTGATGAAAGGAACACTATAGTGTAAGGAATACAAACATATATTCCTGACACCATAGTTGTGAAAACGCTATTCACCCTGGCTTTATGTGAAAATGACTATGCTCCTTCCCTTTCATGACACTGTCAAAAAGGGGCCAAGCATGGATGTCATTACAATTATGTCCCCTCCCCCCCCCGGAAAAATTCCTGCGGACGTCCATGCTCAGGGTCCCCATGTTACCCAGTGTCCCAATGTCTCAGCGTCCCCATGTCTCGGAGCTGCTGTCTGGACTCTCTGTGCAGAACTGGTCCCCGCGGATCAGTGAGTAGAGAGATGCAGGGAGGGAGATGCCGTAACTTCTTATCACTGCCTCTCTCCACACAAACAGCGACCCCTACTGGCCGGCGCTGGTATTGCAGAATAAACTATGTTTATACTGAGACAGACATTTGTATTGCCGGTATTACTGCAATACCGGCACCGGCTAGGCAGCCTCAAATACCTGAGAAATACTTCTGAGAAATACCTGGCAACCCTAAGAAATACATGAGAAATACCTGGCAACCCTAAGAGTAGTGTGTAAAAAAAAAAAAAAATGTAAAAAAAAAAATTTTTTTTTTTTTTAAACCAATGGGCCTATTCCATGGGCCTGGGCCTGGAGCTGCAGCTCCATCAGCCCCTATGTTAATCCGGCCCTGCGTCTCCTATACGTCATTTGATAATGCTGTAGAGTTGGTGCGGAGGGCGGGGCGCGGGGCAATGATGGCTAAGGTAGATGTGGAAGCGGCGTTTAGATTGCTTCCCATTCACCCGGACTGTCATCATTTACTGGGTTGCTGCTTCGACGGGGAGTTCTTTGTAGATCTCTGTTTGCCTATGGGTTGCGCTATATCTTGCGCATATTTTGAAAAGTTCAGCACGTTCCTGGAGTGGGTAGTTCGGAAGGAGTCGGCGGGTGGTGCGGTGGTACACTACCTGGATGACTTCTTGTGTGTCGGCCCGGCAGGGACGGTGCGATGTGGTCAGATACTGAAAGTGTTCCAGTGGGTGGCGCATAAGTTTGGGGTGCCGTTGGCAGCGGATAAAACGGTGGGACCGGTAACGTGCCTCAGTTTTCTAGGATTGGAAATTGACTCGGTACGGGGGGAATGCAGACTGCCACTTGACAAACTGCACGCCCTGCGGGAATCGGTGGATGTGGTGGCAAAGGCGAGGAAGGTGACGATGAGGGGCTTGCAGTCATTGATAGGGAGCCTTAACTTCGCTTGTCGGGTGATTCCCATGGGGAGAGTTTTCTGCCGGCTGCTGGTTCACGCGACGAGCGGGGTGAAGCGGCCGTCGCACTACATTAGAGTTTCGGCTGAGATGAGGGCTGACTTAAGGGTGTGGGCGCGCTTTCTGCAGGATTTTAATGGTAGGGTATTTTTCCGGGTGCCAGTGGGGTCATCGGAGGATGTGAGACTGTTCACGGACGCTTCGGGTAGCGTAGGGTTCGGGGCCTTTTTTGCGGGTCGGTGGTGCGCGGAGGAGTGGCCAGTGGCTTGGAGGGCGAGCCCGCTGATTAGGAACTTGGCGTTCCTGGAATTCTTTCCGGTGGTAGTGGCGGTGACACTGTTGGGTGTGGACCTTTCCAACAAGAAGGTGGTATTTTACTCGGATAATATGGCGGTGGTGCAGGCCATTAATGGCTTGTCTGCGTCCTCGTTGCCGGTTGTTCGATTGTTGAGACAGTTGGTGTTGTTATGCATGTCATTTAACATTATGTTCAGGGCTAGGCATATTCCGGGTTTATGGGGAGTACATAAAAAATTGGCCCCGGGCACATGGTCTTCTTACGCTAAGGTTTGGCGGGTTTGGGATGAGACTGTATTTCTGTTAGGCTCGGATCTAGCCGGTTGGATGTATTGTTATGGATTCTGTGCCGTTTGTTTGCTGAGCATTCCTCGCCCTCTATGGTGGATAGGCACCTCGCGGCGCTGGCATTTCTCTTTCAATTCAATGGTTGGGTGGATGTGTCGAAACACTTCCTGGTGAGACAGGCGGTGCGGGGCTTTCAGAAAGGAAAGAAGGCTCGTGATAAGAGGAGGCCGGTTTCCTTTCAGGTTCTACAAGGCTTGGTGGAGCGGTTACCGGACATATGTTTTTCTGGGCATGAGGTGGCTCTGTTTTCAACGGCGTTTGTGTGGGCCTTTTTGGGGGCTTTTAGGATTGGGGAGTTGGTCAGTGCAAGCAAGGCGGGTGAAGGGGGACTGAGATTGGAGGACGTAGCGGTGTGTTCGGACAGGGTGCAGATACGGTTGGCCCGTTCCAAGACGGATGTCTTTGGGAAGGGTTGTGCGGTTACATTGGGTGCGTTGCCGGGATCAGGTTTGTGCCCAGTGGCCTGCGGGGCCAGGCTCCTGGAGTTAAGGCCGGAAGTCAAGGGTTGCTTCTTAGTGCATGCGGATGGTTCAGCGCTGTCGCACTTCCAATTTACCAAGGTTTTTCGGTTAGGGTTAAAGATGATGGGTCTAGATCCCTTTCAATTCGGAACGCACTCCTTCCGCATTGGGGCGGCCACGGAGGCCGCGCGGCTGGGTTTGGGGGATGAGCGGATCAAGCGTATCGGTCGTTGGGAATCTATGCGGTTTCGCTCGTATGTGCGCCCAGACAGGTTGGTATGAGCCTATAAATGTGGGGGTGCAGCTGGGCTGCAGGGGCGCTGCTTACCTTTGTTTTTTCTCTCCTAGGTTGGACAGCATGGATAATTGGTCATTCTTACGTCTATTGGGCTCGGAAGAGGGCTGCAGTTCGGAGAAATGGGATACAGCTGGGCTTTCCTTTGGAGCAAGTGGAGATATACTGGTTTGGTTATCGGGGCTTCGACTGGCGGAGCATCAGTGGGGAACTTTTTCGCAAGGTGACGGAAAGGGCATTGCCAGACGTGGTGGTGATCCATGGCGGGGGTAATGACCTGGGTCTGGTGCCGCTGCGCGGCTTGGTAAGGCAAATGAAGAGGGATGTGGATCGGCTGCGGGACCTGGTCCCTGGCGTGACGGTGGTGTGGTCGGAGATGGTGCAAGGGACACGGCTGCGGTCGCATGATCCAGGGGTAAGATCAATAAGATCATGGCTAGCTTCATTCGTAGAGTGGGGGGCGTAGTGGTCCGGCACAGGGAATTGGAGGAGAAGTTACCAGGTTACTTTAGGTCAGACGGTGTGCACCTTTCTGATGTAGGTTGCGATTTCTTCAACTTAGGATTGCAGGAGGGTATTGCGCAGGCCCTATTTATGTGTGGTGGGGGTCGCACATGAGCTTAAGGGGTCAAGTCATGTGCTGTGGCGGAAATAGGGCTTGGGTAAACTGGCTATTTGTGGGTTATGAAAGTGTTATGCCAAGGTCTACGCTGGAGTAGGCCGGAAGTTAAAGTGTTTGGTAGGTTCTAGCCCGTCGGTGGCGACGAACCTAGGGGTGTAGGGGTGTCTGGGTACACCCCTGCAGGTAAACAAATGTTGGGGGCCTCTTTGGTAGGCCAGGTATTATTCGTTATGTATCAATTGTTATGTTTGTATTGTTTTGGTAGGGTCATTGTCAGGGGTATTTGGGATCGAGAGGAACGGAGTTATTACTGTTGACAATGACCCTAAATTGTTAATTTACATATTTTATAATTAATAAAGCTGTGGACGCTGTACTCCAACAGAATAAGCGGTGTCAGTGTTTTTATTTATAATTTTGCACATGCCGAATAACGTCTGTGCACATGTCATGTAGCCCATGGAGCAACGCAGGAGGGGAGTGGGCCTTGACAGGGCCAGTAAGTTGGCAGGTGAACTGGAGGTCAGGGGGTGGGGCCTAGCTAGTGTGGGGAGGAGAGTGGCAGTTAAATAGCGGCCATTTTAGGTTGAGGCCATTCTAATCTGAGCTGCCCTTACCTGTGAATTGTCCCTCCCACCCTCCCTTTGTTTTATGTTTTGTGGTAGTTCCCGTTTGGTCACAGCGGCGGGAAATAGGGCTTGGGTAAACTGGCTATTTGTGGGTTATGAAAGTGTTATGCCAAGGTCTAGGCTGGAGTAGGCCGGAAGTTAAAGTGTTTGGTAGGTTCTAGCCCGTCGGTGGCGACGAACCTAGGGGTGTAGGGGTGTCTGGGTACACCCCTGCAGGTAAACAAATGTTGGGGGCCTCTTTGGTAGGCCAGGTATTATTCGTTATGTATCAATTGTTATGTTTGTATTGTTTTGGTAGGGTCATTGTCAGGGGTATTTGGGATCGAGAGGAACGGAGTTATTACTGTTGACAATGGCCCTAAATTGTTAATTTAAATATTTTATAATTAATAAAGCTGTGGACGTTGTACTCCAACAGAATAAGCGGTGTCAGTGTTTTTATTTATAATTTTGCACATGCCGAATAACGTCTGTGCATATGTCAAGTGTTTATTAGTGTAGTCTCAATAAAGATTGCACAATTTTTAGCCTCTTTCCTTCCTACTAACCAGGATTGAGGCCTTGATTTCCTTCTGCTTGCACTTCGTAGTGCCTTCCTCTTCCTAACCTCTTATTAATAAGTCACCTAAAAGAACTTCTCAGAACAGCCCTGCTTCTGGCCAGCCTCCCAGTCGCACACCTAAAAGTAAAGTGTCCCTCTTTGTCCATTTGAAATGTTTGGGTGGTATGGGTTGACCTCAATTTTTATACCATATCTGTTTTGTTGCATATTTTTTTTCTTAATGTTGAAAATAGTGCTAATTTAAGTGCGAGTGCCAACAACAGCACATCCACTAATGGCAAATATTTCAGTGCTGACTAACAACACTTATCCCATACCAAAAACATGAGGATTTTGTCATGCTGGATGCTTATATTATTTTTAAAACCACTACTTTATCGAGATATTGTCATATTATTTGAAATTGATATACAAGCCCTTCTCTTTTGGTTTGCGTAGATCCTCTGAGAATCAGTCTACAACATAATCAGATAACTCTCTACCGGTCTTCAGGAGGCCCGCTGTTTTGATCATGCTTGCCAGACACATTGGGAGCAGTATGAAGCTCCTTTCCTTTGGCTGGTTTTCAAACACTTTTGTAAATGTATCAATCACGGTTGGCTTGAAAAGGAGTGAATGGCTCTGCTTTGGCAGTCAGAATTTAATTGCAGGTTCTTATGCATGGAAGAGTCACGTAATGGCATAGCAAAAACACGTCTGGGGAAACATTGTTTAATTTTCTTTTTTAATATCATCTTTGTCACTCTCTAGGGACTTTAGAAAATTCTATTCTGATGCGTAAGCTTCATCCAACTGTGATAGGCACCAAGTATTGTTCTGCAGAAATACTAACGAGAGTGTAGCAGCAAACTGGATTCAAGAGATAAGGAGACACAAATCCTTCGTGTGGTGGCAGGAACTTGTAGACCGTTGTGTGGAGTATGGTGCCTTCTCTAAAACTGACAGGCTGTACTCTGGCTCATTGATGGACACAATGTCACATAGATGCACAGAACAGTGGCTTGGAATGGTGTCTTGGTGAAGGTTTTACAATTTCACAGATTTAAAGTTCTGAAAATTCTATAACGTTGTGTTCAGGCATAGAAATCACAAAGTCATCAAACTTCAGGGTTTTGAATGGGAATGAAAACAAGAGAGTGCCTTTTCAAACATGTGAGATGAGGACACAGCTGATCTTAACAAAAGCAGGCAGCACCAATAATGCCAATCCAAGCTGAAAACTCGTCATGCAGCAGTCTTACTTGTGCTTAAACAGGGTGGATGAGCGAAATGGATTTCCACTGCAACAAATTCAAGGAGACGTGCTAATAGTTATTTACATGAGGGGACACAGTTAAATGAATCACTCGTCAGGTTTTGGAATTTTTATATGCCCCACAGTAACCTTTAGGATATCTAACATAGGACTCAATTCAATATTTGTGGATTAGCTTTTCAAATGATTTCATGGCAAAAATATATAATGTATAAAAAGGTTTATTAATATATAAATATATCAAAATATTACAATATTGAAATATTATTCATAATATTAAATAATTGTAAATGTTTATCCAAAAATCTAAAATCATGTGAGAAGTGTATCCACACATATTAAATCAGGGCCATAGTTAGAAACCTAGGGTCACTATCTTTTTGACCTCTGACAGTTTTAAAAAGTGTCGGAATACCATTATCGGAATACCACTTGACCCGGAACAAACAAGCCTGTGAAAGATGCATTGAGAAATAAAATTATGCATCATCAAATAATTTGGCTGTGTGATTATGAACTGTGACTGCCTGTTCAGCTTATCATAGAAACATAGAAACATGTTTATCGTTCTATCTGGTATTTCATCATGGGGGCTGTAGTTCTCGAACGGCTATTTTTGTCATTCTTGATCTAGATCAACTTGTCTGACATTACATATATTGCATACATTGTGAAACTATGTTCAATAAATTAATATTATATAAATGCTAATAATAGTAATAAAAATAACAATTATGTTTTGTTTTCCACTTTGATGGGACACATACCATAACATTTCAGCACATGTTCCTGCACTCTAGTGTTTCTGAAGACACCTATTATATTGTCCAGACCATGTTTTAATTAAATGTATTTACCTACAGAATGGCTATAAATAGCTATTTATACTTCCGACATACAGCATCTAAAACCATGAGGCTGTACACATGACCACGGATCATTCTTTTGTGATCCTAATGTCTACTCTACGGGAATGCTTCACCGACCTTTGTCCCAAGACTCTCCTGATGGGTCTGAAGCTGGCGAGAATACTGTGTTTCCATCAGTTAACTTCCTGAGCTGAATACTTTACAAATCAAGTGATTATCATGCAATTACTGTGTTACTGCTCCCTCTCCCCAGTCCTTTCTTGCATTATGTAAATTAGTTGTGACCTTATCCATTTAGCATAATTAATCAACATAAATGATCACATCAAAGGAGCCCGGCTAGAAAACCAGATTGGCATTAGTCAATGCCTTACATGTTAATTGATGTTTGTATTAGTACTAAATGGAGGAAAATATATCATATATATTGATTATATCTTTAACTATTACCACCTTGTTTCACGCCATTACATGCTAGCTCTCCAGAAAATCTGCCTTTAGTTTTTGCGTTCAGAACAATGGTCACTTGATTGCACTTTCTCTTATCTACTAACGTGAATGTTGAGACTAATAAGCTCAACTTGACAAATTCTGTGTTCTTATTGGCTGCTGGTATCACATGCTCTCAACATTCCTTTTTTTTTAGAATCAGGAACTGCTAATACATTTCAAGACTGTAATTTACACATTAAAATCCTGACAGTTTCTGGGCGGAGCCTGAACGCCGATGAAGACGGACGTGTGAATCCTGAGCTCCCTCACCCCGAGCATTCAATCTGCCAACATCAGCGATAAAATTCAACCATCCGCTCCTAAAAACGAGCAATACACGACGCCAACACTAACCCCTCCACATCCGCACTATGGGCGGCAATAGAAAACGGAGGGAACATACTCCGTCGGTGGCCACGCTTTTCCGCGCCTCGGAACGGGGGCGGCCATCTTTGGCCCAATCCTCACAACGATCCGACTCAGAATCGGACGACAGCGAGGTCCCTGAAGACACTACAGCACCCATCACGATGGGCAATCTGCGACAACTCCTTAGGGAAACATCCGAAGACATCAAGGCCCACACAGCAGCGGAACTAGAGAAGCAAATGGCGGGCCTTAGAACCGACTTAGACGCCTTAGCTGAGCGCACCGCACAGGCCGAAACCAACATCTCAGGCCTAACTGAGGTAACCAAATCCCATGACCACGAGCTACTTCTTATGCAGGACAGAATAGTCCAACTGGAGGATGGCCTGGAGGATCTCAACAACAGATCCCGCAGGAGTAACATCAGAATCCGGGGCCTGCCAGAAACGGTCACCACAGAAGCCATCCTTCCGGCCGTTCAAGAAATATTCTCCAACCTGTGGCCAGAGGCTGCTGCCGGCGATCTTCAGATTGAGAGAGCACACCGTGCACTACGGCCTCCCACACCGAACCTGACTAGGGATGTAATTGGAAAATTGCTCCTGTTCACCACGAAAGAAAAACTGATGGCCGCGGCTCGCACGAAACCACCAGTATATCAGGGACACCAACTACAAATGTTCCAGGATTTGGCACCTGTCACTTTGCGCAAAAGAAGAGAACTTAAACCCCTCACAACTGCGCTAGCACAAAATGGCTGGAAATACATGTGGGGCCACCCCTTCAAATTAATGGTCCGAAAGGAGAATCGCTCCTACACCCTCCATTACCCTGCAGACATGCTGGACTTCGCCGAACACATCGGGGTGCCAATTACCCCCGTAACGGCTCCTACTCCCAGAGAAATGTCACGACCATCTCGCCACACCAGCGGAGGAGACACCATCACGCATCACCAGTCCCAGAGAAGCCGGGCAATGCAAACACCCAAGAAATGAACGGACCGACACTCGTCCCAAAGAGACCGGAGACGCTGAAACCTTTACTTGGACAACCCTCCATACAGGACTGCTGAACAGGTTTAACTCTATTGTACTACCCCCCCGATACCTGATCCCCCCCCCCCCTTCCTCCCCCCGCTTACCCGAGCACCCAGCCCCATGGGGGACACTCACCGGCAATAGAGAGCCAAACCTCAACCCGGCGGAGACCACCCAAGGGGGTCCTAACCACCCCAGCCCTACACGCTCTCCGCCCAGCCCGGATACGAACTGGCCGCAAACGAGATCCCTAAGATGGGCCAACGGAATAATACCCCCCCCCCTCTCCCCCCCACCCTTCTCCCCCACCTTCTAAAACGACCAGACGGCCTAACCACAAACTGCCCGAATACCCCCCCCCTTCTGTCACCCCATGGTTCATCGGGGATACCCCTCAACTCAAGCCCAGATAGGCCTGGTCCGTATACCCACAAGATCCCTAACGAAGACATTGAGGTAACGGAGGCCAACAGAACTTGGGCTCCAGAGATGCACAGACACTATTTTTATGCTTTATAATAGTTTTACTATGGAACTTTATGTGTTACATGCATGCTAGAACTAATAACTAATAACTCCTAGCTTGGGGACTTACCACGGGCTGCCTGCTAAACCCTGAGTATAAATATTGGTAACTGTGATTTATGTGACCTGCACTGGGCTACTGGGGACTCCAAGACACCGGACTTATAGCTGGGATAACATAAGACATGAGACAAAAGGTCTGACGCACACCGAACATATTAGCACACAGTGAACCTGACACAGGTAGTTCCCCCCGACGACTTCTCTCAATGCCTTAGCCACGCCCAGGGAATCCACCTTACCCTAGAGAACCTCAGACAAACGACAACCAACCAAACCCCCTCCAAACATACCCGGAAAATGGAGGCTGACATTCAGGGGAATACTTGCCTCATACCCACGGCCCGGCTATCTTTGAACTCTAAAGACCCTTAAAAACCAAACCACAGGACCGGGAGACAGCTCATACCCCAAAGGAACAGATTAGAAAAACCACCCGCACTAACCAGACGAGACATAACCACTCCCTCTAATTACATTAGAGACCTGATCACAAACAGACTAAGGGATCTCAAAGTAACACAAACTGTTATGTATTATTAATTTAAGTTGAAATGTTGAAATGTTGTAAAGTTGAAATGTTATAACTGCCCTCTGTAGCGAAAGCCACTTCGCCACTGTGGTTTGGAGGGGGCTGCTTGCCCGCCTCTTACCCTGTGACTACGGTCCCTGGGCGATTTGGCCCTTTATGCACGGTATTTGGGCATACTGTGGGTTATTGGGCTGCCCCAGGATTATGGGCCCTCTCATCAGCCCATACGAAACTTAAACCCCATGGCGTTTGAACTGTGTTTGTGGCATCTAAACGCTGTTTGGATATGTTGAGCGCTCAGATCCAAGCCATCTGGGGATGGGTTGAATGTGGGGGTTCTGTTTAGTATAACAGGAGTTATGTATTTTTATGTCTTTTGGTGGTTGCTGGTAACATGTGCTTAATGGAGGCTGTGTTTGTCCCTGGATATAATTAAATCAGCTTCTCCATTGTCTCCAGGATAGAGGATTCTGGGGAACTAGTTTGAGCTTCTAAAAACCATGCTTCCAGTAGGTCAAATGCACATTTGTACTAACTTTTGAACCCCTGGTCCAATTCGTATTTTTGAGTATGTTGTTCCCCCGAATGGATTGATTGTGTATATGTATTTTTATGCGAATGTGATGTATATTTGGGGAGTTATGAATGTTGTGTAAAAACTGTATTTTCCCTACCTAGGATAATTGTATTTTCCTGTGTGTACAGATAATTAGTTTACAGGTAGAGGGGAGGGCTATGTGTGGGATGTAACTATTGTGTGATTGGTTAATGTACATTACTGTGTGTGTCCCTCCCCTTCATGGGAGCACCTAATAAAAAGGGCTGCAAGCTAGCAGCCAGAGAGTTCTATTTTTACCCTCAACTTGAGTCCTGTCTCTTATTGGGGGAATCTGCTACAAGGGATTGCTATGCTAGGCATATTCCCTTGCTATAATCACTGAGCTCTTGTAAGAGCTTGTTCCTGCTTCGTTCTGAAGGGAGATAGCTGCAGCCTGCGGTGCTTATGGTGTCTGGTGGAGTGCTTGGAGTCCTCTGGAAGCGCTAGGAGCATCTTTCAACGGAGGTACCCAGTCGGGGTGCCAGTTGATCCGTTACACCCTCTTGTACAACTGCTGTAACACAGGAACTGGCACTGACCCACACATCCCACGGACCATCTACCCACCGCAGAAAGGGGACCACATGACCTCCTGCATACACCACTAGAAACGGCACCTATCCTTAAAGGAGAGGAAAACCACAAGAAGGTGGTACATGAACCCGCCAAGTAAGCATCTCTAACACCCCCTTCATGACCAAAACACCTCACACCCAGAAATAAACCTCTATCAGCATCACCCCCCTCCCCGCAGAAACCTAATTTCCCCGGAAGGAGAACAGGTACTCACCCCTGAGGTGAAGGCCTACCCTCCCCACCCCACTCATAACCCCCCCGCAGACCACACGAACAGAAACCTGTGATCCAAAGAGACATAAGCCCTGCAATACAACTGATTCACCCTATCCCCCCCCCCCCCACAATAGACCCCAACTGCGACAGCTCTAAACACAGGAACACCTGGACCACCTGGAAGCCTCTCCACAGAAGGCACACACACCGACCCAACACACAAGAGAAATTGTGCACATAAGGAACACAGCCAGCACACACAAACCCATAGAGTATCCGAACAGGGATAATGAGACAAACATAACTTTATCTAGAACCATAGGATACTGCCACAACCATACACTATTGCTCATTTCCACTTCACAACTAACCGAACGCATCCACCGTAAACACACACGCTCGGGGGAAGGAAGGCACGTGATTCACCGATCTTCTAGACCCCCACTACCTCTAAATCCGGCGCCAACACCCCACCCTTGACTTCCCATTTCCTTAGTGAGACAAGGAGACTCGCTCCGCTCCCAACACTCCTGGCATATAACCCGTAAGACCAGGACTACCAGACATACCCACCGTACTCACATACCGCTACATAACACTCTCACCCACACCAAACACAACACCACACCCCAACACCACAACACCCATTTCATCCCCCTCGCCCGCACGACTCGCACAGCCCACCCGCCTGGTCTTCGTACACATATAATAGGAATGTTATACCCCTAACAAAGCTAAGAGATAAGAAAGAACGGATATGGCACCACCATTGTCATGCATATCAATCAATTGTAAGGGCCTCAATAACCCACTCAAAAGACACCAAACGATGCGCTGGGCGAGCAGAACCCGCGCTCAAATCATCCTCCTACAGGAAACTCACTTCCAACAAAACAAGACATTCCCACTATTAAACCGAAACTTCAACAGATATTTCTTGGCAAACTCGCCGACTAGCAAACAAAACGGGGTGGCGATCTTAATCCACAAGGCGTGCCCCTTCATAACCGACAAGACAATTGCTGATCCCCAAGGGAGATATATTACAGTAGCTGGTAATATGGGCCCCCAGAAATTTGCATTCACTTCGATCTACGCACCCACAGTTCCTTCAACCTCTTTCTGGCAGGCTCTACAAGCACACATAGCAATATTCTCCTCACACCACCACATCATAGGAGGGGATTGTAACGCCTCACCCTCTCCAGTAATAGACAGGCACAGAACAGGCCTACACCCACAAAACCGTGGACAAACAACACAATCTGACAAATTACTTCAGAACTTCCTCGCACGCACCCGCCTGGTAGATGTCTGGAGGATCCAACACCCGAATACGCGGGATTACACATTTTACTCCCACCCTCACCGATCCCACTCGCGCATCGACTTATTCCTGATATCCCCATCCACTCTACCCCTGATCACAAACACTTCGATAGGATCAATCACGTGGTCAGACCACGCTGAAATTTCGCTCACACTGACCCCGCCAATCACCACTCGCCAATGGTCCTGGCGCCTAAACCCTACACTACTCCATGACCCCACAATCAGAGACACCACGTCCACGGCCATCGCGGACTACTTTACTCTAAATACACACTCGGTCACCTCACCGGGCACCTTATGGGCGGCACATAAAACTGTGATTAGGGGCACCCTCATAAGTCAAGCCGCTCACCATAAAAAACAACGTTTAGCAAAATTAGAAAGCAACCTGAAAGAACTCCGCCAACTAGAAAATGACTTCAAAATTCAAACCACACCAGACGTATTGGCTAAAATACAACAACTCCAAACTGCGATAAAAGACTTTATGGCCACAGATACCACCAAGGCCCTCCAATGGACCCGCCAACTTTTCTACGAAAAGTCTAATAAAGCAGACACTCTTCTCGCCCACAAACTCAAAAGTAGAACAGCCCGTAAAAATATCACCAAAATTAGAGCAAAAGACGGAACACCACAAGAGTTGCCAGACAAAATAGCTACTGTATTCCAAGAATACTTTACAGACCTATATGACCACAGTCCCCACCATAGACACGACCCCGCCCTCCTGACGACTAAAATCAACAATTACCTAGACTCACTCACCCTACCCTCACTAACGCTAGAAGGAGCCCACAGACTGTCAACGGATATCACATCGGAAGAAATAGCTAATGCACTCAAAACTCTCAAATCCAACAAATGCCCAGGCCCGGATGGGTTCACAGGCCTCTACTACAAGACCTTTACATCAGCACTTATCCCACACCTAAGCAAACTCTTCAACTCATTTATGAAAGGAGACCCCATCCCCCCCGACATGCTGCGAGCAAACATATGCCTTCTACCAAAACCCGGCAAATCCCACCTTGATCCCGGACACTTTAGACCAATCTCCCTACTGAATGTTGACATGAAACTATTTACAAAAATAATGGCCGAGAGATTGAACCCCCTGCTCCCTCTCCTCATCCACCCGGACCAAGTGGGATTTATCCCACACAGACAAGCCAGCGACAACACCCGACGCACCTTTGACCTCATCTGGTATGCAAACCACAGACGCCTCCCAACCCTCCTACTATCCCTTGACGCAGAAAAAGCCTTCGACAGATTACTCTGGCCCTTCCTTTTTGCAACACTTCAGAAATTCGGCTTCCCAACACCTTTCCTTGACGCATTAGGATCCATTTACTCATCCCCTACAGCCACCCTCCTCCTGCACTCAACCACACCACACTCCTTTCCCATCAAGAACGGCACACGACAAGGATGCCCACTGTCCCCAATACTGTTTGCCTTATCGCTTGAGCCACTCCTCCAGACCCTCCGACACCATCAAGAAATACAGGGAATCAACATCAGGGAGGAAACATACAAGATCGCAGCATATGCGGACGATGTTCTCCTCACAATCACAGACCCACAACACTCTCTCCCGCCCTTATCAATAGAACTGGCGAAATACGCAGAAGTCTCAGGATACAAACTTAACCTGGATAAAACAGAAGCCCTCCCGATCCAGGCTGACGAAACTACACTTCAGACACTCAGATTGCAGCACCCATTCACCTACCAAAAAACAGCTGTCAAATACCTAGGCATCACACTCCCAGCAGACCTCACGCAAACCTACAATCTGAACTTCACGCCCCTGATCGAAACTGCCTCACAAGACCTTGAAAAATGGAATAACATGGCAATCTCATGGATAGGCAGGATGACATCCATCAAAATGAACCTCCTCCCTCGGTTTCTATACCTTTTTCAAACACTCCCAATCCCGATCAACGCATCAGACTTTAAGAAACTGCAAACTAAGATAGACAAATTTATATGGGCCGGAAAAAGGGCTAGGATAGCTCGCAGAACTTTGTACGTCCCTAATAAACAGGGAGGATTAGGACTCCCCAATCTCACCCAATATTACCAATCAGCCCAACTGACACAAACGATCCAAATCCATGCCACCCCAGGCGCCAAAAGGTGGGTGGATCTGGAACATAACATATTCGGCTCAGACTTCCCCTCCCTACAAATCTGGCTCCCAAAAGACGCTAGGCCACCGACCTCCCCCACCTCCCCGGCAATACTAACTATGATCAAAACTTGGGACTAAATAACCGAAAAACACAAACTTATCTCACACCCCTCTCCATTAATGCCCATTCTCAGGAACACAACCTTCACACCTGGTATGTCCCCGAGGGACTTCGCCCATTTCGAAGACAACAACCTGACGCGCATCCACCACTTCTACAGAAACCAAACCATCATACCCTTCACAGACCTCCCCCAACAAACCCCCCTCATAACCAGAGACCTGTTCAGATATCTTCAAATCCGTAGCTACATAGAGACCCCACACATACGACAAGCCAGCATCACCCCGCTCACGCCACTAGAAAGTACATGCATAAACCACCCACTCCAAAAAGGTCAAATATCAAAAATATACTCCCTACTAAGTAGACACGCAAGAGAAAGCTCCATGCCATATATAGCAGCCTGGGAACGCGATCTGGGCCCCACGGGGGAACAAAGCGACTGGACTGACATCTGGGAAGCCACTGCAACGATATCCATATGTGTCAATCATAAAGAACAAGCTTATAAAACCCTTTTCAGATGGTACCTCACCCCGCTACGTCTAAAACAAATGAAACAATCAAACTCTGACCTTTGCTGGAAGGGATGCGGGAGTAGAGGTACATACCTACACACATGGTGGGAATGCCCCAAAGTAACTACTCTTTGGCAGCAAATAGCACAAAAAGCAACACAGGCACTCCACACACATATACCGATGGACCCCTGGCTCTGGCTGTTATCAAGACCCCTCAAAGACATTCCTAGAGCACAAAATAAACTCTTAGCCAAATTGGCGCTAGCCACTAGGAGAGCGATAGCTGAAACATGGGGGAGTCCAGACACCCCAACAATGTCACAGATAACTCGTAAGATTAACGAAGCTATGAACATGGATAAACTCACAGCCCTTATACATGACACCACCAAATCCTTCAACAAAATCTGGGACCCGTGGTTGTGGGAATCCACACCTAACTCATACAGCCTCATACAACATGACAGACCAGGCGGGTGAGCTCACCCGAGGCGCACAGCCCTACATACCACAGGACCCCCCACCCTACCTATAACCCTCAAAACACCACCCCTCCCTCTACCCCACCCCACACCCCCCATTCTCTTACATACACGCGCCACACTCACACCACATTCAACCTATCCCTCACAAGCCCACTTACTCCACACATCCCAAAAGCACACATCGACCATCTTTACCCCCCAGGAAAACTGCACCACAGTACACAGAGAACACGAGACTTTGCATCTGGGGACACCCAGAGACAGAGCCACACCTACACCACCCGACACACACACGACTGGACACAGACCATCTCAACCCACACAGAACCACCACACTCGATAAAGAAAAGCCCCCACTAAGGACCCACAAACTCAACTACCACAGACCACGGTCCGCAAGGATCTCTTATCCAAAACAAGGACTATCCAACCCTTCTGACTACCCTACCCCACCCCCCACACCCTCGGCCCACCCCCAATCTCACTCTATCCCCTCAAACCCCCAAAAGGGAACGATAAGAACCCAGAGTAGATACTACTTATTAACCATACAAAAAGGCTAGTAACCACTAGACAACACACACCTTGAGCCTACCCTCAACCAGAACATCAGAACAGACACACGCCTCCACAAAAACACTTGGAAACAGCACGCTCACAAATGACTAAGCAGACCATAGAACTGCAAAATATTACACTACCTGCTTCTAAGTGCCTAAGTTCAATCTGTAATATCATATCAAAACCATATTCCCACCTATCCCCCCTACCTCTGTACCCCCACACTAACAACACTAAAGTAACCTAGAACACTATACGGAAAGAAACTGTTATAAAAATAGGGAAATGCTAGAACAACACTAAGAAAATGACAAGGATACCCCAGCATCGGACAACTGTAGTAACTATACCTGCTGGACTAGCACCTACAATTATGGTGAACGACTGCTATAACAGTAAATGTATGTTGTGTTATGTAACCACTGTACCACAAACTATTTCCCAATCTTCTTTTCTGTACCCCCACCCCATAAAACAAAATCTTTCAAAAAATAAAGAATTTATAAAAAAAAAAAAATCCTGACAGTTTCTAAACTGATAATTTTATAGACAAACATTTATAAGGGATTTTGTGGGATAAAACAATAGTCATGCAGTTAATTTTCTATATATGTTTTATTTAGAGAAAGTTCCAGATAACACAGCAACTTTAAGAAAAACAGCACCATTCCTTCTTTACCATAATATTTTATCAGGGATATTCACTTAAGTGAGATTTCCAAGTAAATTTAAGGCCAAAATAGCAAACTGAAAGTTTGTCCAAGTCTACTATGTTTTCAGTTCAGCTATGTTGGCCTTAAAGTGATACGCCAAAACAACTTTAGCTTAATGAAGTGGTTTTGGTGTGTAACTCATTCCCCTGCAGTCTCACTGCTCAATTCTCTGCCATTTAGTAATTAAATCACCTTTGAATTCATTAATACAGCCCTAGCTACACCTCCCATGGTTTGTGCCAACATAAAAAACTGTTTTATTTTTAATCAGAAGTGTGTTTACTTCAGCTGTTTTTTATCTCTTGCTTTGTTAAATGAACTTTAATCACACAAAGGAGGCTCCCACAGGCTCTAGCAGGCTAATAACAGAGCTGGGGATAAAAAATTCTAAATTAAACAGATTGTGCAATAAAGGAAGTTTAAATATTAGATCTGCCTTTACAGAAAATGTGAATGGAGACTGTGCTGGTTATATGCAGGGGAGGGTGTGATTAGGGCTGCATAAACAAAGTGATTAACCTCCTAAATGGCTGACAATTAGCAGGTAAATTGCAAGAGCATGATCTATAAAGCAAAACCACTCTATTAAGCTAAATTTGTTTTGGTGCTTTTAGTGTTCTTTAAATTTGAAATTTACATAGAATTCACTTAGAATTCTCGTTTTGTGAATAACCCTGTAAATATTCTGGTGAAAAAACAATCCTCTAAGCTCCATGAATGAGGGATTTCTTTTATATACGTCTACAGTCTCAATTTAGCCAGAAATGCAAACGTGACTCAGTGTCATCATATATTGGAACGTGGTATGCAAGCACAATTAAATGGAGAAAACACAAAAGAATTTTGTTTTGAAGATAAAAAAAAACCTCTCAGTATGGAAAGACCTGTATGTCTCATTAATATTGCTATTATTCTTTGTCACTTAGCAACTATTTTGTTCTGCCCACTACAGAATACATTGCTTGGCTACTGTGGGTTAAATGTCCCCTTGGGTAATTGAAAGAGGTACTGTTTGCCTTTACTGTGCAGTTTCTCCCCCACCTGCTTCCTCCCAATTTAGTTACCTTTTTAGCAATTTAAATGACAGACGCATTTTTTTCCCCTTAAAACAAATCGTCTGTTCCATTCTCCCTAGCAGATGCTTCATATTAGATGATGAAACAGTGACATTAAATGTGTCTGTTCTAATTTTGCTCAGATTCATTAGCATCTCACAACAACTGAGGAGACACGGCAAGCTAATTAGCGTGTGTGGGATGCGTCCCCACCAGACAGGTAGCAGCTTTCTGGTGTTAACATGTGTTCAACTTATCTGTCCTAAAAACTGCAAGAACCATGCTTTGTGTACCCAACCATATCCAAGGTACGATCTTCAGCCATTACTGTGGTTACGACCAACTTCTACATTGTGGGGTACTGGCTAGACATGCATGAACTTCAAGATGCCATGGACATTAGCAAATCACAGCTGTTGGTTAACATTTGTTTGTAATTTTTTTATGCACATCTTATTAGAAGGCCTCATTCCTGGTGAGAATCAGATTGGATCATGAAAAGTAACTTTCAATGATCTTCACAAGACCAGAAGAGTTTAATGAGAAGTGGATCCAGAACAGAACCTTGAGGTAATCCACTTACCATATTTGACTATCTTGAGGAATTAAAACCACCATGAAAACAACCATCTGCAATTAGACCAGCATTCAATCCAAATGCAGGCATTTCCACCCAAACTTATATTTTTCCATTTTTAAGAAGCAATCCGTGTGGAACTGTATCAAAGTGTTTTGCAAAATCCAAGCATATAATATTCACAGAAAACGATTTCCTGCCTTTTACTCAGTTATTCAAGAACAAAATTGAGATATGCACAATTCATATTGTCTATAATCCTTAAAAATATTCATCCACCCTGATCTCAACTTCACAGGTTTTGTAACTTCCTGGTCAATATACTGAGAATGGACAAAAACTCAAATATCTTGCCTTTGAACGGTCCATGCTCAGTTCTCATGCTGGTTTTAGTTCATCTTGTGCCATTACATTACATAAAGCATTAGCAAATCAGACTGATCCCCTCCTCCCCCACCGCTTGCTCACTGTGCCCATAGGAGTAAAAGCCATACCTCCCTGACGAGGCCCAACAATAATTGTCTGAGGTTGCTGTATCTCTCATGCAGAGGGAGCTGTCCAGCATTACGGATTTAGACCGCCATTTTGGGTGAGATCAGTCTAATATTAAAATGGTTTAGGTTCTGTAATGGCTGTTTGAGTTGTTTTACCTTCTCAGAATTCTCTTGCACCCTTTTTTGGTTATTTTTTTTTAATTGTGGGCTTTGTTGTATGCATTTGGCACCATGCTTTGGGTACAGCCTTTTCACCCAAACATGTCCTAACCTCCTCTTCTTTCTTAACTCTCTTCCTGCTACATTCCTCTATGATTCTGGTGGTATGCTTTACACCTACAATACATTCTTTCCTGTGTTCCCCTACTACCTTAGATCCTCACTGTGGGTGTGTGTTGCCACAGTGCCTCACTGATTTCCAGTTACACCTCTGGCATGTAGAACAATTAAACTAGGGGTTTGTTGTTAACAGCTTTTCTAAATTAACTGGTCTTTTTCCAAGAAACATCCAATTTACAACGTGGCAGAGCATCAGATAATGAACTACTGTGAAAGATGTTCTTTCAATACTGTTCATTAGAAGATGTGATACCTATGTCTTTGTTTTAGTTTGCATATGCTGATTTGACTGCCAAGGGATTATTACATGTTACCATGGATATTCCAGCTGAGATTTACTTAGGGTCAATATGTTTCTTTTTAAATGTAACGTTTATTAGGTTTTCCTTGGGGTTAATATCAGAAAGAAAAAGAAAAGGGTAAATTAGGTAACAATGTAATAATTTACACATTTACAAAACAAAATATCATTGCAGGAATCCCTAAGGAGGTACATATATTCAAAGTGTTTTGTTGCATGGACTCTCAGATATTAAAGGTTTAGATCCATCCTTGAGGGAAAATTAATCACAAAAGAAAAGAGAGAGAAGACCTGATCACTCAGCGGACGGAAGGGTTAAGTACAAAGATTAATCAGGGGTCCTAATTTCTTGTGAACATTTTGAAGACATCCCTTGGGGATAGCTCTGCTGAGTCAAAAATATTATAGATACATCCATATTATAGAACATACACCTATGTTTGTCTATTTGTGGACAGTGCAGGGATGCTGTAAATTGCCTCCATTTTTACTCTCAACCTGTCTTAACTTTCTAAAAACTGCCTTCTAAACAATTTTTTATGTTTTTGTTCTACATTTTCAAACACCCAAACAGGACATAATTAAGGGGTGCGGCCCAAAGAGAAAGGGGGCATATCTGCCCTAAAGTACAGGCAGGTAAGCCTGGCTAAGGATAGCATCATTAGACATGCTCACGCAATCCTTTCTGGGGACAGTTCCTTGGGGTCCCCAAAAGCAGGATACCAGGGAACATGGGTGGGACAGCGGGTCTTTCCCGCTGGATTGGGAGGTTGGGATGCCTGTTTTTTAGTTTGAATGTATAAGTCTTAAATTTGATTTATTTATTGATTGATTGCATTTGAAATGAATGGTTGTTTCATTTAGAGAAATGAGCAGTAATGCCGTGCCAACGGA
Organism: Pelobates fuscus; assembly: GCF_036172605.1. Classification (NCBI taxonomy): domain Eukaryota; kingdom Metazoa; phylum Chordata; class Amphibia; order Anura; family Pelobatidae; genus Pelobates; species Pelobates fuscus. The sequence goes on along the minus strand of NC_086323.1, from coordinate 134,418,644 downwards.
AAAATACGCAGAAGTGCTATTGGCTTTCAGACTTTCGCAGCATACAGAAACAAGCCACATTAATGGGTGATAATGAGATTAGTAAATAGTTGCATCAATTTCTGCAGAATTTAAACTTATAAAATATCACATTAAATAACAGGCACTCACTATTAGTGATTTTTAGTGTTTTGAAAATGTTGTCAGTAATACAGTACATGGTGAACAAATAGTAGGCGAAGAGATGAAGGGAGCCTCTAGTGGTATATTCGGTTTTGTTTACATGTTGAAACTTTTTAAACCTTGCCATGATATCATGTTCAAACCTTCCCATGGTATCTCACCACATGTGTGAATAGGAATTTAAAGTAAATTACAAAATTTAGACCACGATAGAAGAATGGAAACCTTAGCTGCCTTGGAGAATTTTTCTGAGTTTGGCTATTTTGGACTCTAATTTGAAACTAACTTTGAATTAACTTTGAATTGCTGACAATTTACAATGGACATTCCATGTATATTAAAAAAAAATATATCCACTGATTAGCTCTGTAAGTAATACAGACACAAAAATGTTCCTTACTGATTCTACATTTACAGAACCTAGTTTTTATTAATGATTGATAATAGATCCTAGCTATAAAACAATCAAAAAATAAACTAAAAAACTTCACTACCAGAGCTCCGAGAATAAAATAAAAGATGAAAACACCACTCAACTGACTAAAATTTATCGGATAATCAGTTGTGATATAGACAGACATATAGATATGTATTAGATAGATAGATAGATAGATCTCAGAGCTCAGATTGTATCATCACAAATAATTCAGCAGCCTGGAGCAGATCTGACCACTCATTGTGCACGTTTCCCAGTCTTCAAGTGATTTGGAAAGTAATTGGGCATTGCAATTGGCTGGCCAATATTCTGCCAATCATATTTCTTAATGCAATGACTCATTGTTCAGTGGATCAAATATGAGGATATAACATGGTTTTCATGTAGCTATTCAGGATTTGACATTTGTTTTTAAATCTAAAAGTAATAAAAGGTACTCTATATTTCACATATATTTATGGACATGATGGATTTAGGGCAATTTTGCAACAGATACTGTACCTTTCCACACATTTCAACTTCAGATTGTGTATTACTTGTGGCATGCTGTGGGTGCATGGAACAGCCAACGAGGCACAATGTTTGAAATTAATAGTGAGAAGGAAAAAATTAATAAAATGCTTTACAGTCACAACTTCCTGAGCTACAAAATACATTTGTGAACAAAGGTTTTGCGTTTTTGAGTGTCAAGAGGTTGACAATTTTTAAGACTTTATTGTGCATTGTTATGTATAGTACATCTTGTACTGCTTTGCACTTAGTCACACCAAAGCATTTATGTACAGTTTCTAAGAAGAATAATGAAAGGGAATGAATGACATCACTCATCAAATTTTCTATCGATCATTGTCTGTGCGTGGGTTAATGTAACAGGCGCTCCCGAAGAAGTAAACAAAACAATGGCAGACCAAATAATAGTCAGAATGGCATGGCTCTGTGTGTCAAGGTTGCATCGCTTCAATCAAGCTCTCTACATTCCCTTATCTCAGTTAATTTTAACTTAATATATTATAATCATAGTGTTCTTTCAGAAATTTGATATTTTAAAGAGCCTCACAGTGTAGGGACACAAGTACTCTGATGATAAAGAACAAATTCTGTTAGATTATCCTCGACAGAGTCAAAAGTCATGGTAGATAGAATAATGACCTTGAGATTCACTTTTAAAAGCTGATCTGCTCCTGACACATTGTTGACCTGAACATTGTCCTTGTGGACTTTGATATTTCCATCACTCAGTTGTCTTTCAAGAAACACCCACAAATGAGACAGATGAAATTAATTATAAGTGCAAGCTGAAAAAGGTTAGTGGCCCTCTTATAATTTATGTGCCAGGCATGTTATTCAAATAAAAAGGAAATTCAGATTATTGTCCATAAGTTTCTGCACAGTTGGTACTGAATTGGGAAGCTGTTTAAGCTTTATTCTGATCCTGGTGTTTTGTGGCAGCCTGTAGTTCCAGATACATGGTCCTTTCAATAGTACCTAACTAATCAAAATAACTTGTTTTGTTCTTCTAAATCTCAAGAAGTCTCCATAGAAACAAATATTCTAAAATCCTTACAAGATTTTATTTTGGCAGCTCTGTTTGATTTGCTTGCCCTTAATCAGGCCTCATTGTGCTCTCATTATCTGAGAAACCTTTGGTCTCCAAAGAGCCTCTTACAAAAGACAAAAACATGTAGTTAAATATGCATCATCGAGTTCTTCTTACCATCAATAGTTGCCCTTTTTGGAAGGATAGTAATTGCACCTTCAGCCATGTCATCAAGATCACTTATTGGGCCAATCTTGGACCCCCAACTGTCGGAGCCCACCCAGAGGAAGTGACCCTGTTGGTCTGCTCTCTTCACTGCAGCCAAAACCTGTCTGGGGAAGATGAAAAAATAATGTAGCTGCCTCAATTATGAGTGCTATCTTACAAATCACTCCGCGCATATTCTACGGCATCATTAAATTGCATCTATACATGCAATCATTATCTGTATCAATCTCTAACACATTACTGAAACGTAATATTATCCAAATTACTAAAAGAAACAATAATAGACGTGTGGTTTATATGAACTCACACATTTTTTTTTCTTTCCACTTTCTGAGTTTGATCTCTGGGAACATTAAGGCTAATTTAATTTCTCAAAAAGCATACCTTAGTACCACAAGATTTTAATAAGATTTTACTGTTTTCAGACTCTGCTGGTTAGGACAGTGGAATATTTTTTTATACTTTAGTGAGAAAGATGGGCCATGATTGCATCTGGAAGCTGTACTTTTATTTAAGGGAACACCATAGTGTTAGGAACATAAATGTTTATTCCTAATGCTATAGTGCCCTGTCAGCCGATTAGGTGCCCAGATTCCCACAGTTCTTCCTTGCAGTTCTTCCTTTCGGCTGCCGTCCTGCCTCCATGGCAGAGATCATAAAGACTGATGACCAATCTAATGCTTTTCCATAGGAAACCAATAGAAGGCTAGTACGCATGCGTGGCAAAATGCCATGCTGCGCTAATCAGATGGTCTCTATGAGACTATCTGAAAGAGAAAGTGGAGTTTTACTTGGATATTTCAGTGGAAGCACCTCTAGTGGCTTTCAAAGTGACTGTTAGAGACACCCTTTCAAACGGACAGCCACTAGATGGTGCTAGCTTGTCCAGCGTTCAATTGCATGAGGACATCGAATGTTAACTGCTTATCATAGAAAAGCACTGGATTCTACGAGAAGTATTTGATTGGACAAAATGGTCATAAAGACTGATGACATTAACAAAGACAGCTCTGACTGTAGAGAGCAAGCTGTCTCAGTGCTGGATTATAGGTGAGTAAAGGGTTAATGCAATTGATTTTTATTTAATAAAAATGGGGGCGCTGGAATCTAAGAGACCGCTCTATCTATCTGTGCCAAAAAAAAAAAGTTTAAGAGAACTATAGTGCTTCTTTAATCTGTTTTTCATGTGATGATCCAAGCATATACAAAATACAGTTAAAGAAACAGCGCAGTCACAAACAAAAATACAGTTTTACATTTAACAAGGCTTCTTAAAATCACCTATCTTAGCAAATAAATATGGGGATCCAGTTCCACCATATGGCCATATTGTGTTAAGCCACTACTCCACAGTACCTCAATATTGGTGGGTCCTACATACACTGTTTCTGCTCCTCTTTTACTTCCTATGTTCCCTTGACCATAATCTCTCTCTCCATCAAGATATTTGATACGTTATACGTTATAATGTACGTTATAACACGTTGATATGTTATGGCTCTCTAACCCGACTTATAGGTCCAAATGCTATTTTTTTAAATGATAGATTTATGCATTTATTTTATTTTTTAGACCTCACAACCACATATGTATTACTTATGGAGGATATGTAAACATAATGTTAAAATACTTGGACGTGACACCATCACTTTAAAGCCTTCAGACACTAAAATATTTAGACTTCATTCCAAACATCTAGTTGTATCAATAAGGTTTATATCCCCTACCAAAAAAATCAAGCATTACCTTATGATCTACATGTAGGGAGTTGAGACACGGTATGTTGTAATATGGCTAATATCCCACTGCCTGTGAGAATTTGAGCTTCGCTAACCCACCAATACATTCGGCCTTAGCTAAAACATTTATACCAACTAATCTGTCCTTTACCTGATATCGTCATCATCGTTGGCAAAAACGACTACCGTGCGAGCTTGAGGAAAATCAAGAAGTTGTTTGACGATCTTGTCAAAATCGCTAGCTTTGCTACCGTGCGGAATCTTCAGGGACTGAGCAATGCAGATGCCGTCTACAGGAGATCAAAGTAGAAAGACAGTGTGAGACGGAGCTAGATACAGTATGACAGCATGGAGACCAGTCTTAGCTTGTACAGAGAAATGCTAACTATAGACGATGGACGTGCATTGATAATACATATGAGTCAAAACAGCTGGAGTGACAATTTTTAGCCACCAATGTTTTAAATTACAAATGAAAAATAATGCCTTCAGTCTAGTATTTTCTGATGTCTCCAGAACTGCTCAGTTGCATTATTCCTCTCAAATAAGCAGTTTATTTCACGTATCTTTTAAATTCAATCATTTTCGAAGAAAAGAGTTTTGTACCACAACTGGAATGTTTCCTTGAGACATTCTACCTATTGCTAAATGTTATACACACACACACACATCACTTGCTACTGGAAGGGGATGCGAGTAACACTCCATGCACATTTTGTGTGCTTGGCTGACATCCACGAAGAGGTCATTTTCTAGTCTCTTTCCCCTACATGCGTGATGGAATGGGGCTGAATTAATGATGGTAGCTGCAAATAGTGAGTGATGGCACAGAGTATAGCTCTCATCAATCTAGGGCTGTCTGGACAATGTATATCTAGAGATGGTTATTCACTAAAGCGAGAATGTTTGGGAATTCAAGTGAATTCACAGTAAATTTCCAAACTAAGGCCAATATAGCCAAACTGGAAAAATTCCCGAAGTCAGCTATGCTTCAAATTAAGCTGCTTTTGCCTTAAATTTGAAATTCACTTTGAATTCTTAAGAATTAAGAATTTTTACATTAGTGCATAGGCCTCTACACAGTTATTAGAAAGAGTTATGTCAACGCTCACTTTAATACATTATGTTTGAAAGTTTTGCATGAGTCTCAAAAACATTGCAGTTTTTGTAACAAAAAAATATTATGCTACTATATGCCTTGAAATTATATTATGGTGCTTTTTATTGAACATATTGTGCCCCAGTCTTTAATTTTTTTTTTTATTTACACCCTCTTCTGATAAAACAACTGAAAATTGTTACCAAAATGCCCTGCCATCAAATAAACAAATCATAACAAAAAATATATAAAATAAAAGTTATGGAAAAAATTCTCATGCAGATATGGAAATCTAAATGTATATTTCATGTAAAATATTTACTACATATTATTCGAACATTTTTCATTGCATATGCACAGAGCTCTCACAGTAATAGAAGGTAGGTCTACTTTTTTGCGTCACATTTTAAATGTATTTTTCAATAATTTTTTTTGCAAATCTGATGTTATTTTTTTTTTTTTTTAGTAGTTATGGATTTTAATTTGGCTTTTTTGGGGCTGAAGAATAGAAGACTTATATGGTGAGAGTATTATTATTAGTGTTAGGGGGGTAGGTAGTGTTAGTTTATTTTAATAGGGGTAGCTAGTGGAATGGGGGTGCTGGTGACAATGGCATGTCCCACTCCGTATGTATTATAATTAGAGCCCTCACCTGCTGCCTGTTGGTGGGGGTTGGGGGGGGGGGGCATAGCCACCACCTTTAATATTATAATTAAAGCCCCCACCTACTGCCTATGGGTAGAGACTGAGTTGAGGACATTAGGTTCCCCCCTCCTATTAGGATGTCCCTCCATTTATTCATATAATTGCCCCCAAAGTGATCTACCCACCCCCCATTTTTTATTTAAAATCCAATCCACTCTGATATTTTTGCTTACCTTTCTAGCCCTAGTTTTAAACATTTACAATATATACTTGCATCTTGACCTGTCACATTGTAATTAAAAACATCCCTTATGGCAATATAGGGTCATATTAAACGCCACAGGCTTTAAAAAAAAAAAAATATATATATATATATATTAAATCTGTTTGTGGAAGCTAGCTAGCAATTGCTGGCTAGAAGCTACATGTTAACTATTTGGCTGATAGTGCTGCCAGCAGACAAATAGAAATGATAAGTCACTTGCAAAAAACAGATGAATATTAATTTGCGAATATGCATCCTACCGGATGCACTCAGCTATGATTTTTTTTTTTTTTTAAAAACCAATGCTTTATGACTATTCTGAATCCAATAGTTTTCATGGGGTTCCGATGCGAACAGCACTGAATTTAATCTGGCACCAAATGCAATTTTTGCAGATTTGCTTGGATTGGGCAAATTCTGACCAGATTTGGCTTTAGTAAATATGACAATTACTATTCCAGTCAGAATATGTCCGTTTTCACTGGTTTTCTGGACAAAATCCAGTGTTTATTGAATAATTCTGTTAGAGTGCACTGAATGGGTTAATCCTGATGTTTAAAGTTGCATGGAAGAGTTAATTTTGATGCTTACATTAAGGAGGGTGGGCAAGAGGGCTGGGAGCCTCTGTGCATTAGATTCATCAATTGCTTTTTTTAAAATTAATGGTCATGTATTTGACAGTGCTGTCTTAATTTGACAGACCCAGCAATGCACAGTGCTGCATTACAATCAGCATTACGTTTTATATTGCGCCGTGTGACATCCCAATCCGCAGAACTAAATTTGAAAACATATTCTTCTGACCGTTGACATAACAAGCAAATCATGTAAAATATATTTATGAATAATAACAGATAACACTATTGAATATTTTGTTTACCTTTATATTACTCTGACATGTCTTCAGCATAAGTTTTCTGCCAAGGCTCTTTAACCCAGCGGTATCAAAATTGATCTTCTTAAACCATAATCCGCCAAGAATCAAAGTATCTGTCTAATTAAGGAGCAAGAAAACTTTCGAAACAACTTTTAACAAAGCCCTGGAAATTTTTAAACAGTGCGGACAGCCAAAATTACATGCTACTATTTCCTAACTTTTATCTTCTCTAAAGCAACCATCGAATTTCTCAGTCAAAGTTTGCTGATTACATGGTTTGCCTTATAATTCAGAACATTGGCTGTGTGCCTTGGTTTAAGGAGACTGACCCATATTTAGGTTTTTGGGTATATATATATATATATATATATATACATTTATATATATATATATATATATATATATATATATATATATATATTTTAACATAAGTTTTAAGGGTGTTTAAAAATTAAAAATTATAAAGCTTAGAGTCAAGCAGGGGCATACCTTTAGCATTTGGCACCCAAGGCGAATCCTTTATTTGGCAGCCCCCCCTCCCCCCCCCCAACTTTAAAATGTAAAAAACAACCACAATTTTTTTTAATGTATTTAGCACTGAGCAGTGTTTGTATGTTTTTAATGTAAGCATGTTTTTGTATGGAGTATGTGAGTGAATGTACGGGTGTGTTTGCACGTATTTGCATTTTTCTGTAGTGTGGTTTTTTAATATGGTGGTGTGTTTTCATGTAGTGTTGACATTTGGATGCAGGGTTGTATTTGTGTGTAGTGTAGGCAAAATGCTGAGATTATGCACATATACACATATACTCACATATACACAAACTGGCACACATACAGATACACAGACACATAGGAACACACATGCAGTTACATAGAAAGACAGTCATACACAGATACAGGCAAATGTGTGTATATGTATGCAGTGTGTGTATAGTGTATGCGGTGTGTATAGTGTATGGAGTGTGTGTATAGTGTATGCAGTGTGTGTATAGTGTGTAGAGTGTGTGTATAGTGTATGGAGTGTGTATATAGTGTATGCAGTGTGTGTATAGTGTATGGAGTGTGTGTATAGTGTATGCAGTGTGTGTATGGTGTATGGAGTGTGTGTATAGTGTATGCAGTGTGTATAGTGTATAGAGTGTGTGTATAGTGTATGCAGTGTGTATAGTGTATTGAGTGTGTGTATAGTGTATGCAGCTTGTGTGTGTTGTGTGGAAAAAGTGCTGAGAAGGTGAGCAGTGTGTATGGTTTGCCCCTCCCCCCTCCCTGACACCTACTAGTCCCTCCAGTCCTCCTCGACAGGTTTTCCTGGTGGTCCGGTGGTACAGCTTTAGATGGGCAGTAACGAAGGACCCAGAACTCTGCACGCTCATTACCCATCCAGCAGGGTCCTCGGTCTCACGATCCACGAGAGCGTTAATGGCAACCCGCGGCAACGGTCTCGCTGATCGCGAGAACAGAGGACCCTGCTGCTGCTGGATAGGAAACTCACGTGGATACTCTCATAAGTGGCAGGTCCCTTTACATAAGACACAGGGGTGGCGAAATGCCCAGGACAAATAGAAGAGTTAGATACTATACTAATTGAGGAAATAGCTAAAATGACAATGAAGGGGGAAGTTATCATTTTGGATGACTTTTATTCCTGATGTGAACTGGAAAACCAAAATAGCTATTTGTGCCAGGAGCACACATATTCTAAACTCCTTACTGGGATTGTCTCTAAAACAAGTCGTTGAGGAGCCAACTCGTAACGAGGCCATAGTAGATTTAGTGTAAACAGATTGAGATTTTGTATCAGATCTTACTGTAGGGGAAAGTTTAGAATCCAGTGATCATCAGTCAGTGTGGATTAATAGAAGAACAGTGACTGAGTCACACCGCACAAAAACAAAAGTTTTAGACTTAAGAAAAAACACATTTTTCAAAAATTAGAATATGTGTAAAGGGTTGATGTTCCAGGAGGGATAAGCCAAAATTGCAAATTATTTAGGTAAACTAGAAAAATGGTCACAGTTGTGGCAGCTGACATGGGGTGCCTTGGAAAAATATTCTGAAATATTAAGGGGGCCTTGAGCCTAAAATGTTTGGGAACCACTGTCCTAGAATATCTATGTCAGGCTAATACAAACATAATGCATAATGTAGTGTTCAAAGAGCTGCAGACTTCATTTGGTAGGAAAATCCATTTGACCACAGACATTTAGGCAAATGGTGGAGATGATGCAAAATGGATAAGAAATGTAAGAGTGCAATAAATGTTCCAATTAAAAGTTTACTCCAACAACCATGAACACTTCAGTGATTTAAAGGTGCCTATGGCGGTAGGAGTATGTATGTGCAATGTTTCTACTTGAAACACTGCACATACAGAGAAATTGTTAAAGGGACACTATCGGCACCAAGACCACTTCATCTCATTGAAGTGGTCAGGATTCAGTGTCCCGGTCTCCTTAACCCCTCAGTGTAAAACATTGTAGTTTTAGAGAAACAGCAATGTTTATATTTCTAGTGGCTGTCTACCACAAAATTGGATTATTTTTCTATAATTATGTGTAGATTACTCTTTCTACTTTGTCTATATTTTCCTTATGTATATTTTCCTGTAGAGCGGGTTTGCAGGGATCCAGCACCAATTACTTTGCATCAGGGTTCTGCAGTTTAGTATATATGTATATATATATATATAAATATTCTTCAACAGGGCATTTTACACAGAAAAGATCCTCGCGCCCCATAGGTTTAAAGTAACCCTTTAACCCCTTAAGGACACATGACATGTGTGACATGTCATGATTCCCTTTTGTTGCAGAAGTTTGGTCCTTAAGGGGTTAAAAAAGGTGAGTTGAACAAAGGGGTATCTGCTTCTCAGACTAAAACAATCAGATGGCATAATGATTTAGGACTCTAGAATACATTCAGCTTGGTTGTACTAGACCCTCTCATATCTGCGTGAGTGCTTTGTTAGGTGTTTGTGTTGAGTGTGGCTGCAAGCTGATTATTTAATATTCAAGCCATACCAATAATATAAATACAGAATTTGCAGGATTGCTGACAGACTACTGGGTGGCGTTGTGTACAACAATTGTCCAGATGCAGGTGGTTATATGAATTGTTTACATCTCACCAAAGATACACAATTTTGTTTTATCCAAAATAGAGCAGCATCACTACTCCATTTCTAATAGAGCATATCATCATGATAGGGTACAGTGTTGCACCCCAAACTGAATTCAAGTGTCCTTAAAGTTTGTAGCATTGCAAAATATTCAGCAAAGAGAGAACTTGAATCACTACTCATAGTATTGAAGCCTCTGGTTATAACTTGGCGTTCACTGTTGGGTCCATTGATTCAAGTAATGCAGCTTTCCAAGTATTGGTGTCCATGGTCAACTGAACCCAACATGTTTGATGGCTGGGTAGTCCGCATTTGTGTCCTCCACATTTGCATATGTAGTAAAGAAATATTATACTTTTGAATGAGGGCTGCAGCTTATTCTATTACTGCAGAGGATATTCTTCTGGTAGCAACATTTAAAACATTTGTTAGTACAGCAGTGTACCTACAAACCCTTGTAGCAACTGAAGATGTGAACATTTTTTATAGCAGATTATGAAACAATGAATCATAATGGCTTGTGAAATTTTACTATTTTTAGACTCTCAATATTTAGATAAACCAATAAATGAATGTATACATCATTCTTTTTTTAAAAAAAAAAAAAAAATGTTCTTCCTTACAGCAATTTGATGCTAATGTGTTTTGTCCTTAAACCATAAACTGTACACATTCACAGTACCTTCAGGAAACCTGGGTTCCTGTGAGTTTTTTTGTTTGTTTGTTTTGTTTGTTTTTACAGATGTGATAGTGAAAGTTTTTAGAATATTCAAACAATATTTACATTCAAACAATCAACATTAACAGCAGCAACTATTTTTTTCAAAACCTACAAGGGCAGTTGGCCAGCACGCCAATTACAAGTTTGGGACAAGAGTAAGGCCAGTGTACCTTGCACTAAATGTTCACCATCTCTCAAGGTGAAAATATTGTAACAAATACAATTCAGTGTCAAAGGTTTAATTCCAACATCACTCAGATAAAACTACTGCATTTCTATTACACAGTGGATAGTATCAGAATAAAAACACTGTTAAAATATTACCAGACCCACGATTAAGTATTGGCAAGCAGGGCCCCTTTTAATGGTCTGACAGTTACTGTGAAAGGTGCATGCATTTAACTGGAACCCACACCTCTCTGCGACATGGCTAAAAGGGTGTTTTACAAGCCAAGTCACAAAATATAAGTCTACCTCTAACAAAGTTATAAAAATAAGGAAACATATTACTGGTCATTAGAATAATACGTTTTACTGAAACACCACCTATTCATCTACCTGGTTTCTGCTTGGTTTAATTTCATAAAAACAACTACTTTTAATCTCAAATAATCAAATAAATAATAAAGTCAATAAACATGTCATGGATCAGTGCAGACCAAAAAATAAATATATACATTCCAAAAAATGACCCACCGAGCATCTCTGAAGATAAGAACAATGTGTATGTCTAATAGATAATTTACACAAAAGAAAACCTATTGTCTGTCCATGCCCAAACTCAGTCTTGGCATAGTCCATTACATTCCCAAACTAATCATTTGCAGCCACATTAATTCACTAGCTAGATTTGCTTAGTTGCTTCTCCCTTCCAGCCTAATTGGATTATTAATTAAGTGAAATAGAGACAAATTATTTTTTTTCACTTATCTTGATGAGGCCTTTTTAGTTGGGCTGGATTGCATCAAGGGAGACATATGAGAGTCTAGCTACTTTTAATTAGAATAACTTGAATCTTTTCAATTGATCAGAGTAATGTGTTGCTTTCAACCTTTATTTGAAAGAGAAAACTACATTTTCAAATCTTTAAAAAATAATAATCTGTATTTTCAAAGGGGGGAAATCAATATTAGACAATGTGCAGAGCCAAATGGATAATAACAACACTGCAAGGCCTGCTGGCTGCCTGCAAGGAACCTCTTGTTTCTCAAAATTGTGTTGACTGATGTTTGGACAAGAAACATAGACTGTGACGGCAGATAAGAACCATTCGGCCCATCTAGTCTGCCCAATTTTTTAAAAATACTTTCATTACTCCCTGGCCTTATCTTATAGTTAGGATAGCCTTATGCCTATCCCACGCATGCTTAAACTCCCTCACTGTGTTAACCTCTACCACTTCAGCTGAAAGGCTATTCCACGTAATACTTCCAGATATCATTTTTAAACCTTTGCCCCTCTAATTTAAGACTTTGTCCTCTTGTTGTGGTAGTTCTCCTTCTTTTAAATATAGTCTCCTCCTTTACTGTGTTGATTCCCTTTATGTATTTAAATGTTTCTATCATATCCCCCCTGTCTCGTCTTTCCTCCAAGCTATACATGTTAAGATCCTTTAACCTTTTCTGGTAAATTTTATCCTGCAATCCATGAACCAGTTTAGTAGCCCTTCTCTGAACTCTCTCTAAAGTATCAATATCCTTCTGGAGATACAGACAACCCTGTTCTCCAACAATAATAGCTATTTGTCTTCTACTTGAACTTGTATCCAATCAATCAGTTTACCCTAAAATGTCACTTTCATAATTCAATATTAAGAACAGAATGCTTATTTATTCCTCAATGCATAAATAATGCCAATGCATACCTAATTTAGTCTTTAAATAGGATATGACCTGACAGGACTGCTATGATATTGAAGGATTTTCATAACCCCTTGTCCTGAAAGGGTTTTGATATAAATTAAATAACAAAAGCAGTTGAACTGAAATCATAGGTCATTTTACTTGAAAGATCAGATGTTTTTTTTTTAAGTGGAGACATTGGTTGAGGGCACTATCATCTTCTCTAAAAATAGGTGCAGTTGATCAGATGGCCTCTCTAGTTGACGGCGCTGCCTTAACTAGATAGGAGATGTGTCTCCTCTAACCTGGAGAACTGGTGGGCTAATTAAATGGCTCCCATTAAAATGCTTGGGTAGAGAGGACATCTATCTTCTCTATCAATGAGTGCTGGTGGGCTCATCAGATAGATAATCTATGTGATGGACCTGGATAAGTAAACAGAAATATTTTATAATCAAAGACACTGAAATGGTAATTATCTACTTGACTGCATGAACAGACATCTACTGTAGCCCAGGTCTCTAATGAACAGATTGCATGTCTCCAATAAGTGGGAACGTGACTTAAATAGACAGGTATCTCATTTGTGATTGGCACTAATGGTATGACCACAAGCCTTCTTTAACTGGAGACATTCCCACAAATAGTAATCTGCTGGACTGTATTCAAATTGTTGTAGCTACATTGTTTTGTTGAATAAAAAAGATTGCTGGGGTGCCATATGACTTTGAACTGCAGAGGACTCCCATGATCTATTCCACCATTATGAATCATGGCCTTAAAAGATCTTATTGAGATCTAGAATGTTCCAGTCATTTAACAGCAGCCAATCTCTACAATCTCTACAATGCTGCTGGTATTTCATTTGAAGAAAAGTCCATTGTGGTATAAGTATTCCACAGGCCAGATTGCCATGACATCAAAATATGTCAACGATCCTAAGGGCTTAAATTGATAGAAACAATGACTGCAGGGGATAGTAATGCTGGGTAAATGTTTGAGTCAGAATGTATGGGGGCCTTCTGCACAGCCTTTGAATATTTCATATGCCAGTTACTATAGCTTTGCATCCAAGTTCATTTTAGTTATTTCACAGTCATATTGATAAATATTTGGGGGTATTTTACAATATAAAAAGCCTTATTTTATTTATTTTTTTACTGCAGTTTTACTATTTATTTTTATTGACGTTGCTCTGCTTTTTTTTTTTTTTTAATATCTATAAAATGGAAGGGCTGCTCCATCACCTAGACATGCTGTTCTGCGACTCCTGCAGAGTATAACTAGTTCTCATATTCTCCCCTGCAGTCATGTTTCCCAGGCTGCGCAGAACGCCTGTCTGTATTAGTATATCAGAGTCAGCACGATTCTCACAGACTTTGTTTACAGGTACATCCTTTTCTGTACCAGCTTGTCGTGCAGGAGGGGCCCTGGCAGGATATGAGCGACGGGACCCGGGACCCTTCAACCTGTACAATCTGCTCATCTGCCTCATCTACATCAAGCCTATCATCATAAACTGTGTTCATCATCACACCTGGGTGACCCTGCTCGGCACAAATCTTTCTCAACTCCCCTGTGGCGAAGAGAAGCTTGGACAGGCTATGCTTGGTTATTGTACAATAAAAATTCAACTGAGAACCCCATAAGAATAGATGGTGATAAGAGCTTCACTAGCTATAGGTAATATGACCCAGCTATCAGGCTAACAGAATGTCTGCAAGGGCTTTATTCACTGCAAAGTGAATTAACAACTAAATTACAAATTATAGTCCACGCAACAGAAATTGAAAATTCTCCAATGCAGCTGCAGAGAGTATTTTTCTGAGAATTTGTTAGTGTATGCGTCAGATAATTTTGCCAGCACTGAGCTCAATGGATAGTTTGCAAGTTGAAGCCCCCACTTCGTGATGCAACAGATAGAGGGTCCGTTTTTTTAAATAGAACGATGAAAATTAAGCTGGCGCCAATGAAGGAAATTCTAACACTCCTTGAGAGTGCCATCATTCCTTGAAGCATAGTTACTACTTTGTTATTTTACTGAAGTTTTCAATAAAGGTATCATTTTATATCATGGAACGGCAGTGGTGGAATTTTCTTCATTGGTGTCAGCTTCATTTTCATCATTATTTATTAGTTAGCTGACTGTCTAATCAAAATACGTCACGCATTACTTGTTTTATATCCGAAATGTATTGTTGTAAAGAACTGCGGAATATGTTGATGCTATATAAATGCCAATAATAATAAAAGTAGTGGCTAAAACACTCACAGCTAACAAAGACATTCAACTGAATGCTCGGAAATCCACGTATTGTTTTTGATCAAGAAATACACAATCATTGAATATATTGGTCCCACGGGTCCATATTCTAGCGCAACTGCTAAATATGCATCCATATTTGCACTCCTCATTTTAATCCAGAGGTCAAATTACCCCACCACCACCACCACTTTGTTTGACTACACCAGCATACTCATAATTCTGTTATTTTATGTTTAAGAATTTATGTAACAGTAACTTGTCTCCATAGCAAGCTGTGGCCCTGCATTGGGATGATGTTAATTTGGCTCAACAATTATTGCATTGGGAGAATTGCTGTACATACTAAGATAAAGCCCTACTAAATAAATAATTTGACCCCATTTTAGATTGTCTTCTTACGTTAACAGCCATGTTAGGGTAGAAGATAAATATCAGACAACTAATTAGCTTGCTATAGCTGGCTAACAAGCTCTGGCTTGTTGTATTTGTTCTTGTAGAAAGCCTATCTCCAATATGTTTATCCCTAGACCCTAGAAATTCTATGGGAGACAGTGCCAGGGCTTTACTACAATCCTACATCTGAGAGCTTCCACACGTTGCTCTCCAGTCATCTACATTGAAATCATGTTATCTTGTTCTAGTGTTCTTCCCAACATAAAACAATTATTCACATTGTTTTATTAAATCCCTTGATATTGTACGTGAAGGGTTATTTTTGGATGCAGTGAAAATATGATCTAATTTTCATGTATGCCATGGGGTAAATGTACTATTATTACTGAACTCAGGTTATTGACCTTGGAATGCTCAAAAGCTAAGGTGATCCGACCAGACCGGTAATGTATGAACATTTGATACATTAAAAAACAGAGATGTTTTACAAGAGATTTTACAAGATACTTATTTAAGTGTTTTTATGTGAGATTCATTTTTTTTTTAGAGATGAGAACACCGGTGAAACTTCTAGCAAGAATTTATTAAAGTACTTGGTCCTGGCCAGCTCATTCCATCTGCAGATCATGTACAAAATGCCTCGTCAAACTATTTCACTTTCCAGATATCAGTATTATTTCTTATGATTGCATTAAAGAAGGGTCAGGGGCACGTCTTATATGACGGTTTGCCTCTGATTCTTGTTTCCAAGAAGAATCGTACTTCATTTCTGTATCACGATTTCCAGGAAATCCCAACAGTGATAAGTCAGTGACACCCTAGCTAAATTAAAAAGCTTAGTCTTCATGCTCTTTGCTTGGGAATTTATTTTATTATATTTCTATATACCAGCTAAGGAAAGCACAGCTGTTTAATAACAAGAGCGTGAGCACAGAAAATAGCAGCAGAAGGAGCGTGTCTGTGTGAAGTTGCAAGTGACGATGACAGATCAGGAGCAGGTAAAAATAGACCGGAGTGATATCCCACCTTCGCATCGCCGAAAGAAAAAGGAGGAGACAAAATTTCATTTTGGCTTTTATTACAGCTAAGGAGGTTTAAATTAGATCAGGTGTAATCATCTGCTTCCGTTTTATGCCATCACACAGATAGATGCCTTCAGGTGGCTAAGAATACTTTTTTTTTTTTTGGTATTTTAGAGCAGAACTTATGTCTTGTAATTCAGATTTTCATCCAAGAGAAAGTTAGACAGAGTGGCAGATTGGAAAGTATCCACAGTGGTTGGGTTGATCTTATTGATCTGGGTCACCAAGGAAAGCCACGTGTGTAATAAAAGGGGCTAGTGAAGAACATTTTGTGGTTTTAATAGAAGCTCTTCGGAAGTAAAGATGGCATCTACTAAGAGACACTTACCAGTCCATTAACAACTCAATTTGTTAAATTTAGGACAGTGCATTTTTTATTCCAGGTCTGCTATTTTGGCCCAGGATTTTAATGCTAAATATATTCTGGTAAAAACTTATGGTCTACAGAAAAAAATGTGTTTCAACACTCTATAAGAAGAATGAGATTTGGATTTTGTAGACCTGTTTAGGTGGACAGAAATATCCAGGTTCTAGAATAACCTTCCATGGAACACCATAGAGTCTCCATTAATAGTGTTAATGAGTTTGGATCCCCCCAAAAAAGGAATATTCAGATGATCCATTTTGGCCTTTCTGGCAAAAACAAAACAAAATTGATGTCGCTATAGATTCTCTCTCAGACAAGAAGAGAACGGAAATGTGTGCTGTCATAAACAAAATTCTATTTCTGCTTAGTTTTCTATGTTATGAGTATGGCAAATGATCTTTGATCAAAGGCCTCAAGGGGGATTACAGTAAGTAACTCTTTCAAACACTCTAAGTGCCTTTTTTTTTGTGAGAGCTTACAGTCTATTTTGGAATAATTCTGCAGATGTTGTATAGTCAGAGATGTAGTATTGGCATTGAGTGTGTACATGAGACTTTGTAGAAATGGTCATTTTACCATTTGAGTGCCAGATGATGTGCTATCACATAATTAAAGTGTAATTCTAACAGTTTCTTTATGCTACCAATGCTATAAACAAGTACAAGTGACTTATATACATATTTTGAGACTGTGAAACCATAAGTGTTTTGCTTGTCATATAATCGTAAATTTAATTTGGCACAAGTCCTAGGGATGGAATTAAGTGTTTGACAGGCCGCTAAAGAGCAGGATGAGCTAGTCTGGGGTGGTAACAGTGGTTTTGCAAGCTGAGCTATATATCATTTGTTCACAATCACTTTCTTCACTCACATTTACCTCCATTCCCATTCCCAGCTGTATTTATATAATCTTGACATTAAAATGGTAGCAGTTCTATTGTAATGTAAGAGTTTCAGGATGTGTGGTATTTGAGGTCCACTCTTTTGCTTTGAATATTTTACCAACGACCCCAAAACTTATCAGAACTAGCTCTTCCAGTTATGTAAACCACGAAAGGCACCCAGACCAGTTCATCTTAATGAAGTTGTGCGAGTTAGTTCAGTGGTCCTTTAATTTTAACCCTGAAATGTAAAACATTGAGATTTAGTAGACATGGCAATGCATTATCATCCTAACAGCCATAAAAAAATGCATCAGTTTTGAGAACCAAGCTAAACTTGTTTGTCACAGCTAACCTCCTTTTAATTGGAGAAGCGCTGGGAATGCATGCGCTTTTTGTCAGCAATGCTCCTCTACGAGTTAGCATGACGTTGCGTGAGGCAGATCGAGCAGATCTTGGTGCTGGAAAAAAAAGCAGAGCAAAATGCTTTATTCCAATTTTTATTTAGGTGTGGGGGAAGGGGTTTTTAAACTGAATGCAGAGGAGAACAGGTTTGTATAACTAACGTTATAGTGTTCTTTTAACTCAACAACTAATCTTTGATTTATGCATAGTTTCAAATTGTTAAGCCCCTGGTGATAATTTCTGGAGAAATCTTTTATACTTCATCTCACCTCATCTATACATATATGTAAAAACATCAAAATAAACTGCAAACATTGGCAACTGGCCTATACAAACAGCTTACTGTTATACTAAAATATTACTAAATAACTTCAGATATTTGACAAAATAGTAAATCTCCTATAGACTGTAAGCTTGTTTGAGCAGGGTCCTCTTCAACCTATTGTTCCTGTAAGTTTTCTTGTAATTGTCCTATTTCTAGTTACATCCCCCCTCTCATTATATTGTAAAGTGCTATGGAATCTGTTGGCGCTATATAAATGGCAATAATAATAACAATAATATATGAATAAATATATATAAATACATATTAACGAAACTAAAAGGTATACATTATAGAAAAATAAAACTGTAGCATATTTTTATGTGTATGCTACTTATCTCTACTGGAGCAGCAAGAGAGAGGAAGGATATTGGGGATCATTCATTCTATAGACTGTGCTGGATGCTGATTGGCTACTGAATGTTCCACTTCAGCTACTGTCTGTTTTTTGTCTTTTGTTCACTAAACTTTATCGAAAAAAGTCTTTGCTGGTGGAGCTAAGTAAAGAAAGTCAATGCATAATACGAACCTCCAGTCTTTTAATTAAGATTCAAATTGATCATTTATAGTACTATTTGTTTATTTATATTTATTTTTATATTTTGATTTGTTTATTTAGAAACTATAAAGTCTGTTCTGGGACATGTAAAATATATGTTTGTGCAAACAAAGGATGTATCACAGCAGTGTATATATATCATAACACCAATTTACCCATGGATTGTGAGAGAATGTAGCACTGGCACAAACTTGTGATCAAATTTGGAACTGCTGATGTTATTTTCATCTTCCCACCATTCATATGTGTTTATTAAACGTTGCAAGCCATCGCTGATGACAGCCTTCACTCATTGGGGGACAGCTGGTGAAACAATGGAAAGCTGTACTTAAAGAAGCAGAAGACAAATCTGGATTTGTCAACATTCCTGATTGACCCCATTGTATAATACAAATACAATTTTAAATTGAGGAAACATTTTTTTACTCAACTTCCTGAGTCGTACTTCACCTTCCTTGGAGCAGGAGCAGTGTTCACGTCCCCCAATGGGAGGCACCCTTGGGCGCAAACCATTCATCAATCTTGTGAGTTCGATTCTACTTAGCGCACTCATATTTTATCATACAGTGTTGCACTATTGTTTTATTTTATTCTTTGTAGATCTACAGCTGTATCCTCATTTTGCATATATCTAACCCCAAATGTAGACTAAATTTTTTTTGAAAAAAACGTAGTCTTATACATGATAAAATACGGTACAACTAAAAAAAAAAATGTTTTTTTTTGTTTGTTTTTTTATGAAATTGAAATTTTATACTAATCTCCAGTAGTGAATCCAATGTAAAATGGACCAGTAATCTGAGAGAATTTTACATTACCAACACAGCATACACATCTGTTGTATTTACATCTAAATGTCTATAACTTGTGCTCAGAACATAACCTAGAACCCACTTCTGTTCCTCTGAAGTTAATTAGCTGCTTACTTTGTGTCTTTTAATCCTTGCAATGTGTTTAATAAGAAATAAAGGGTTGAGAATCAGGTTCATAATACACTTTAATAAATTATTAATCATATATTTGTATGAGTCTTAATTCAGAAGTCAGACTTGGTCAACCTTAAGCATGATTTTCATTTAGTGCTTCCTTGCTTTAGCTTTAAAGACAAAATAATGCAGCCATAATGGTTCATTTCTGATATAAAATAAGCCCCTGTGTCAGGTATTTGCCTATTAGCAGTAAGTGTCTAGTTAATAATTGGTTATTCTCTTGTTTTCAGGCTGTGACAATATACTATAATGTGGTTTTTATTAAGTAATTTTCTTATGTGAAACAACCATAAATGTCTGCAGTGCAATGGAATGAGTGCATGCGGGATAACCACACGTCTGGAAGGGAGGCCGTTTATTATCTTTATTTGGTAAATGTGTGTTGTGTCTTTATTGGGCATATGTATCATTCAAAGAGCCCCAGTCAGTTTAAGTATTGAAGCATCTAAAAGCAACATACATCCCATAAAACATTAGTGCTGTCAGAGTAATAGAAGCAGAACAAAAAACAAAACAAAACATAGGAGCAGATCTTCTTTTTAATCTAAGGGTAATTGTACAAATTCAACCCTGAACCTGGCAAGACTGTCCCAATTTGGTGTCAGATCAATGCATTCTCTAACATAGGATAAAATCGTTGACAGCTTTTTATCATGAGCTTCTGAAGTGATGTGAGTATGCCAATGCATATGCATGTGCTGTTACGATATACGGTCTATATTTAACAGAAAATTCTGTGATCTAGTCCTTAATGAATAATGCATTTTCCTTCTCTCTCTTTCTACATGGCCCCATGCATTTAACAAAATAAAATAAAATCAACAGCGTATGATTTTGTATATTGTAACTATGACTGGCCAGTCACTTAAGGTCACAACTCACTAAAGGTGGGATGGCACCTATAAAAGTATTGCAGGGGCAGGAAGCCATGACACTGGTCTCCTCCTGCCTTCACACATAGGCATTGGATGAGAACATATTAAGAGACATGTGAGTTGTCTCTCCACCCAGTCTCCACACATTAGTGTTGAGAGAAGATATAATTATAATTGATGGGGTGGGACATGTCAATGGTCTACTCCCCTGTCGTCACCCATGGGCATCAAAGGGATGCATTGTAATAAACTGCAGGACATGCCCTTGTCTCCCCTGCTTCCCCCCACAGGCAGCAGGCAAGTCCAAAATATTATGATGGGAATAATATAGAATTATCCCAGCAGTCTTCACCAATGGGAAGCAGGTGGGACATAAGTGTAATGGAGTGGAAAGATACACCAGTTGTTCCCATTTTCTCTACCAATGGGCATCAGTCATGGCATAATTATGATGGATTGGGGTGAACAAGTCAGTTGTCCCCTCACGCCTTTCAGTTCCTCCCATTTAACCCACCCCCAAGTAGTACAGGAGATGACATTTACAACTAGCACTACTGGTAAAAAATTATCCCTTTCACGTGGGCATCGGGAGGTCCCTTGTGGGTAAACCATATGGTATACCTTTAGCTGTAGTAGAAATACAGCTCCCATGATGCTGCTCAGTCAACCAGTGATCACACCAGTCAACTAAATTTAATCTAAAAAAAATACAACAAAAATAGAGGATAAGTTGCTAAAAATAATATTGGTGCAGCTAAATCACCTGTGAATAAACCACTGAAAATAATTTGCACTCAAATATTAGACACCCCTTCCCCCACCCCCAAAAAAAGAATTAAAGTAAGGAGAAAAAAAAATATTCATGTTTGTGCTTCCACCCTCTTGTCTCTTTTTTTTTGGTGGGGGGGGGGGGGGGGAGAGGAGGAGTTAATCTTACCTGATTGATGTTTCTTCATACAGCTATAGTAAAATATAACAGACATTAACTTCCCCCCTGGAGATATTCGGACAGGGGGAAACGGAGAATAAAACCCTTGTAATAATTGTATGGGGCCCTTATGTTCACCACAGGCTATTATTTATGTATTTATTTATTTTTACGTTTTTAGTAAGAGGCTATTGAGGACTCTCACACTGTCGAAAGATTTATTATTTATTATTATTGCTGGGGTACAAATATTTTTAATTTCAATTTATAACACATTAATCAATAATGTCATAATGAGCCCATACTGAGTGGATCTGATTTGTACCTTTTGATAAACATTTGATCTGTTTATCCAATTGTAAACATTCATAGACATCAATCCTTTAAAGTAATGCACCATTTAACCACTGTTTGTTTTGATGGTCTTTCGGGCTGTCAGTACGTTGTAACTTTCTGCCCATTTGGATTTAATATGATCGAGCAATTTAACTATTTTTCTAAATTCTCACGCATGCACGATCATTTGTTTTGCACATGTTCATGCGAGCAGCCATTCACTTTGCGCATGTCGCTGCATATGCGAGCAGCCATCTTTTTGGTGTCCATGAGTGGGGCTGGTGAAGATACCGGCAAACGATATTTATGTTGATTAAAGTGTTAATTGTTAATTTGTATGCACATTTTATTATTGTGTTCTAACCCCACATGATGGCCAGTCCAGGAAAGGACTACAATGGTTAGTCACTGGATTATATATCCAGAAGACTTAACCTAATGACTACCAAATTGGTCTCCATATATGGTGGCCATGGTTTAGGTGGGAATAAGTGTTTACACACACCTGCTTTGGTTCAACCCAATTGGGGAACCCAGGTGCACACAAATTGGTGGGGTTTATAAGTCTGAATGGTGTGGACTACATCTAAGACTACATCTAAGCTCTTCCTTGAAAAAGTCCTGAGGATGAAATCGGTTGGACGCATACGGAGCCTTCATAACTCTCTATTTGGGACATCCTTATCCAGAACCCATTCCTTTATTACCCCATGGGATGCAGAACCTTGGTGCATTCAGGAGCTGACTCAGAACATCTTGGAGTCCCTTTGTGGCAGGTCGTTTGACTTATTGATGTGCCTTTCCGGCCACTGTTAGTGGCGGACCACTTGTGAGTGCATTAGTCACTTTATCTTTTATCATTGTATCTACCAGTTTTACACTATGTTTTGTTTTATGTTTTTAAGTGATTAAAAGCTGGAATATAATTTCCTAACTGGAGTACTACCAGTATATTTCGGGAGACCGATAACCAGTGTATGCATATTATCTCATTGGTGATCCTCACACATGTAATTGTAGCACACCACACCATTTCTTTTGCATTTTGTAGTTTGCGGATATGCCTGTTTCCAGGTAAATTATTGTATAAATCCTGTGTTTAACCCCATAAGGACACATGATGGAAATATTCAGTCATGATTCCCTTTTATTTCAGAAGTTGTGTCTGTAAGGGGTTAATCAATATGTCTGCATGTATGTGTCTCGTTGTCTGTCTCTATATCTTGTCTGCATGCCTGCCTGTGTCTGTCTATTTATCTGTCTCTCTATCTTGTCTGTATGTCTGTCTATCTATCCAAATCCTACACCCATATACATTTTTCAATGTGCTGTTTTATTTTCTTTTAAATGTATATTATATAAGACTGATCAAATGACATCACAATCCAATTCAGCCCAGGCACAGGCAGGGCACACACTGCAAACAAGGAGGAGAATAGAAGTATTTCATTTATCGTCTTCTCTGTAAGCATTGTCTATGCTGGCTGCCAGGTGCAAAGGAAAGAGTTTATAATCCTGGTTGCACGATAAAGAAATGTGGGTTTCTAATTTTAATTTTATTTGTCATAAATAAAGGGATAAATAAACATAATATTAACCATTTCTGGGATGTCATAGTTCCCCTTTAAAGGCATTTACACAGAATGTGAGCTTGTCGAGAATATATAAATACATGCGAATCAACAATCAAAGATACTATGTAGAGTTCTGTGTCCCTGGAGGGTTAGTGGTTCAGAAACAAATTTAGCTTATCTCTGCTAGCTAGAGGATTAGCAAGTACCAATATCATGAGATATGGCAAAGAGTATGGAGCCAAGCCTTAGAGGTAAAGCAATGCAGAGAATACCAATTCTCGAAACAGTTCCACTTCTAGAAGTAAGAAGACTGCTGCAGAGACTAAAATGAAAGTATTTGGGTTGAAGAGTTCATGTGTCATCAAAATCCAATGAATGTTAGAATTTAAGTGTAGTATGTCTTGGGAAATATGGTGGACTCGGGAACCTCCATAAAAGCAATCCACTCAAGGTGAACCAATGTCATGGCCACTTATTTGTGAACAATACAAGCCCAACTGACGCATTTCGCACAAAGGAGTAGCTTAAAAATAGACCCATTTGCTTCTTGATTACCGTTCATTTTAGGTTTGTAGTTATTGCACTTTGAGTTTTATTCTGTTAGCTGCAAAAAAATAAAAATAAAAAACAACTCCATCAATACATTTCCCAGGAGGTTAGATGGAAAAAATGAGTTCAAAAGCTTTGCACAGGTCATAGAATCCCTTAGAGATCTAGAACTAATACTGTGACTTACAATCTGTGCTTCACCCCTGAAAAATAAATATTTTTTGCTTGACACTAAATGCATATCGACTGATGGAAATAGGTTCACATTAGAGGTTTACATTAGTACTCTGTACAATTTCAGTCAACATGCCAGAAACCTGCTAGTACCAGCAGAATTAATCACGACAAAGGTGATTTATTCTCTGTGTAATGTGTTCCATTTTTTTTATTTTTGATTGGCCGACCAGTCACTGGAAAGGATGTGAGAATAAAGGTATTTTTTGTGAGATACCTCATTCCAAAGGATTTTTGTATGTATTTTCAGTGCATAGTTGAGTCTGATGAAAGTGTAACTATTTTGAGTACATATTATAGTAGCAAATAATTGGATAAGATAATAAGAACTCTGTAATAGCAGATAGACACATAACGGAAGAGTGATAGTGACATACATTGATGATAGAGTCAGCGGAATAAATGAAAATATCACTTACAGGGATTTTCACTGAAGTGAGAATTGCAGGAAATTCAAAGTGAATTTCAACTTTAAGGTTAATATAGCCGGAATTTAAAGATTCTCAATGTCAGCTATGTTTGCCTTTAGTTTAAAATTTACTTTCAATTCATTTTGATTTCCCTGCAATTCTTACTTTAGTGAATAATCCTGATAAGCAGGTTACAAGTTGCTTTAGATATAAAGGATATATTAATCACATTTCCATTGTTGTCTCATACACAGAAAGAGGTAGAATACAATTTAAGGTGAATTTACTCCAATCTGGCTACACAGAGACCCCTGCTGGTGAACTATGTGACGGCAGTCCGTGGGACTCCATTTTGGGTACTGCTTGGCACCCCTGATTGGTTCTAACTGTAGCAGTATGTAAGAACCAGACCCAATTGTCAGAAGAATCCCTTTAAATCCCCCATTGACAAGGTGGCCACAAGAACACATTATTCTGGCTCTACAAAGGAATAACTTTTAAAGGACCACTATAGGCACCCAGACCACTTCAGCTTAATGAAGTGCTCTGAGTGGCAGGTCCATCTAGGGTTAACACTGCAGCTGTAAACATAGCAGTTTCAGAGAAACTGCTATGTTTATAATAGGGTTAATCCAGCCTCTAGTGGCTGTCTCATTGACAGCCGTTAGAGGCGCTTCCGCGCTTCTCACTTCTCATTTTCAAATATCTGTTTGCTGCTATGTAATGGTATTTTAGCAGCTGCTCTCTTGATCCGATTCATGGATCTGGCAGAAATCTTCCTCAATGTGCCTTTATCTGCACGAAACCGTCTGTGCTCTGAATCAGCCACAAATCTCTGAATAGTGCGATGATCACGCTTACGTTTTTGTGAAATTTCTAATGTTTTCATACCTCGTCCAAGGCATTGAACTCTTTTTCGGCAGCAGAGAGATCCTTTTTCTTCCCCATATTTCATGAAAATGGTGCTCTGCTTAATAATGTGGAACACCCTCCTTTAGCAGTTTTTCCTTAAATTGGGCTCACCTGGCAATCTAATTATCACAGGTGCCCGAGATTGTTTTCAGTGATCAAAAGAGCCCTGAGAAACAATGCCATCCATGAGTTAAACTGAAAAACAAAATATTTAATCTTTGTGACACTTAAATAGAATTTGCATAATAATTTGGGGTGTAAAGTAAAACTTTTTTTTTATTTCTAGACTAGCTAAATTTGTATTAATAATACCAACTTAAAAGGCATAAAACACCAGGAGTTAAACCTTGTAAAACTCAAGACTTACAATTCTAACAGAATGTTCCCAAAATCTTCTCTACAGTCAATGTATCAATCTTGTTACCAACTTTTTTCTCTTGCTACACAAAGCTTTTTAATGTAAGTGGTAGGTATGGTAGCTCTTGTTTTTCTTTAAGTGATTCTCTATTCAATGCAATTACAAAACAAAAAGTTGACATTTTGGTCTGTGTGAGAGCTTGCGCCTTGGGACACATTCTAAATAAATCTGTCTTTGAGAGGGTTGTAGATCAGAACGGCACAGCCGCTGCATAAGGCCGCATCCATTCAGAGCAAATTTATTGACACTGTAAACACAAACTTGCTTTCTTCATTTGCGTGAAATCAATCTGTTAAATAAATATGTTTAATCTCTCAGCAGTTCTTGAGGAAAATGTCTTTACAGTGGCATTGCCACTTTTAGGGACTTTGCATTTTTGCAGAGACCCCTAAAGTTGACATGTTCATTATTGTGGGGATAGCTGGGGAAGAGCAGTTATAGAGATATACTTTTCTTAAAGGGACTGTATAGGCACCGAAATTACTTCATTGAGTCTGCATGCCATGTCCCTGTAGTTTAACCCTGCAATTAAAAACCCTGCTATCCTCCCAGATAGCCACTAGAGGCGCTTCTCTAACAGCTGAGTTGGGGGCTTAGACCAATTGATTGGCGCAGTATGACATTTTCCAACACATGTTCACTAGCCTCCCAAAGTTTCCCTGTGGGAAACATTGGATTTGCTGAGATTGTCTACACCGAGGATCTCAGCCAAAGAGGTGGAGTGGCAAGATGTAAGTAAATCTTGTTTTTCAAACCCTCACATGGTGGGGTTCACCAGAATTGATAGATTATAACAATAGTGTTAGAAATACATGTTTGTGTTCCTTTAATCTGTCTGTCCTTGGAACTGCCATCTTCTTTCCACCATGCATTTTTGGCTCCTTAAGACTTTATGAGCAAGTCCGAATGTACTCTCAAGTGTACAAATTTTCTGAAATTTTTCTAGGATTTCTGAATGATTTTATCTTGCCATAGATAATCTTGATCATGCACAATATAGTGCCATAAGCATCACTTGCACATCGTGCAATATAATGTTGATTCATATCAGCTGTCACTACTTAAAGCTGATGGGAAATCCCACCTTTTGTCAAAGTTTGTCAATGACATAAGACATACTAATCCCTGTATTATCTCATATATATATTTATATTTATATATATATATATATATATATATATATATATATATATATAAAATTTATTTATTTTGCTTTTTTTTATTGCATTGCAATTTCAAATAATTCCAAAAGCTTTTCATTAACATTCTATCTTTACAAAAAGCTGACAAGTAACAGAGCCACTTCAAATCCTCATATAACCCACTGTGTTTCGGAGAGATATTAGCGAATCTTTATTAACTTATTTTTTCTTCAAAGCTTTATTAACTGCATGTTGAGTCTGGTGCACACTGGTAGTGAGGGAGTTAATTTGTTCTAGTATCAAATGTATATCCAGCAATGAAACAAACTGAGTCATTGCAGAACAGGCAATCAATGGCCGTGTCAGTTCACAATTAACCTATTAAAATGTTCTGTACAGGTGCCTAAGCAAGGCTCCAGAAGTCTCCCATTAATAAATATAAAGTCCATCCCCCACTGCATTGTGGGATGAGATGTATGGCTAGGCTATTTCTGTTCATTCCTGGCTGGAAATTCAGTTCTCAAGCCATCTTCCTGCTCAGTCGGTGCATACATATATTATTTAGAATCACAGATACCAAAGAAAAAGCAGAACCGAGGCCCCTCACTCTGCTATTCCCCCTGGTATCCTCATATGGGGGGGTGGGGAGTAGTAGGAAGAATTTCATTGAGCATCTTAAAAGACCCTGGGAAAGGCCATGAAAGGATGAGAGGAATCGTGATTACACAAAGGGCCTTGTGTTTGAACTGATCCCCCCATCCACTTCTCTGATGCTTTATTAAACACTGTGATAAGCTGTGCTGGACAGCAGGACATGGGTGGAAAGCCAGGCACCCTGCATGGCTGAGGTATATTAGACTTGTAATGCCGTTACTGATGAAGAGCCAATAGCCAATCAAAGACGATGCCTCCACCATTTTGTTCATAACAGGAAATAGATGATGCACAAGACCTTGCACTCTCCTGAATCATGGAGGGTAGCTGTGGTGTTTAGGGAACCAGCTTATCAGAGTAAGCATTCTTATCGTAATACAAATCCTGTATCTTCAATAATTGGTTGAGACTGTTTTATTTCATCCACAGATGTGTTCGCCAGTATTTCAAACTGGGGAAAAGCTGTCAAGAGAAGAATTCATTTTTTTGTTGTTTTTTTTATCTTACCCCCAACAGCTGAGGAGCCATCAGTTATCCATCACTAAAATTCACTTATACCTTTATTGAGAACCTTAAATATAAAGTAATCCTTTCTTGGTGTCCACAGCCAACATTTAATGTTTCAGCCACAACTTAAGGCACGATTGTAATAATTTAAGATATAATAGTTCCTAATAAAGGAACACCTTATATTTGTGGTTTGTTTTAGGTGTTGTTTTCGCTTGTTTTTTTGCTTACTTTTTGGATGGAGCTTAGTCTGTTACTCTCTCAGGCAGAAACCCCCTCTTTATTTTTATCCCTCCATCCTGCGCAACACATCCTTGGCCTAAGGCATATGAGCCCCAATTTAATATTTTTAGTAACACTTTTCAAATTATTTAGTATTTTTGAACACACACTTAATACATTTTTTTTTCATAATATTAGGATATATATAAATATTTTATATAAAAAAAAGCATATCAATATATATATATATAATATCAATATATTACAAAATTGAATGTTTGTCAAAATATTAAAGTATTTTAAAAGTTTATCCAAAAAATATTTACATCACTTGAGCACTGCATATGCTCGTGTACTTATTTATTTATTTATTTTTAAGCAAAGCCGCTTTCTCTCTTGATGTTGCTAATACAGGAAGTTGATATGTAATTTGGCAGTGATTATTATCACAGTCAAGACAAGACTCCATGACAGAAAACAGAACTAGACCTGGAGAAAATAATAAACCCACAGCAGTAGTCTGAAACTCGAGAGACATCTAAGCCAGGAGATGCATTAGATAAATGAGCATATATCACATTTTTTTATTAACCAAGTGCCTATTGTAAATAAAAGAAAAAAAAAAAGATAATGAAATGCAGAATTGTCCCACTTGGGTCTAAAATGTTTAATTTTCAGAGAAGAGAGAAGGAATGAGAGAGAGAAGGAAAGAAAGAGAGCGAGAGAGAGAGAGAGAGAGAGAGAGAGAGAGAGAATGAATGAATGAAAGAATGAGAGAAGGGAATAGAGAAGTGAGAGAAAGAGAGAAAGAGAAAGAGAAATAAAGACAGAGAATGAAAGAGAGAGAGAGGGAATGAAAGAAAGAGAGAGAGAGGAGGAAAGAAAGAGAGAGAGGAGGAAAGAAAGAGAGAGAGGAGGAAAGAGAGAGAGAGAGAGAGAGAGAGAGAGGAGGGAAGAAAGAGAGAGAGAGAGGAAGAGAGAGAGATAGAGAGAGAGAGGAGGAAAGAAAGAGAGAGAGAAAGAGAGAGAAGGAAATAAATAAATAAAAAATAAAGAAAGAAGTGAAAGAAAAAATAAAGAAGAAAATATATGATAATGCATCCAGTAACCCTTTTAATCAGCACAGTCTGCTCTGTGGCACACAATGGGTTACAGTGTTGTAGTATGAGTCTTAAAGGTCTATTTGATTGCCACTGCCTCAGTCTCTCACTAAATGTCAATGACCATAAAGCCGTGTAATGATGTACAATGTCATCCCTGCGTTCCATCGCGCTCTCCCATTCTCTGCCTCATTTGTCACCCAGTCTTTACGCACCCCCCCCCCTCCTTCATTCATTGAATACGTTTCTTCCTCCCCCGCTTGGTTTCCTCATTCTCTCCATCTTCACCATTCCTAATGCGACACCGCCGCGCCGCCCCCATACCTTTATTCTCTTATTCTGTGCAATCCATCACTTGGCTACACTGATTCTTTCGTCTCGTGCTATCTCCGAGGCCAGAGTTAGGAGACAGTGAATGCTACCAAAGTTAGCAAACCTTCAACAGCTGCATTTTTCACCATCTGTGTCTCCCTTGTGATTGTTTTATTTTTTTTTATGTACCATATATGTACAAAATAGATTTGCAATATTTATCACTGAAAAAATGCCATATCCATTTGGACAATTGATGGGATTAGTGTCAGAGACTGAATGTGTGGAAGGAAATACAGGATTAGTTATATAAAGAAACACATCATTGATAAATACTTGTTGGCAGGATAATATATATTTGATGGTGGTAGAAAAAAATGTAGGTCTTGCACAAGTCAAGCTTCATATGAATACTGAATAAAAAGCATAAAAAGCAGCAGAGTACTCTTTTACTCTGACGTTGCATAACACAGTAATATGTTTAATACGATATGTAATTATTTATTTGTCTGCTGCATAATTTATGAATTAGATTGCAAGGCCCAGTGTATTTGTTGTATATTAAAAAATTGCTCCAATAAAAAACTAATTGAAAAAAAAAGCAGCAGAGTAAAAATCTGTACCTTTATGAATCTATATTTCTGATAAGAATTTTTTTTTGTAATTTTCTAAATTCTATTTTTTTTTCTTATTTCTATTTAACTACCCAACCTGGATAAGTTCCAATAAGTATCACACATTTCCTTTACTTATTTAAACTTAGTCTACATGTTAAACATATTCACTAAACAGTTAAATGCCGGAAACTGAAAACTAAATAGCAAAATTCAGGTGAAAATAACCAAGTTGTGGCTTCCACGGAGTTCGCTAATTTTTCCTAATCCGCTTTCCATTATCATTATTCCATTATTGGTTTGATAAAAAGGACTTAACGACTTTACATCACATAGTAAAACTTAATGGGTTACTCCAACCTAAAAAAAGGGTTTTAATTAAACAGTTTTTTGGTTGTTTTAGCCCCTGCTAGCATGTGCTCCATTTAAAAAAATAAAATAAAGAGAATAAAGTCAAAGCCAAGTACTCTCTGAACCCAATCACTACAGGGGGAGGGATGTCATGGAGGTAGGCTAAGGAATGTATCATGGAGTTGGGACTATGCTGATGTTCTAGGCTGGTTAATGGTGCTGCCAGAGGTGGAAATAATCATCTGGAAGGAAATCTAAATATCACCATGTACGCAGCATTTCATATGGAAACTCTGTACACAGAGATTACATGCACCTTAACCACTTCAAAGCACTGACAATGTCATGGTACTTGAGGCAACTCTTCAAGCAATCACAAGCTCTCCAGATTTAATTTATCAACACAAACTGAATGGACCTGATCAGGTCCGTCTTTAACATGGGGCAAAGGGGTAGCTTCCCCTGGCCCAGTTACTCTTGGTGGGCCCAAAACAGCTGCCCCGTGGGCCCTGCTGCCCTCAACAATTTTTCCCCTGTGGGGCCGCTGGCCCGCACATTAAGGAGGCCACTGGGTGGTTATTTGTAAGCAGGGGCTTGGTCACAAGAAAGGTTGATGTTGCTCTTGTGGTTGGACTGTGACGGTCAGTCAACGTGTGCTCTTTCAGTTGGTATTAAACAAGCAGAAAAAATTTCCTCTTTGTAAATGGCCTACGATTTTAGGACTCATTTAGTCTTGACGATGGCCTAAAATTGGAGAAAATGCTATACAGCTTTGGCTAGATTAAAGGTCCACGATAGTCACCAACCATAACAAGTACAACTTGATATAGATGTTCTGGTGAGTAAGGCCAGTCCCTACAGGCATTTTCATGTAAACATTGTCTTTTCAGTGTTTACATTGCTGCCTAGAGACACCTCCAGTAGCAGTCATTCAGACGGTCACTAAAGGTGCTTCTTAGGTCAGTGCTGCACAACATGCAGCACAGATGTTCAGCATCTCCACACTCTGCATGGGGACACTAAACATTCCTCACAGAGATGCATTGATTCAATGCATCTCTATGAAGAGATGTTGATTGACCAAGGCAGTGTGGGCCCCACCTCCTTGGCTGAGATCTTCAGAGATGAGGATCTCGGCCAACCCAATGCTTTCCATCGACAGCGGTGGAATAAAGGTGCTTTTTAACTGTATTTAAGGAGGGGCAAGGGGAGTCAGGAATACATCTTTTTTTCATGACCCTATAGTGCTCCTTTAGCCAGATTTTACAAATCATAGAATACTCATGACAAGCCAAGGTAAAGATCAGTGGAGTCAGATTAACATATAACAAACTGAGTCCCTATCCTAAAAAGAGAGCTTGTTTTGCATGACCACATGAAGTATAGAACTGGCGATGACAGCCACAATGACACAGTAGTGAGCATGCACTCATTTAACACCAAATTGAATCAAGTACCATAAAATGTTCCAAGATTAGTCTTACTGAGTTTATAGAATAGTGCAGCCCTAGCAAGAAACCTGGTAAAATTACAAATTCATGTCAATGACTAGGTCAATGGTCTAGCCCAGGGCTGTCTAACCTGCGCCCTCCCCCCCCCCCCCTCCCCCCAGATGTTGCTGAACTACAACTCCCATGATTCCCTGGTTATCTGTTTCATTGAAAGAATCATGGGAGTTGTAGTTCAGCAACATCTGGGGGGCTGCAGGTTGGACAGGCCTGGTCTAGCCTATGAGGAAACACCATCAGGGTAAAAGATTTGTATGATAGGAAGACTCATGATAGGAATAAAATATAGATCATGTGAGAGGTTTATACTTCCCTTATGCCTCTGTATGACGCTATTGCTTTATGATCAAGAGAATAAAGAATGATTGTGTCATTGCTCTTGTAGATTCTAATCATTCTCAGTGAAGAGAAGATGTAAGTTACAATCACACAGCATTTTGAACAGACGTGTAGGCCTTGACTACTGTGAACATTCCTATAAAACTCTGTACACCCTAAGAGCAGTACTATAACCTGTATCATTTTGTAACACTGTAATGATACTGTGCTCTTATAAATGCAACTCCACAACAATGATGTTCAAAAAAACCTTGACATTTCAAACCTTCTATTTAATTGTGCTATTTTTAATGGATACTGCCTGTGACAGTAGTAAGGAACAATAATAACTATGCTGAACTTTGCATTACTACCTCAAAAACAAATCGTCAAAGAGGAAATGAATAAGAGAAAATTCAAATTACAAGTCGCTTCTTGACCATACATCAATACATCACCAATACCAATTTTTCAGCTGATACATTTACGTTAATTCACCTCCGCATTTTCTGTGGGCTAATTCTCCCACATATGTAGCTGGCAATACCCTAGATTTTATTTTTTCAGATGCATGGTCTCCAATCTCTGTAATACCCCATTTCCTCTCTCAGACCACCATATCCTATCATTTGCTCGTGAGTGCCCCCTCAACAACATTCTCAGCCTAACCACCCTGAACTAAAAAGGAAACTGAATTATTTTGACCTCCAGCAACTCTCAGCTGATATCCATTCTGAACTCTCGTCCATCCCTACCTTCTCCTGTCACTCTATGGCTATTTCCTCTTATAATGCTACCCTCACCTCTAATGTGGACACTGTAGCCCCACTCCAAGCTGTCACACCTCAAGGAGGACACACCTTCAACTGTGGCACACTAAGTCAACCCACAACCTGCAGAAATGCTCCTGATCAGCTGAACGCTTTCTTTATTATAAATTCTACATGCATTCATACAGCACATCACTTTAATACTTACAACTCTCTTCTTTACTTTACTGTGGCTAGCCCCCAAACTAACCTTTCAGCTGATAGCTTTGTGTGCTACTTTTTACTGACAAGATTAAACAGTTAAGGAATTAATTCTCCCCCACCCCTCCTCTCTATCTAAATCACACTTGGACCATACTTTCCCTACCCTCCAGGCCTCCTCTCCAGCTACTGAACAGGAGGTGGCTGCACTTCTCCTTACCTCTCGTCCCACCACTTGTCCGCTTGATCCCATCCTATCTCACCTTATCAGATATCTCTCCCCTTGTCTTGTGCTGTCCTTAACGCACATCTTCAACTGCACTCTTTTTTCTGGTGCTGTCCCTGCTCCCCTTAAACATGCTACTATTGTCCCTGTCTTAAAAAAGCCATATCTTGACCTAGCTTCCCCTTCCAGCTTTCATCCCATATCTGTGTTCCCTTTTTCCTCAAAGTTTCTAGAAAGACATGTCTTACCCTAGCACCCTTTCTTCCTCAATTCCAACTCTCTCCTCAACCCTCTTCAATCTGGCTTCAGCTCTCCCCACTCAACTGAGACTGCTCTGATTATAGTTACACATGATCTAATCACAGCTAAATCCAATGGTCACTATTTCATACTAATTCTTCTTGATCTCTCTGTTGCCTTTGACACTGTTGATCATGGCTTCATTCTCCAAACTCTTCAATCTCTCTGTCTCTGTGAAAGTCCTCTTGTGGCTCTTCTCCTATCTTTCCCAACATTCATTCAGAGTACCCTTTTCAAATGACACCTACTCCCCTCATCCTGTCTCTTTTGGAGTCTCCCAAGGGTCGGTTCTTGGTCCCCTTTTGCACTTCCTCTATACGGCCTCTCTTGGCAACCTAATTAATTCATTTGGATTCTGCTACCACATGTAAGCTGATAATACACAGTTATATCTCTCCTCCCCTGATCTCTCCCCGCTGTCCTACAATGTGTCACCACTTGCATTTCTTCCTGTCAGGATTATATTGATCCAGCAAGCAGAATAGTACCACACCCTAGAACTAAGGGTAACGTCTTGCCGGACTTAACGTACCCGAGAATAGTCAGAAAACTAGCCGAGGTCAGGGACACACAACGAAACACAGCGATAAGGAAAAGTCAAAAGTCAAGGGTGCCAGAAATCAGGGTAGTCAAAGCGAAGCCAAAGTCAAAAAACTGAAAAACATGATCAGGAACACACTCTCGGATAACCATCTAAGGGAAACCATGACAGGGCAACAAGCTAGGGAATAAGTGAGTTTAAATTGCCCTCTTGCAGATCCGATTGGCTGTACCTAGCCCTTGACTTCAAATGTGCGTGTGCGTCTTTTGCGTGATGTCACCCGCACGTCAACGTTGTCTTTACCGTGGATGGACGTGGGGCTATATAATTGCGTGGGTCCGCAGCACACATCATGGCAACAGACCACCGAGCGGCACACCCCTCGTTCGGAAGGTAATTATCTCCATTTTTGCCACATGGATACAAAGGATACGTGACACTACCATCTCTGACTGGATGTCCTCCCACTTTCTGAAACTCAATCCCTCAAAAACTGAGCTGCTTATTTTTCCTCCTCGTAACACTGATCCTCCTCTTTCGCTTTCCCTGCGGGTTGATCAGCCCGTCTGTGCAAGCTTGCTGTCTTGGTGTAATCTTTTATCCTGACCTCACCTGTGTACCTCATGTCCAGTCTGTTGCTAAAACCTGTCAATTCCACACTTCATTTTATATTTACATGTTATATAGTGGGGCTTTTTTTAGTTCTGTGATTCCAATTTTCTTTTTTATTCAAAGACCATTTGCTGCTTCCCCATACCACTACCAGCTTTTTACCTACTTTATGAAAATGTTTTGATTTTTTTTTTTTAATTATTTTAATTATTTATCAAGCAAGTGTTTTAGATATATGTATATGTAGATAACTACAGCTAGGTGAATGCATGCACGCCTCACAGTCAGCAGTATAGTGAGGTGACTTACTAATATCATATGCCATAGAGGTTAAAATAACTTTATAATTTGCTCGAGACCTGTCACAGCAGGGGTTAAGTTGTACAATTTACAAAGATTTGGAAGTTTAAAGGGGAAATTCTGAAGCTGAGCAGATCAGTTTAATTCACTGTAAATCACACATATTGCACATAATTTGCATATCTTACAGCCAAGATGGCGTGCACCTCTTTTGTCAAGGTGGCCTATTACCTGACGTCTTCACTGAGGATGCGAAGGGTTATGGAGCTGATGGCTGTATAGTTTGCATGTTATTCCAGTATCAACGCAACACTCTAAATATCCCTATTTTATCCTTGTTCCGCCTCACACAGTCCTTTTTTTTGTAACAGAAAAATGGTAAAACCTAATCAAGCAGGTGAAAGAAGAGCTGTCACGGGGGCAGCCAGGCGTAAAACGGAGTCAGAGACCTCAGGGGATTCACTCAGAGCAATTAAATGTAGTGAATGTTCTGCCTGCATCCTTTCACAATCTCGTCTGACTTGTGCTGCTTAGAAGTGAGAGTTGGACATTTAGCAAAACCAAGGTACATGAATTAGATAATACTTATCAAAGTACACCCACTAACCTAATACTCACATATAAGTATAAGAGGGCATTCATTTCAAACCCACTGTCTCACCTCCAAATAATACACAGATATTATGACTCATATCTATCATCCCTATAATACAGCTGAGATATATAGTTCTTATCAACTCAATACACAGATATCAGGGTGTGTAACCCTCATTGTTTTCTTAAAAGGGGGGGGGGCACATGGTGGACCATGGACAAAAGTAGGGGGAACATCTAACCCCGCCCTTGCCGCAGTTTGACCCCACCCCTGACGCATGTTAAGCCCCGCCCCGACACAATGGGATTTTTTAATTTTTGTTTAATAATTCCTGGTGGAGAATTCATTATTTTCCATCAAGGATTATTAAAAAACAAACACATTCCCCTTAATACAGTCCATACACACACACACACAGACTGCTGAGTCCACACACACACACACACACACACACAGACTGCTGAGTCCATACACACACACAGACTGCTGAGTCCATACATACACACACACAAGCGTCCTCACTAGCAGACAGACACACACACACACACACACACACAGACTGCTGAGTCCATACATACACACACAGACTGCTGAGTCCATATACACACACACACAGACTGCTGAGTCCATACACACACACACACACACACACACACAGCTGAGTCCATACACACACACACACACATACACATAAGCTTCCTCACGAGCAGACAGACAGAAACAGACACACACACACCCCTTAGCATATCAAGCCTACCTGTCCCTGGAGGCTGTTGCTGGGCAGCCAGACAGCCATCTTCTGGCCTTTCCAGCAGCAGCAAGGTCTGCTGCTTAACGGCGGGGCTTATGTGTGGGAGGCAGGGCTTCATTTGGGGGCGGCGCCTGTGCTAGGGAAGCTGCTGGGTGCTGAAAACCAGCACCGTTCCAGCTCCTCTGTCTTGCATTCCCTCAGGCTGTAACAGACTGTTACAGTCCGAGGGAATATAATTTAAGCACATGGCCAGCAAGATGCTGGCATTTGGAGGGGACCAAGGTGGGGCACAGCATGATGTAGGAGGGGCCATGCCCCCCCACCCCCAGCGACGCCACTGCACATTATGAAGGGATGAGGTACAATTTGATATCTGGAAGGGGTCTTCTGGGAACTTAGGATAAAGGGCAAGTTCCCTTTATTGTTGAGATGACAATCAAAAGTATTCTAGGAATCTACAATTTGCCCACCTTGCAGGGTTATATTTAGCACTAAGCACTGTTTGTGTGTTTGAATATGAACTTGTTTTTGTATGGAGTATGTGTGTGAATATAATGGTGTATGTGTGTCTTGTATGCAGTTGTGTGTTTTTATGTACTGTTGCCATTTGAAAGCATTGGTGTACTTGTGTGTGATGTTTGCTTTTGAATGTATGGGTGTGTTTGTATGCAATGTTGGAGTTTTTTAATGCAGGCATGAATTTGTGTGTAGTGTTGTTTTCTGAATGCAGGGGTGTTTTAATACAGAGCTGCATTCGTATGTAGTGTTGACTTTTGAATGCAGTTGTGTATTTTTGTGTAATGTTGGCGTAAAAATGCTGAGATGACTGCACACTGACACACACACTAATACACATATACTCACACTGACACACATGCAAATACACAGGCACACACCACTGACACACATGAAACATTCATATTTGAACACACACCTAATTCATCTCACACAGCAGCACTGAAATAATACCGAACACTTGCCGGCTCCCCAGTGTGACCAATACAAGCAAATTATCTGTCTGGTACACAATTCAATCTTATTCTACAGCCTGGTATCACTTTCCTGAAACTGCAGAGACGCAAATCATCAAAAATATTCAACAACCAATTCAGTTCTTTTTTTATTTTTTACTTCCTGCAATTGACATTACTTTATAGAACTATATAACACAGCAGGCAGTTAGAGCAAAACTACGGGTGGCAGATGCATGTTTTTTTATCTGTATTCAAAATATCCTTTAGCATTGATATTGCAGATTTTAATATTAACCTACAAGTACACAAACAGAAACACATACCTGTCTGTCCAGTTGTCTTTGTGTCTGTTTGTCTGTCTATTTGTCAACTATTATTTGCGTGTGTATACAGGGGACGCACTCTGCAGGAAACTGGCAGCAGGGAAGCACACAGCACAGTGCTCCTGCCAGTCACTTCTTGTAGCGTGGCAACGTGGACACCGAGTACAGGATCTTCTGTATCCTCTACATGGTCTGAAAGGATGTGCTCGCTGGGAGCAATGGACAGCTTCCTGTCAGACCGGTTAGAGGATACAGAAGATCCTCTATATGCAGTCCAGTCGGCCATGCTACACAGGGGAAGTGAGCTTGCATGCAAAGTGAGAAGAGAGAAATACACACAAAAAGGCCAGGGAAGGGGAACAATCACAAACACAGAGGGCGAAGGGTTCCTATTTGGGTGGTAGCTGCTATTGTATTACTTTTGTTTCCACATTGTGTAAGCGCCTACTTCACAGATATCCACACACAAACACAGAGGAGCTGGAGAAGGAGACAGTAACACACACACAGAGGGGATGGGGAAGGGGACACAGAGACACTCAGATGGGCAGTGGAAGTGGAGCATGAAACACACAGAGGGGATGGGGAAAAGAACAGTGACACACACAGAGGGACTGGGGAAGGGGACACAGAGCCACTCAGAGGGGCTGGGAAGGGAACAGTGACAAACAGAGGGGCAGGGGAAGGGGACATTGACATACACAGAGTGGCTGGGGAAGGGGGAAATTAGACATTCAAAGATGCTTGGGGAGCAAGAAACACAAAGATGCTGGGGATGAGACATGCAAGAGGCTGGGGCAGGGGGATACAAAATAGAGCTGGGGCGGAGCTAGCTGTGGAGCTAAATGGCCACTGTTTAGCCGAGCTCCGCTTAGCTTAATAGCATATATCCCGATCCTGATGGCACTTTACTAACCATGGGACACCTGAAGCAATCTCAGTTCTCCCAAGAAGCCTCCGACAAAAACCCATGTGGGAAATCAGGCTCCTTAACAAAGTATTTTCATGATACTCATAACCAGCACCATTAACACGAGGGCCCTAACTTGGTGCCTGCCTCTCCACACGAAGGCTCTGCATTATCGAATCCAGCCGAAGCAGAGGGATCCCTGTCTGCTTCTGAAGAGGACGTGAGGAACATTTTAAAGAACCTTCTTCTAAAGAGCGACCTGGTCAACATGTTGGGCAGATTAGACGTCTCCTTCCAGACTAAACTGGAAGCAATTGGTGGTGATATCCACCATATTGGAAAACAGGTTAATACCCTCAAGGATGACAGAGACCTGCTTCATTCACAGGTACAGCACAATTAATCCAGAGTAGAAGCCCGTAATACTTACCTCTCCTATATCCAAAGAACACTGACTACCTAGGACAGACAAAATAATTTGCATATTAGAGGATTACCTGAAGGGGAGCAGGAATATCTACAAACAATCCTGGGAGAGCTAGTAATCTCATTCTTGGCAACCCTGCAGGAGGTGTAGCTAGGGCTGCATAAACGTAAAGAAAGTGATTTAACGCCTAAATGGCAGTGAATTGAGCAGTGCAATTTCAGAGGCATGATCTCCACACTAACACTGCTTTATTAAACTAGAGTTGTTTTGATGACTATAGTGTTCCTTTAAATTTGATTCAGTCATGCGATTATGGCCCAATCGCATGGTCTGATCATGCACCCCTGTCTCTTGCCATAACGATCCCCTCCCTTCCTATTAAATCCCTCCAATCGAAACTAAATGACCTATTGATTAATGACTCTAATGTGATCTCCAAAATTAAAGAATTGCTCTCAAATTACTTTCAAAACAATTCCATACCTGAAATAGGCCCCACTATGTTATGAGAAGTGCACAAATGCATAATACAAGGTATTTTCATTAGTTTAGCCTTTTAAACAAAAACAATTGTGAAAGGCCAAAACTCTTCTTCAAGAAATCAGAGCACTACAAAGCACTCACAAACATAGCTACTTCTTAGGCTCTTACAAAAAAAAAAAAAAAAAAAAAAACAGAACTAAAAATACTAGAAATTGTTCAAAATAAATGTATATTACTCCTCACTTATTCCTCATTTTATATACACAGGGAGGTAAGTGTGACCTAATGTTGACGAGAGCATTACAACAGAAATGTCAACACTCATTTATAGCTAGTATTTAAATAAAACATCTGGAGAGGTATCTTATCTTCAGATACCATGGCAGCCCTTCTATATTCCCTTAATGATAAAGCCCCACGCAATGCAGGAAATTTAGCAATTTCTTACATCTAGAGTGAAACAAATCCCAACATCGCCCCAAAAATGTTCTTCAATCCTTTGATGCATCCATTTTCAGAAGAGGAATTTACACTAGCTGTCAAAAGCCTACCAGATGGCAAAAGCTTGGGCCCTGATGGACTCACAGCCAACAATTATAAAGCTTTCTTTCACACCATCTCTGAACCTTTTCTAAAAGCATTCAACTTCATTAACAACACCTCTTCTATTCTTCTATAAACTCAGCCCTTGAAGCCCACATTACGTTTATACCTAAACCAGGGGGGATATCAATCTATATGTGGTAGCTATCGCCACATATCTCTGATCAATATCAGTCTAAAAATGTTTACTAAAATCCTGGCCAACTGTTTGTGACCTCTACTACAGGGACTATCCACTCTGACCAAGATGGCTTTATTTTGGGACGAGAAACCAAAAATAATACCACCAAATTGATCAATCTGATACACCTCTCTAAGAACGATAGTGCCCAAAGCTTAAAACTCTCAGTGGACACTGAAAGAGTGTTCGACAGGGTGGATTGATCCCTACATGTTGTGACTCTATAATTTGTAGGCTTTGGCCCTAACTGGCTTAAATAGCTGGGTCAGTTTATTCTACCACCAGTGCAAGGATCAGAATCAATGGACAACTCTCAGACCAAGCACTATATAGAAATGGTACAAGACAGGTGTCCCTTCTCCCCTCTCCTTTTTGTCCTAATCATGGAACCAATCCTTCCTTGTAGACATGGACTCCGCATTTGACAAACTGATTATAAAATAGTGGCTTTTGCAGATTACTTCATTTTACCATTTATTGACCCCATGGTATACATGTGTCCCGTCATTGAGGAAATGTCCTTATATGAAAGTGGTATGAAAGGTAATTCAATTTCCTAGTGAATTTCACAAAATGTCAAATTGTAGCATTAAATGTAGATAGAACTACTCCTCCTTGAGACCTCTTAAATACAATTATTCCCTTTCACCTGTGCTACATCAGCAATCAAATATCTAGGTGTCCAACTTCCCAACAATCTATCTAAACTCTATGAACTAGATTTTACTCCTCTCATGCAGGTCATTTCCAAAGACCTCAAAACATGGGGCAGATTAAAGGTGAATGTTCTTTCCAGAATTCTCTACCTATTACAGGTTCTCCCTATAGCCCTACTAAGGTCATCCTTTGCAACTGAAAAGAAAACTTTCAGATGAAAGGATATGTCTGGGGATTTCATAACCGATGACCAGCGTCTTAACAGGAAGGGGCAACCCAATTTCTGCCATGGAATTGTCAGGATAGGGAGTTGGAAGAGAGATTGTTCAAGTGTCACCCACTGTTTCTGGTTATCAGAGTTAGCCCATTAATAAACTCTACTTTGACATAGGCATAAATTGTGGGGAGGACTCGAACTAACCCAAAATGGAGGTCCATCATTAGGTTGTTTTATTGACTTGAATTTATGAACGGACTAAACATGATAACCAGAAACAGTGGGTGACACTTTAAAAATCTCTTAGGAAATTCCAAGACATATATTCTCATCCATCTCCCCTATATTCACTGACACAAAACTGACTTTTTCCACCAGGTATGAAAGCCAGCTGCTATAACAATTTTATTTTAATAAAAAAATTGCCATCTCGTATGC
Organism: Pelobates fuscus; assembly: GCF_036172605.1. Taxonomy (NCBI): domain Eukaryota; kingdom Metazoa; phylum Chordata; class Amphibia; order Anura; family Pelobatidae; genus Pelobates; species Pelobates fuscus. The sequence goes on along the minus strand of NC_086323.1, from coordinate 134,376,237 downwards.
ACAATACTAGATACATAAGGTATTAAACAACTAGCTGTTATTTTGCCAAATAAGTCTCCCTCAACTTTGCAAAGATTCCACTACACACTATCACACTTCCTTCATTCGAATCTGGAGCTTTTGAATAGATACTCACAACCATCAAATCACATTGTATGGCTCATGATGTAAAATATAAACACCTTTCTGTGTTCAATAATTAACTTCAAAGATAACTTAACTACACACTACCAGATTTCACTACATCATGGAACCAGGAACTTGCCATTCTCTGACTCCAGAACAATAGAGAAGTACAATGACTCTACTCTTCTGCTTATGCATTTGTTTTTTCCACAACCTTGTTGACTACAATGTTCTACTCCCTGAACAAATTGCAAATTGCTATGTATCTTACATTACTACTCTGTAATTCATAATTCTTGTTGATAAAGAACTAAAAAAAAAAAAACTAGAGGGACTCAAACCACAAAGGGTCTGGGGAGAGAAGGAGACACACAAAGGGGCTGGTGGAGACACAAAAAGGTGCTGGAGGGAGAAAGAGACACAAAAAGGGTCTTTGGTATCAGATATTACTGATCATCAGTCAGTGTGATTTAATATAAGAACAGTGACTGAATCACGCCACACGAAAACAAAAGTTTAAGACTTTAGAAAAACAGACTTTTCTAAAATTAGAATATGTGTAAATGAGTCATAATCAGACTGGAGCAATTTAAATGGAGTCCAAGAGAAATTGGATTCAAAGTTGCACTATTGAAGGCAACAGAAAATTGCATTAGGCTTGATAGTAAAAACAAAAAATTCAAGAAACCACTGTGGTAGTCCACAGACGTGGCCAAAATGGTAAAAAAAAAACAACTAAAAGTTAGCATTTAGTAATTATAAAGAAACCCAGAGTAAGGAAGACATAATGATCTATAAGATTAGGCAGAAAGAGGCTAAGCAAGTTATAAGCTTTCAAATCACACACAGAAGAGAAAATAGCACAGTCAGTAAAAAATAATAGGTTTGGATTCCAATATTGAATGGGTAAGGAGGTGGCTGAGTGACAGGCAACAGAGGGTTGTAGTCAATGGAGTATATTCAAAGCATAGGCTTGTCACCAGTGGGGTAACTCAGGGATCTGTACTTGGACCGATTCTCTTTAATATTTTTATTAGTGATATTGCAGAAGGTCTTGATGGTAAGCTATGTCTTTTTGCAGATGACACTAAGATATGTAACACGGTTGAAGTTCCAGGAGGGATAAGCCAAAAGGCAAATTATTTAGGTAAACTAGAAAAATGGTCAGAGTTGTGGCAACTGACATTTAATGTGGATAAGTGCAAGAAAATGCATCTTGGACGTAAAAACCCAAGGGCAGAGTACAGAATATTTGATAGAGTCCTGTGGCAAACTCCCCTTTTTACCTTTGAGTTTGCCACAAGCTCCTGGAGGCGCCTGCTTGCCAGCCTCCTGTCCATAGACTATGGGCCCTATAGAGAAACCTGTAAAAGACTACCAAACTTGACCGACTGTTAGCACTGATTTCCCTGGAACTGTTTTGGGCATGGGGCCATGCTTGTGATCGGTCAAAACTATGACTTCCAGGAAATTCCTGAACCCCTGAACCAATCTGGGTGATTTTTGGATATGTTGTTCACCCAGATCGGGGCTATCAGGGGATGTAATTATGGGGTTTTGTGTATTTTTAAGGTACTTTTTGGGGTTTCATAAAATTGTATGTTTTTTCTGTGCTTGGAGATAATTGAGTTATATTAGTACATCTGCTGATTTAATTATTTCCCAAGCACAGAAGAGGGATACTATTGTTTGTGTATGGGAGTCTCTCACTGTATGACTGTTTTTACTGGTACAAGGTCCACCTGGGTGTCGCCCTTGTTGGGAAACTTGCATAAAAGACATAAAACTTGCATAAAAGGCACTAAAAGCTGTTCCAGCTTACACTCCAAAACTGTGTGTCGTCCTGTTATTGGAGGGAAAGGAGATTTACTCCTGTGTCTGCTGTTCCAGCTTGCAGGGGATTCAACGGGGAAAGTCCTTGTAAGGACTAGAGCTAATTCTCCATTCGGCTCCAGGAAGGAGCGGTTCCAGGGCCCCAGTCAAGCCACGGCGACTGTGGGCAGAAGTACTGCGGTTTGTCCCCTGTTCCAACTAGAAGGCAGCCCTTTGGCGGAGGTACACAGCCGGGGTACAGGGAGTTCCGTTACAAGTCCTAACCTCAACATTGCCCTGGTACTCCTGGATTTATCGGCGGCCTTCGATACCATCGATCATGATAGATTGACAGAGAGGCTATTTACTGTGGCTGGTGTGGATGACAGGGCGCTGGCTTGGGTGACCTCGTTTCTCCACGACAGGGTTCAAAGGGTAAAGTTGGGGACATTTTACTCCTCTAACATCTCCCTGACGTGTGGAGTCCCCCAGGGTTCGGCTTTATCTCCAATCCTGTTTAACATCTATATGAGGCCACTGACCCATATCATCCGCCGCCACATGCTTCCCTATCATATCTATGCCGACGATACCCAGTTGTACTTTCGCCTGGCCAAGAAAAAGGAGGATCAAATCAATCTTTCTTCCTGCCTACAGGATATCCATTCGTGGATGGGAGCCAATTATCTAAAACTTAATGGCTCCAAAACTGAATGCATCATCTTCAGTAACCAGGAGGTGAGTAGTATCTTTCCCTCATGGCCGGACTCGTTTTCTCCATCTCCGAGTCCTGCCACCAAGGTCAGAGATCTGGGAGTCATTTTCAACTCCAGGTTGACACTGAAGCCCCAGATTAATCAGGTGGTAAGCTCTTGCCACTACCACCTGAAGCTTCTGAGGTCTATTTTTAGATTCATTACCCCCTCCGATCAAATCTCGGTGGTCAACGCCATCATCGGTAGCCGATTGGACTACTGCAATGCTCTGTACCTTGGACTGCCTCAGAACATCATACACAAGCTACAGTTGATACAGAACGCAGCTGCAAGGCTACTTACGGGTGTGGCCCGCAATGACCATATCACTCCATCATTAAGAGCCTTGCACTGGCTGCCCGTTCGTGAACGGGTTCTGGTTAAAAATGGTTGTTTGGTATATAAGGCAATCCATGGTATGGGACCAGACTATCTGAAGGATAAATTCACACGCTATGCTCCCAGTCGATCCTTGAGATCGGCTGATTTAGCCTTATTGAAGATTCCAAATTTTAAAAAGAAAAAGTGCGGAGGGAGAACGAGTGATGTTCAGGGAGCGCAATTTTGGAACTCCCTGCCTCTGACATTAAGACTTGAGAATGATCTACTGAAATTCCGCCGGAGCTTAAAAACTGTTTTATTTGCTCAGGCGTATGGGATGACATTAAATTTTTAACTTGGTTCAAATGCATGTGATTATAATGCTGTGGTTTTGCTGGATATTGTTTTGTCTGTTTTTATTGCTGGTATGCGCATCGAGACCCTATGGGTAATAAGACTGCGTTTTCTTAAGAATTTTTAATAAATAAATAAATAAATAAATAACATCTGAGGAAAGGGATTTAGGGGTGATTGTTTCTGATGACTTAAAGGTAGGCAGACAATGTAAAAGAGCAGCAGGAAATGCTAGCAGAATGTTTGGTTGTATAGGGAGTGGTATTAGCAGTAGCAAGAGGAAAGTGCACATGGCATTGTACAGAACACTGGTGAGACCTCACTTTGAGTATTGTACACAGCACTGGAGACCACATCTCCAGAAGGATATATTGATACTTTAGAGAGAGTTCAGAGAAGGGCTACTGTAACGGATCGCCTGGCACCCCGACTTGGTACCTCCGTTAATGGATGCTCCTAGCGCTTCCTGAGGACTCCAAGCACTCTGGCAGACACCACAATCACCGAATCCGAGAAACCTTTAAATTCTCCCAAGCGTATGACTGCTGTAGACCATTGAATAGGAACCATACGAATAGGCTTGTACTCCTAGCAGTCAACTGGAACAGCATACATTAAATCCTTCCCCCAATAATGAGACGACACATCACTTTGAGGGTAAAACAGGAACTCTGGACTGGCTCATCCAGCCTGGCTTTTATTTCCAACTCACACATACAGGCCACACCCAGGGGGAGGCATAAAAGAACCAATGACATAGATGTTACCTCCCACACATCCCCTCCCCTTAGTGTGACACATAATCCCATTATGCATACAGTGTAAAATATACTTTTACACAACTTTCATAACTTTAAAACCATACATCACATTCACATAAAAATACATATCCACAATCAATCCATTCAGGGGAACAACATATTAAAAAATGGCATGAATCCGACCAGGGGTTCAAAAGTTACTAAAAGTATCTTTTGTTCCTTTCTGGCTGGCAGAAAAACATCCCCACAATGCACCCTGGTTTCCTCCCTTCTGCCCTGGAGTTAATTGGAGAAGTAATCCAATTACCCAGGACTAAAGGCAGAATCCATTAACCACATGGTTGCAAAACAACATAAAACACTTTAAAATACATAAAGTCACATTTACACATAACACACAGACATTTCACCTATCCCGAGATAGCTGGGATCTGCACGCACAAAACTACTGAATAGCGCGCAGATCCTACTCACACAGTACAATTGCCATGGAGCTAAAGTCTTTCCCATAGTCTTTCATTATATGAATAGGCTCCATGGTATGGCTATCTGGGGTATCACATTCCCATAAAGTCTGGTCCATAGTCCAAAGGCAAGAGGCGGGCAATCAGCCCCCTCCAAGGACACGTGGCGAGGTCGGTTTCGCCACACTTCTCCCCTTTACCCCCCAGACTAACAGGGTACTTGACCTCCTGCCGGTCAGTGCCCTTGTTAGTCCAGCAGCCCACCCACAAGACAGAAACAGCAGAGCAGCCCACCCACAATAAACAGTTACTACACCTGGGTGAGGGAGAATCTTGTCCAGGTTCAGGTGCCTCACCACGGCTGTGTGGGGGACGGGTAGGCTGCCTTGGTAGGTTGCTGAGGGGGCAGAGACCAGCGGTACTCTGTCCTGTTGCCAGCACTACCACGGGAGTAGTCTGGTTGGAGCCTGGTTGCTGGAGACCGACTGTCTCCCCTTTAAATACACCGCTCTGCTGCTGGAGACCGACTGTCTCCCCTTGAGTTACACCGCTCTGCTGCTGGAGACCGACTGTCTCCCCTTGAGTTACACAGCTCTGCTGCTGGAGACCGACTGTCTCCCCTTGAGTTACACAGCTCTGCTGCTGGAGACAGACTGTCTCCCCTTTGGCTAAACAGCCCTGTCGTGGGGGGGCAGGACCGACCGTCCCTACCCCCTGTGCTGGAAGTGCAGAGACCACTGTCCCATCTGCACAGTCTCCCCCTGGTACATTGAGCTGCTGCTGGGGAGAGGTGGTAACCAGCTCCTCTCCCATTAGAACACTCTGCCGCTGGGGAATGGAGACTGGGCTCTCTATTCCCTGTACATTAATGATCCGCCGCTGGGGAGAGGTGGTAACAATCTCCTCTCCCATACATACTTCCCGTCTCTGCGGAGGGAGACCGACTGTCTCTCCTCCCAGCACAGAGTCCTGCTGTGGGGAAAAGGGGGCTGGGCTCTCCATTCCCTGCTGGATACTCTGCCGCTGGGGAATGGAGACTGGGCTCCCAATCCCCAACAAATCACACTGCCGCTGGGGAGGGAGGACGGCCCCTTCAGCTCCCTGTAACTTGGGCGCAGAGACCACGGTCCCATCTGTGCTGGTGTGGGGCTTACTGTCTCCCCTTGGTGTGCTAAGCTGCCGCTGGGGAGAGGGGGTAACAAACTCCTCTCCCTTACACACTTTCAGCCGCTGGGGAGCAGGGCTGACCCTCTGTACTCCCTGTAGGCAGGGCGCAGAGACCACGGTCCCATCTGCGCTGGTGAGGGGCTTACTGTCTCCCCTTGGTGAGCTGCGCTGCCGCTGGGGAGAGGGAATAACAAACTCCTCTCCCTTACACACCTTCAGCCGCTGGGGAGAGGGGATAACAGGCTCCTCTCCCTGCACCGTAGACTGCCGCTGGGGAGCAAGAACGGCACCTTCAGCTCCCTGTAACGCACACTGCCGCTGGGGATCTGGGCCGACTGCCCAGCATCCCTGTAGGGCCGGTAGAGAGACCGCAGTCCCATCTCCACCTGCCATCTGTGGGTCTTCCCAGGACCAATCCGTGAGGCCCCGCAACATTTGTGAGTAAGGGCCCGGTGGAGAGACCTTGGTCCCATCTCTACCTGCCTGTTGTGGTTCCTCACAGGACCAGTCTATGAGGACCCCCACTTCGGGTTCCTCCCGCCGCCTCAGGGAAAGACGGCTAACCTCCTCGGATGCAGCCTCTACTCGGCTGCTGTACCGCTCCTGCTGCTGAGCATACTTCCTCTCTTTTGCCAACCGGAATTCTCGGTCCAGCCTTGTGTTTCGCTCAGCCATGACCTGGTTCCAGATCACCCGGCGTGTCTCCATGGGTATATCATCCCCATACTCGGCCACTCGCTGCCTCACCTCGGCCAGCCAATCATCTCCAGAGCCAGAACCTTCCATACTTGTCTGCTCCCAGGGGCGCTTCACGACTGCTAGCGTTGCCCTCAATTTGTAAATCCAAACAGTGTCTCTGAGCTGCTTTACCTCACACTAGGACGCCATCCCACCGCTTGCCACCAATGTAACGGATCACCTGGCACCCCGACTTGGTACCTCCGTTAATGGATGCTCCTAGCGCTTCCTGAGGACTCCAAGCACTCTGGCAGACACCACAATCACCGAATCCGAGAAACCTTTAAATTCTCCCAAGCGTATGACTGCTGTAGACCATTGAATAGGAACCATACGAATAGGCTTGTACTCCTAGCAGTCAACTGGAACAGCATACATTAAATCCTTCCCCCAATAATGAGATGACACATATTAAAAAATGGCATGAATCCGACCAGGGGTTCAAAAGTTACTAAAAGTATCTTTTGTTCCTTTCTGGCTGGCAGAAAAACATCCCCACAATGCACCCTGGTTTCCTCCCTTCTGCCCTGGAGTTAATTGGAGAAGTAATCCAATTACCCAGGACTAAAGGCAGACTCCATTAACCACATGGTTGCAAAACAACATAAAACACTTTAAAATACATAAAGTCACATTTACACATAACACACAGACATTTCACCTATCCCCAGATAGCTGGGATCTGCACGCACAAAACTACCGAATAGCGCGCAGATCCTACTCACACAGTACAATTGCCATGGAGCTAAAGTCTTTCCCATAGTCTTTCATTATATGAATAGGCTCCATGGTATGGCTATCTGGGGTATCACATTCCCATAAAGTCTGGTCCATAGTCCAAAGGCAAGAGGCGGGCAATCAGCCCCCTCCAAGGACACGTGGCGAGGTCGGTTTCGCCACAGCTACTAAACTGGTTCATGGATTGCAGGATAAAACTTACAAGGAAAGGTTAAAGGAACTTAACATGCATAGCTTGGAGGAAAGACGAGACAGGGGGGATATGATAGAAACATTTAAATACATAAAGGGAATCAACACAGTAAAGGAGGAGACTATATTTATAAGAAGAAAAACTACCACAACAAGAGGACAGTCTTAAATTAGAGGGGCAAAGGTTTAAAAATAATAGCAGGAAGTATTACTTTACTGAGACGGTAGTGGATGCATGGAATAGCCTTCCAGCTGAAGTGGTAGAGGTTAACACAGTAAAGGAGTTTAAGCATGCATGGGATAGGCATAAGGCTATCCTAACTATAAGATAAGGCCAGGGACTAATGAAAGTATTTCAAAATTGGGCATACTAGATGGGCCGAATGGTTCTTATCTGCCATTACATTCTATGTTTCTATGTTTCTTAGGAGAAGAGATGCACAAAGGTTTTCTCTGCTCCCTGACCTCGGCTGGTCTATTCGCATTCTGTCTCTCTATTTCCATTTGACTATTTTTTGGCATAGACCGGCCATTCTAAGGACCGTTATTGCAATTCTGTCTGTTGAACTGTCCTGTGTGTTAAGTTCCCTACCAATCATGACAGTTGGAGGTGGAAGAGACATTTAAGTTGTAAAGTTTTTTTTTTTTTTGGGGGGGGGGGTGCAAGTAGCAGGTCTTGCCTAGGGTGCTAAAAAAGTCTAGCAACAGCCTTGTTTGTATAGTGCCAACATATTTCACAGCACATTACAATAAAAAAAGATTATATTTAGATCTGAGAAGGCTCTGTTCAAATGACCTTACAATACATCTACACTGATCAGCCACAACATTAAAACCACTGACAGGTAAAGTGAATAACATTGCTTATATCATTACCATGGCACCTGTCAATGATATATTAGGCAGCAAGTGAACAGTCAGAACTTGAATGTCATGTGTTGGATGCAGGAAGAATTTGCAAGCAAAAAGGTCTGAAAGACTTTGACAAGGGCCAAAGAGTGATGGTGAATAAACGATTGGTTCAGAGCATCTTTCTGGTGGACCACACGGCAGAGAACCTGACTGGGATGCTCGAGCAGTGAGTTCAAATCCAGCCAGGTCTCTTAAAGCTATGGCCACGCCTTGCTGTCTGCAGGGCTCAGGCTGTGCTGTGACAGTGACTACATAGCCTTAGACTGGTTATGATGACCCCTGTCCATTTGGGATGTGTGTGCTGGATCAAGGAGCAAAGGTGAGAGCTGGATCAAGGAGCAAAGGAAAAGGGTTGTTTATCCTAAAGAGTAGTGTTTGAGATCAGGTGGATGGCTGGGTGCATATATGCACCACCTACCTAGAGATTGTTGCAAAAAACCACGTACACCCTTCATGGCAATGGTGTTCTCTGATGGCCTGGTGGTCTGTTTTGGCAGGATAAAACACCCTCCCACACTGCAAAAATTGTTCAGGGATGGCCTGAGGAACATGACCAAGAGTTCAAGGTGTTTCCTTAGCCTTCAAGTTCCCCAGATCTCAATCAGGGATGTGCAGAAACACTAATCCAACAAAAGGATCTGCTGCTAATGTATTGGTGCCAGATCCCACATGGAAAGTTCAGAGGTCTTTGGAGTCCATGGCTCAATGCATCAGATCTGCATGGCATCACAAGGGTGACCTACATGATATTAAGCAGGTGGTTTTAATGTTGTGGCTGACCTGCATATCCATCCATCCACCCACCCATCTACTCTTAATCCACCTATCTACCCTCCATCCACTTATCTATCCATCAACCCATCCATCTGCCCATCAATTCCTTCATCCAGCAATCAACCCATCTACCTGTATCCATCTGTCTATTAAAATAGAGTAGGTTGTGTGGCACTTAACATATAATGATGATGGTGATAGCTGGCAACATAAATTATATAATATCAAATAACCAAACATGCACAGGACAATACTGTAGAATAAAAACAATGGAGTGGAGTTTATAACATTAGCACTGACGTTTTATTCCTATGAGTACTTTCTCATAACATAAATGTATAAGTGTGTGTGAGGGTAGACAGATAGGATTGATGAGATAGATCAGATTGATAGAAAAGAGGCAGGCAGATAGATCTTTTTTTCAGATTGTTACAGTTTAGGAACATTTTTAGTCTACAGTTTTTTAGTTAAACAAAATTCTGTCATTTATTTCCATGCTTGCATTAGCCAACAGAAAATGGGATTTTAACAGTATATTGAACTGTATATTTTGGAATGCATATGCAATGTGCATATGCAATGTGCTTCCTGAGATATGGTGGTTGCATTGTTAAGAATTAAGAATAAATACACATACACACTACAAGAGTGGCTGGACATGCACACTCCTTGTTTCAGTCAAACATTGGATAAAGAAAACAATCTCACACAGTGCCACGAATAGACAGGGGAATTGCAAATATAAGGCAAAAATAACGGAGCAGAAAAAGTAGCAGAATTTGAAAATGTTTCCAATTTGGAGAATATTTGCTTACAATTGCAATTCCCTGGTCAATTACTGACAATTCCTGGTTTAGTGAAAATTTTCTACGCATGGTTCTTTACTTGTGTTTTTCATACATGTCATGCAAATATGATCTGATATTTTAAGGGAATAAAACATAATCTATATATTGTCACGTTGTGTCACGTTGTGAACACAATTATAGCTTACAAACTGTCATTTTATTTATTTATCCCTTCTTAAATGAATGATGCCATCCCGATAACAACTTCAGTTCATTAAAGTTGGTAACATGGCAAGACTATATAAGGAGTCATCTTATTTCCCAATGGTTTTGATTTGAAGTTGGTGCACTGGCATCTGACACAGCTGCTCCAGCCTTCCTTCCTCTCTGCCACTGCAGTATGAGGAGGGTTTTGACAGGTGGTTGGTGATAGTCTTAGAGTGCCAGCTGATGGTGGCAGAGGAAGAAAGGCAGGGGGCTGCTGTGTTTGACGCCAAAGGGTCAACTTTGGGTTAAGCTGTTGAAAAACAATGAAATAAGCTGAAGTAATTATGAGAATTGGAGTTTTCCTTACCATGATGAGATGTATTGTGGCAAACTCTATAAATATGGAATCCATGTAGAGTTGTTCACATAGCCATACTGCCTCTAAAAGATGTGGAGGCATCATACAACTCTTACTGGGCATTTACATGGTAGTAATTGTGGCATGAAGTTCATGTCATTTGGTGGAGGAGTAACTGCAAACTTAGACACTCCAATCGTTGCTGAGAACCATTTTGGAAGTTGATGTTATATGTTTTAATCTACACATTTGCTGGAGATTTCTACAGCACAATGTATAGATTCAATCTACACCTATCTGAAGGTCAACTTGTAATTCATATGATTTATGGACCACATATTCACTTTAATGTGTTGTATGTTATTAGATCACGAAAGATGATGAAGGTCTCAAAGAACGATTTGACAATCCATGCTAACCACACTCGTAAAACTGCAATAGATAGATCGAGTGTTACACAAATTGTTCAGGTTTAACTCATATCACTCTTAGCTAGACAAAATGTGACACCAGAGGTCCATTAACCAGAGATATGTGCCACAGATACTCGCATACTGTGTGCTACGAATAGACTTACCTAGGATTCTGCATCAGAGATTATGTCGTTGAATATCAGCAATGATGTCATTAAACATCAATATCAGATCTAGTGACATCATTATTAATGGCCTGTTCAATGCCAATCTAAAGCTGATAATAGCATTGATGTACTACTTATACAGGCATGTCTGGCATGCAATCCAGTTAAAATTAAAAATGGTAAACAATTCGCAATGTACCACAGCCTCCGGCAGATACATTTCTAGCCCAAAGTGTCCATGTGAGGCATACATACTTCAGTACAACCATGATTTATCTTTTAATTTTAGTGAAAGGTACAGCATGATATTCTCTACTTAGTTTTGGGGAGTTAAATATTGATTTTCTCTGAACTTTAATCTATTTCATAAAAGGAATAAGGTAAAAATACATTCTTAAAATATATATTCGTAAAAAGTAGATATATTCTTCCTAAATGAACATGGGCTCTTTTTGCATTTCCCTTTTTTAATAATTGATTTAGTAATAATGACTGTTTAATTTTAAAGACGAATGACAAGGGCACATTTGGCAAGGGCGCACTGTGAAGAAAAGATTGAAATTAAGGTTTCTAGGCTGAAAGAAAATCATTTCTTACAATTCTTATGTTTTGACCTTGACTCTTAGGATAATTCTATATGGCCAGATTACCAAGATCAAATCACCAAGAGCTAACTCTTTGGTGTCCTATACTGATTAGAAATTAGGTTTCAATTTGATAATAGTTGAGCCAGTTGCTGGTCATAGTTGGTCATAGGTGGAACATCTTGAGAGCATATAATCGAGATCCAATAAAGTATATTTACAATCAACAACTGACAAAGTACATTTTTACATTGTGCTAGCCAGATTGCTAGAAAATACATGTATTAAATTAGATTCAAAATGTTGTTTCTGTATTAACTTTTGCCATGGATGCATAGGTACAACTATAAAATCAATGCTGCCACCCATCCCATGTGTTCCCTATTAAGGGTTAATAAGTATATAGGGGTGTATATAAAAAATACCCTTCTTTGTTTCATTGGAGATATTTTTGCCAGAAGCTCAGGGAAGCAAGGTGAAAGGTCAGTGTAGGACCCGCCTAGAGGGGTCTGCCTTGACGTTGGCAGGCGGGCATTCCCTCCAATGGCCATTGGAGTAATTAAATCACCTCCATTTGTCTAAATATACATAGGGATTTAGTAGAGAGCGCAGGTAACTTTTTCTTTTTTTTTTTACTGTATGTATTGCGGCTGATGTGTACTGTGGTCGTTGCTGCCGCCCAGGAGTGATGGGAGTGAGCGCAGGACTTATCTTTTTGTATTTGTATTCACTTTTTGTATCGCACAGCTAGGTTACAATGCTGCCGCCCATCCCATGTGTTCCTTATTAAGGGTTAATAAGTATGTAGGGGTGCATATAAAAATACCCCTATCTGTCTCATTAGAGATATCTTTGCTAGAAGCTCAAGGAAGCAAGGTGAAAGGTCAGTGTAGGACCCAACTACGGGGTTTGCCTTGATGTTGGCAGGCTGGCATTCCTTCCAATGGCCATTGGAGTAACTAAATCACCTCCATTTGTTTAAATATTCATAGGGATTTAGGAGAGAGTGCAGGTAACTTTTTCTTTGTTTTTTACTGTATGTCATTGCTGCCGCCCAGGAGCGCAGGACTTATCTTTTTGTATTTATTTATTTATTTATAAAATATTTTACCAGGAAAGATACATTGAGATTTCTCTCGTTTTCAAGTATGTCCTGGGTCCACAAAACATTGCATTGATACATTAGGGTACAATAAAATACAAAAACAATATATACAAAATGTAACATGGAACAGGTAGGAAATATATAATCAACCATGACTTGTGCATTCTGTTTTGCGGTATGTAGAGATGGATCTCTTACAGGACTATAGGCTTGGGGAAGATTTTAAAGTGTGCGGGAGTCGATTCCACAATTGCAGCGCTCTGTAGGAGAAGGAGGATCGGGCTGATTTCTTTTTTGTATTGAGGTAGACTAAATAAAGTGCTGGTACTGGATCGGAGGTTATAGGAGATGGGAACAGCCAAGGAGAGCATTTTGCTCAGGTAGGGCAAAAGCTTGCAAACACAAGGCTGGAAAGATGAAGGGTGCGTCTGGATTCCAGCGACAGCCAGTTTAGTTCTTTTAGCATGTCACAATGGTGGGTCCTGTAATTACATTGTAGCACACATCAGCAGAACGAGTTATACAATGTTTTCAGTTTATTAATGTGGGATTGCGGTGCAGATGCATATACTACATACCAATAATCAATGCTTGGCATCAGCATTTGCTGTACAATCTTTTCCTTTACTGTAGGGCTTAGGTAGGATTTGTTTCTGTTCAGGGCACCTAGTTTTGGATAATGTTTAGATGCAAGTTTTTCTATGTGGAGGCCAAGAGATAGATTGGTGTCTAACAACATACCCAAGCATTTGAAAGAGTGGACTGCGGTCAGTGTGCTATTTGAATTTGTTTTAATTGATAGGTGGCAATTGTGTAATTTGTGTAATTCGGGTACTGTTCCAAAGATCATTGGGACAGTTTTGTCAGTGTTTAGGAAGAGTTTGTTTTTTGCGATCCACTTTTCTACCTCTGTAAACTGGTCTTGGAGCACAGCCTCAACTGCGGTAGATCAGATTTGCTCACATAGATTACTGTGTCATCTGCGTACATGTGTACATTTGAGGATTTGCAGACAATAGGCAGATCATTTATAAATAATGTAAGTAAAAAATAGTAGGGGACAGAGAATGGAACCTTGGGAAACACCACACATGACTGGGAGAGGGAGGGAGTCACTGCCAGAAATGGACACATATTGCGAGCGATCCAATACATACGATCGAAACCAAGTTTTTGAGTTTGTGCAGTAGAATGACATGGTCTACTGTGTCAAAGGCCTTTGCAAAATCAAGGAAAATAGTTCCAGTTAGGTCTCCTTGTTCCATGCCAGTTTGGATGTCATTGCAAACTTTTAAGAGGGCAGTTGTAGTGGAGTGATTCTGGCGAAAGCCCGATTGATCAGGGGTCAGATAGTTTGATTGTTGGTAATACTCACATAGTTGTGTATGGACACATTTTTCTAAGATTTTTGACTGGGAGCAATGATATTGGGCGATAGTTAGAAAACAAAATAGTGTCACCACTTTTATGGATAGGCATTACTCTCGCAGTCTTCCAAAGTTTGGGTATGTATCCAGACACCAAGGATTCGTTAATTAGGGTTGTGACAGGTTTAGCAATTGCCGGCGCACTGAGCTTCAACAGCATTGCTGGGATTTGATCATGTCCAGACTGGGTTTTCATTTTTAGATTATTAAGGTGTTTCTTAATGACACCAATATGTACAGGTCTAAAAATGAACTTGTCTATATTGGACATTGCAAATTTAGTGGGGCCTGATCCACATTTGTAGTTTCAGGATGCATGTCATTTATTAGCTTGGCAATCAGGGCAGTGGAGCATCCGACCAAATAATTGGCATTTTCTACATCTAATGGAAGTTGCAGGGTTTGGTTACCCACTTCGACAGTGGAGGGTTGGGAGTGGATTGGTGGAGTTTGTAATTTATTTTTGACTTTCCAAACGTTTCTAGGGTTTGATAGATTATTGTTCAGATTGTCACAGAAATATTGGACCTTGGCCAATTTTGTTTTTTTTGTGCATATATTTCACCATTGTTTATATGCAGTGATCATTCATAGAGCCCGTACGCTTGAACATTGAGCACAAATAATTCCAAAACTGGTACATTTGGATGAGGTCAGCTGTGATCCAGTTCATATGTGCTCCTTTTACTCTCACCTTACACAGCGGGGCATGCAGATTCAAAATTTGTAGGAGTTCAGACTGAAAGAATGCAACAGCACAGTCTAGATTTGAGATAATGTTTAATCTGTGCCGTGGGTGGTTCTTGATTTCATTAAGAAAGGATTCAAGATTAAATGTTTTGAAGGACCTGGTGATTTTAACCTTGGGAGAGGATTTAGTAGCCTTTATTTTGTGCACACAGTACACTAAACAGTAATCACTGAAACTGTTTGGGAGAACACCGGCCTCCTGTATTCTATCAGGAGAAGTGGAGAGAATCCAATCGAGCAGAATATGGCTTTAAATGTTTATGCGAGTTGGGGAGGAGATTAATTGCATTAGCTGCAAAGTCTTAAACAGCGTGCAAGAACTAATATTTTTAGGATTCAGCCAATCAATATTAACATCTCCAAAGACCAACAGTTCACTTTTTGGGTTTTGAGCTATGGTTTAACTAAGGAGATGGGCTATGTCAGATAGGGAATGCACTGGGATGCTAGGTGGCCGGTAGATTCCTGCAACAATGATTGATTTACTGCAGAGGATCTCAATTGTGCCAGAAAGGAAATCAAAAGTGGCAGGAGAGCTAAAGTTTTGTAAGAAGGTAAACTTTATGGAATTGTCAACATAAATAACAATGCCTCCACCTCTCTTTGCTCTGTCATTTCTAAAACATGAATACCCCTGTATTGCAATGGCGGTGTCTGGTATTTTAGTCGTTAACCATGATTCCGTGAGCACAATGATTTTTGGTTTGTAATGGGAACACCAGGCTTGAAGTGCATCCAGTTTAGGGAGTAAGCTACGGATGTTGCAGTGCACAAAAGAGGGGCTTTTTTTAGTGGGGAGATTAGGACTAAAATTAGCTGGGGGACCAGGGTTAGACTCCACATCATTTGCAAGGGCAAGTAACATAAGGAATAGGAATTTGGACATCATTTTTGTTTGGCCATATATTAAATGGGATACTTTATAATTTAGTGAGGTTGTGGTAGGAGGATTATTTTTTCTATAACTCTCCACCAGCACTCAGCTTTGTTACAATGCTGCCGCCCATCCCAGGTGTTCCCTATTAAGGGTTAATAAGTATATAGGGGTGTATATAAAACATACCCCTCTCTGTCTCATTGAAGATATCTTTGCCAGAAGCTCAAGGAAGCAAGGCGAAAGGTCAGTGTAGGACCTGCCTAGGGGGGTCTGCCTAGACATTGGCAGGTGGGAATTCCTTCCAATGGCCATTAGAGTAACTAAATGACCTCCATTTATTTAAATATACCTAGGGATTTAGGAGAGAGCGCAGGTAACTTTTTTTTTTTTTTTACAACTATAAATATGTCTACTCCTGGGCATTCCACTATGTGGTATGTGGAACTAGTCATGTCATGTGTGTTAATTTGGAGAAGACAGATGTGCGCCCAACTCTTTGCATCCATTGCAAGGGCAATTTGGAGGAGACACAAGAAAAGTTTATGTAAGTATATTTTAAAGAACATATCTGCTGACAATTTTTGCTGGCACAATGTGCACATTAAGTATCTGTACTTAACTAAAAATGTCATACGTTGTTTGTTTGTTTGTTCGTTTTTTGGATGTTAGGTTCGCTTTAAAATATATTGTTAAACACCCTGGACACAAATGACAATCCATTCCATCATAAAACTCTGGTCATTAAAGACATTATTCTGATACAGAATGTCCAACTCATTGAGTGTCAGCAGGATTCAATAACTCTCCTGATACCGAACAAGTAGCACATTCAGTGCTGGCATTAAGTCTTTAGTGACAACATTGTGATGACAGCATGCAATCTCATTGCTTCTTAAGATGTTAAACCTTAAACCTTAAAAAAAATATAAGGTCATAATAAGAAACAAGAACTAAAATAAAACAGTTTAGTGAACAGTCGTATACAGTTAAATATGTGAAATTCTTAACTTTGGCTCAGCTACTTTTTTTTAGTTCAAAACATTTGGTTTGGTTTTTAATTAAGGTTTTCACTAGGCTAATACAAAATGTAAAATGAGCTAAATTAATAATAAAAAAGCACACTTTTCAATCATTAAAAAAACAACAACAAAAATAAGTTAATATGAGACAAAATAAATGATGCACTGAAAGTAATATACCGGTATTTTAGATATATTTTTACTATTTAAAACCTTGTTTTCCAATTTTTTGTTTGTTTGTTTGTTTTTGCAATATTTAATGCAATGCAGCAACTGGAAACAAGATATGGTGGGGATAGATAAATATCACAGTGTAGATAAAGGTTACTAAAAGTTGTTGAGGCTGCATTTTGAAGAATTCAAAACAAATGTAATGTACTGGTGTCGCTGTCCAGCTATTGTAGTTCTGAATAACATACTTAAAGTGATTCTCTAAGCACCAAAACAACTGAAGCTTAATGAAGCAGTTTTGGTATATAGATAGTGCCCCTTTTTCTCTCTCTGCACAATTATCTACCATTTAGAAGATAAATCACTATTGTTTTTGTTTCTGCAGCCCTAGCTACACCTCGGTGACTCACACAAGCAACATGAAAAAAAGTTTTCATTTTAAAGCAGATCTTACATCACAGTGTGTTTTCTTTACTTTTAATATGCTGCTATTTTTAACTGAACCTCAAATATCAAATATCTGAATATCAAACAAAGTAGGCTGTCGCTGACTCAAGCAAGTAATTAACAGAGCAGGATATAATTACTAAATTACACACTTGCACACTTTGCAATAGGTAAAGCTTAAGAAAACATAGTTTCCTTCTCAGTAAGTGTGTAGGAAGGCTGTGTCAGACAATGGCAGAGAATAGAGCAGTAAGACTGCGTCCCTTTAAAAGTTCTCTGAGTAACAATACTTGGTGTCACTTTAAAATGGTAAAGAATTGCATCTGCCTAAATTGATAGCAAAATGTAGTTGCCCTGCCTAAAATTATTTGAAGGTAAACCAGCCCATATCTAACTCAATCAACTCAGTCCAGTTTAGAAAATGCAAATTGGATATGGAGTAACAAAGCCTTAATACAAAATCACACTATTTAACTAACAGTGCATTTTATAAACTAACACAAGTAATAGTTCAGTTTTATGTATTGGATTATATACACTTTTTTTGCCAAACATAGCAGTTTCTTTTTAATCAGAGTTTAAAAAGCACATTTAAAGAAGTTAATATGTTTGGACACTTTATTGAACCTGTCTATTTATAATATTCCTGAAATCTGGCATTTTATTCCAAATGGATCATTTAATTTTATTTACACTGTATCTGTGTGTGGCTAGCCACTTTTGCGAAACGCATAGGAAAGCAGTGCAAATGTGGCATGTAACCTTTACATACATTTTTGAGCTTGTTTAACTCTGCTATTTCAATTAAAAGCCATTTACACTAGGGAGTTACTGACCCTTAACCCCTTAAGTACCAAACTTCTGGAATAAAAGGGAATCAAGACATGTCACACATGTCATGTGTCCTTAATTAAACAGTTGTTCATTCTCAGTTGTCTTTCAGTGAAATTACTACAACTCCCATAATTCTTTGCAAGCAGATGCAGATAATCATGCAAACTGTAGTCGAACATCTACAGGATGAGACAGGTTTGAAATCAATATTTAAATAACTCGCCATCTAGGGAGCATCTAGCAGCGGGCAATAAAGGCTTACACAACTTAGGATCCATAACCCGAAATTATGTTTAAGATTTAAAAAGAAGCACAGACATAAAAATACAATAAAAGTGAGTAACATAAAGACAACTGTAAGAAAAGTAAATTATTATTTAACATTATCTGATGAAGAAATCAGTTTAATCCAAGACAGCTAAATGCTTAATTAACAAAATATTCTTCTAGACGGAGTGTCTAGACAGAGACCAAGTCGTAGAGAGAGAGCATTTCCAGAGGAAAGCAAAAGACAGGGATTGCAGGATCATAAACCATGACTTTTGATACCAGTTGTCTGATGTAAAAAAGCCGTCTTACTGCAGTGACCAGGGCCCCAGGATTTCAGAATGAGAAGCAGATGTTGGGGAGGGGCAAACACTGATGCTTCAGTTCTAACAAGTCACAGAAGGGGGTTAAAATAAAAATCAATTCTTTAGATACAGAGGGATACAGCTTGTTTTGCTAGCAATCAGATGGAAAAAAAAAACAGTTTTCCGATTGGTGAGAATGGCCGAACCTTTCTGTTATACAGCAGATGCTAATATGAAAGCCTTTTGCTTCCTTCTGTTTACAAACATTCTTAATCATTCTCTAATTCTCAGGTAGGAACCAAAGTGGTATTATCCTGATGATTGAAACTAATACACCGGACTGATTTACATTATGATTATACTAGATGTGGAACTGTTATAAACTGTTGTTCTACCTTCCCAAATTCTCCAAGTATGCCTCATATCTCTGCTAGACTGTAAGCTCTATGGGAAAGGTATCTCCAAACATATCTGTATGTTTTGTACTCTAACTGTATTGTCTGTAACTACTGCACTTACTGTACCTCCCATCAATTGTAAGGTGAATAATACCTGCTAAATGCGATAGTGTAGTATAGGGGTTAGTGGAGTCCAGCGTAGTGTTGGGGATTCATTTTAAGTGAAAGTGTAGTTTACCCCCTAAGGACCAAACTTCTAGAATAAAAGGGAATCATGACATGTCACACATGTCATGTGTCCTTAAGGGGTTAAACATTGAAGTGGGGGATTTAACATTAGGTGGGGATGCTTTATGGATAGGGCTAACAGTACTCTGACCCTGGGCTTTGGGGATCTGTAAGTATGAGAGGTGTGATTGCCTGCAGGGCTTCTAAAAGTGCAATATGCCATCACATGCCGGCACCCACAGCATTTAGGAGAACAGCCTGAATCCTTCCAGCTTTCTCTCTCCTGAAGCAGAGGTAAGCAAGGGGAGAAGGAAGGCCAAGTGTCTCCAGAACATTAATACATGCTTTCCCTTTTGTGGCGTTTAATATATTTTAAGGTAGGTGTTTGCATTATGTATTAAGGTAGTTTAGCGATTAAGGTTCAGTGTTGGGATAATGTTAAATGATGGTGTAGTAGTTAATGGGTAATGTCATGTAGTGTAGGGGTAACTGTTTAGTATAAGGTATTGTAGGGGTTAATGGTTAGTGTTGTGTACTGTGGAGGTTAATGTTTAGTGTAGTATGCGTTAAAGTGGTGTAGAGGACTGTACTATATGGGCAACACTGGGACACACATTTTGTCCCTAGATTAATAGTAGTTACTGAGGCTGTAGCTAAATCAACTGTTGTCATTAAACATGGCAACTGCCACTCAGAAGTGTGACTCCCACTAATCTTGGGCAAATTGGGGCATGTGTGTCCTGATTCTGCAAAAAATGTAGGCGTCTAGACTGCACTGAATTGAAATAATTGCACATATGATGTCATCATTCCGGCTGTACAGAATGTGTCATCATCCCGGCTGCCCCTCCCAATAATTTACATGGTATCTGTATAGTAAATAGAGCAGGTGAAGCTATTACATCTATGTATAAAAATATAGCAAGCTCTAAAGAGAACCATGCAACACATCTTTTAATGCTGCTCTTGAATTCAGATTATTGCAGACGTGAGGTGGTTAACTCCTGCTGTGCAAACTGGGCCAGGAGTTGGGGGGGGGGAGAGGGGGGAGTGGGGAGGGGGGAGTGTATAACAAGGGCGCACACGGCAAGATCTATTTCCCTTACACCAGAATCTCTCCTCTGCATCCACTGACCGTAAAACGCGTGATGCAAGGCAATGAAAAAATAATGCATAACAGAAGCAAATGAGTGCAGAAGGGGGCTGATGCAAGTGATTATTAGAGTAAAGCAGAGTCCTTGGCTTGTGGATTTGCAAATATCTTTGTACTTCAACCCCCAGGACTATTTTATTGACTAAAATAGTGAGTTGATCTGAATGTATATTTCCTAGTTATCCATGATCTCGTCCCATTATGTGACCCACTATTGTATTGATATCTTGGGTTGTGTTTCTGCTGATCTGCTGGGAACACCAGAGAAAAGGCTCACAAACAGTGACTGCATCATTAAATTTGCTAGCATAGTCCAAGATCAAAACTGGGCATTTCTTCCAAAATAATACTGTTTCTGCAGAGTTCTGGGCATAGAAAGTACTTGCACAGTGGGCATATGTTGCATCATTGGCACAGGCTGACTTTGATCCCACTCACCTGTTTCATTTCATACTTGAGTTACCTGCACAGGTGAGATTGTTTTGGAGATTCTGAATTGATTCTTTTCAGTATCAATTAAGAGGAATTTTACCTGGACAAATAATGCATTTTCCTTGGAAGATTGCAAATGAACGTGAATGAGATTTTGAATTTTGACTTTAAATTTGAAATTCACGCTGAATTCATTGACATTTTTCCGAATAACCCCGTAAGTTACACTGTAACGAAGCTAACATAAAAGCAGCTACATCGAATGACTGCTCAACTTGGCAGGTTACAAATAATGTGCGTGTGGGACCATCATTGCAGAAAGCTACATTATATAACAGCAAACAGCAGTGCGATTTGTGTCTGTCTGCAGCTTAGGTGCGGAGAGATGGAGGCGTCTGATTTGCAAAAATGAGCAGATCTGTCTTATGAGCCTTGCACATTGCTCCTGTAGTTATAAGATTCAATAATATGCAATATACACCGCCCCATATGTATTGATATAATAAAATGGAACTGTCTTGGTTGGGGGGATCTGCAACTCTATTTACGTTCCAGCTCAGCAATGTTAGCCTAAAATTGTTTAATTCTTTGACAATTCTCCAATATTTATTGTAAAACCACTGCAAGGTCTATTAACTAAACATTTACTGATAGTAAATTGAAAAGCAAATAATAAAAGCCAAGCTAAAATAGCTAAATTGTGAGTATAGCAGATTTGGCAAATTTGTCCATATGAGCTATTATGGCTTTATTTTTCCTCTTGGTTTCCAATTCTCTACAAGTGAAACCATGAAACCTTTTTATATATTTGATGTGAACGGTGTCCACTAGGTTTGAATAGGGACCCTGGCTCTGTCTAATAATCTCCCCAGTCAGCCCATGACAACATAGCTACAAGGGGCCCCTGACAACTCCCCTTGGGCACTTTGGTGATGGTCCAAAGATCTGGACCTTTGGACAATGGTCATAGTGCCCATGTACTCTATCCATCCCTGCTGATAATTCAAATACTGCTAGGTGTTTCCATTTTTTTTTGTCCAGCCCCAGAATGTAATCATGCTTAAGCATAGATCAGTGGAACATTTGCTTTGATTAACATCTACTTTCAAAGAGAGTATGCACCCCGATAAAAAAAACAAGACATCTGACGACTAAAGTCGGACATTATTATCGTGCTCATTGCCTGAGACTCTTATAACCACTTCATAATGTAGTAAATATGTTATAGTACCAATAAAAACCCTGTGTTTTTTTTTTCCAGCAGTGTGGATCGTTTTATCACTTTATTAATAAAAGAAAAGAAAAAGTAGATATTTTCATGAAATACTAATCCCTTAGACTTCAGAGCCACAATATAATTTAGGGATTTCTAAATGGGAGTTAAGCCACAATATCATTTAGGGAGTTTAGGGATTTCTCTAATTGGTACATAATAAAACAATGCAATTAACGTTCACAAGCAAAGTGCATGTGGCACTTGGCAAATACCATCCAACATTCCTCTTACAATGCTATGTCTGCTGAGGAGAACTACTAAGATTTATCTTACTGCTCTGGAGCAACCAATTTGCACCTACGGTGAGAGGACTCAATGGTGGCAACCATGAAGAAGATAGCAGAAAATGTGTGACAAGTAATTCGAAAGTGTCTACAATATAGAATGCTATTTATATTTAAAAAATGAATTTATTAAACTTACATTAGACAAACATCTATAAAATAATTTGACCCTCCAGTGGAAAAATTAAGGAGAACTAAATGTATACATTATATAAATATTGTTACTTCTATTTTTTTTTTTTTTTTTTTTTTTTTAGGGTTTATTTTGTTCTCGGGAGCAGACATTCCCTAGTTTTCTGTTCTTTTTTCTTTTTTTTTTCTGTTTTTGTGTGGCTGCAATCATGTGACCACCAATCATGGATAAGTCTTGTTCCAAATGCATGACTCTCCTTCTGAGTGTGGCCTCCTTTTGTTCGTAAAAGAGAAATACGCCAATGTGATTCACACTACGAGTCTGTTGTGTGTGACATTACACCGGTTACTTGTGCTGCTGGCATGTTAGAATTTGCCTGGTAACACTACAGATTTATAACACTGAGAAAGACAGAACTGGGGCAAAGTGCTTGCTCCATATTGATGAATGGGAAATATTTTATTGCATTCCATAGGCATAACCATTAAATAGAAATCATAAAAAAAAAACATTTTACACTTGCTTTGTTCCAGTTTTGGTTTGATAAATAGAGTTTTGGCAACCCAATAATGTCTAGCAGTAGCAATCATATATATATTGATGTTAATGTATATAGTGATATATATGATGTTCAGAGCACACAATATGCTATACTATGCAATTTCATTAATAGAAAAACATAGTAGGTGTTCTTCTACCCCAATCCATTCAGGATAGATGCCCCTATATGAGACCTCACTATGCCCCTCTATTGCCATGCTTCTCTGTGGCACCTGGTAGAAACAGATTATGTGCATGTAAAATCTGATTATCTTATTATAAGAAACAGCAATCTGCTTATCAAATGAGTTGCATGTGTGCAGTCTCAGTATCCAATGAGCTTCAAGTGCAGGGCTCGAGTCCAGCAGGAAGGCGTGGGAACGGCGTTCCTGCACTTTTTTCACAGCAGGAATGCCATTCCCGTTGCTCCAGCAGGCACTCTGGGTGCGGCCCCTAAATGCCCCCGTGTTCCACCATGTCATGGAGGGGCCCAAGAGGTGGCCTAATGGCCACCTGATGGACCCCCCCCCCCCGGCGGACGCCTGTCTACCGGTCAGACGCGACGAGGGAGTTGTGTCTTCTCTGATCTTCTCCCTCGCGCGCCATTTACTGATGCTGGGAGCCGGAATATGAGGTCATATTCCGACTTCCAGCATCAGTAGACAGCCCGCGCGGCGAGAGGGAGAAGATCAGAGAGAACACAGCTTCCTCGCCGCGTCTGACCGGTAGACAGGCACCCTCCTCACTGAAGCCCCGCTGGACCCCAGGGACAGGTCCACGCCAGCTCTCCAGGTAGGGAGGCTGGGTGGAGTTTTTTAAATTTAAAAAATATGAATAATTTGTGTGTTTCTGTGAGTGTATGTGTGTGTGTCTGAGTATGTGTTTGTGTCTGTGAGTGTATGTGTGTGTGTCTGTGAGTCTGTGTGTGTGTCTGTGAGTGTGTGTCTGTGAGTGTATCTGTGTGTGTGTGTGTGTCTGTGTGCATATCTGTGTGTGTATGGGTGTATGTGAGTGTGTGTCTGTGAGTGTATGTGTGTGTCTGAGTGTGTGTGTGTCTGTGAGTGTGTATGTGTGCACCTGTCAGTGTGTGTGTGCACGTGTTTATATATGCATACAAGTGTATATTATTTTTTTGGGGGGTGGGTGGGGTGGATCTTGGGTGAGTTCCCACACATTTTTCCCCAGGACTTGACCCCTGTTCAAGTTTAGAGTCTGATTATCCAACAAGATGCACATGTGCAGCCTAGTTATCCAATGCCCTGCATGAACTCTGCCTTTGGCGTACATAAACCAGCTGGAGTCCACACCTCCACGTATCCCACTCTGGACATGTTCAGAGCTATATAAAGGATGTGCACAACCCAATTAAAAGAGTAAAAGCACTAAGTGTATGATTAGCCACAATTGCTATAGATACATCATATTTTTTTTCATTTAACCCCTTAAGGATACATGACATGTGTGACATGACATGATTTCCTTTTATTCCAGAAGTTTGGTCAGGATTTCAAATTGAAGGACAAATGTAGCTGATCTGAAAGCATAGCTGACGTGGAGAATTTTTCCAGTTTGTCTATTTTGGCTATTTTGAGTTCCTAACAATTCTCATTGTAATGAATATTTCTGCAAATCTCACCATGCAGACACAGAAGGCTTGCAAACCCAGCTAAGGCTCTATAATGCCCTAGGCTAGGTACCAAAATGCAGACCACTTTTTTTGTACATGATCATTCAAATCATGATTCTGAACAAGTTGGTAGCAGAGAGTTAAAATAAAAAATAAAAAAACAACATACAAAACTATAATCCTTATTAGCCTGGTACCATGTACAGACAACCATATCTAATCTTATACTGTGGACAGTGATGGAAAATTTACAATACAGAACTGCATTAAAATCCCTGATGCCCTGCAGGATTCATCTTTGGTACGTGTCCCTAATAAAAGCAAAGGCAAGGTCACCATAACCGTTCACCACTGAAAAGAGTATAAGGCATAAGAAGGTCGATGAATGTAAGGTCAGATGCCAAGCTACAGGCAGTGTCTCTTGAGAAAATGTGAGTAGAGAAGACGAGGAGTGTTAAAAGCAAAGTAGATAAAAAAAATAAAAATGTAAAATATGTCCACACAATTCACAACCTAAATTGCTCTGTGGCTGTGTATCATGGGAAAGGCAGTTTATGAACATTTTCAGCGTGAAGGTTAGCCCTTACTGCTCCAGGGTTTTAAAGAATATAGGTACATGTGCAGAAAAAGTGGAGCATGTATTGTTTTAGTTCTCTACGGCAAGGAAAAAGTGGTCCTACTGCTGTCTGAAGAATAGTGTCTCCACAGACCAAAAGAGTCATTGACACAAAAAGAACAATGAAAACATCAAGCTTCCAAGTGTCATTTACAGACTTGTACTACTCCCAAGGTCAATGACCCTCCTTCTGAAGGGTCATAAACTAATTGACTCAGCACTGTACTCGATTGATGAATAATATCCTCTAACAAACTCTTCTATGATGGAGTGGAAGGTGGACCTTCTATGATGACTCCCCTGGGATCTGCCAGGAAGGACAGACTCCAAGTGACAAATAGGACAGCTTGAAGAAAACGCCAACTAGGACCATCGCTCATCCAAGCTCTGAACTTGGACATTTGAGATGGTTGGTAAATGAATACAATTCTCTATACAATATAACAAAATGGATATACAGACACTATGCAACCAAGACATTACTGTAGGCCAGTGATAACTAATCTTTAGAATTGTGGCTATTATGGACTACATTACCCATGATGCTTAGAGAGCTAGTAATGAAAAGGTCCCTAATGAAAACGTAGTATTGAACAGCTGCAGAGCCAAAGACAAGTGCCAACCTGACAAGGCTGCCTTTTATGCAAAGCTGCTTAAATGTTGGACCGCATTTACCCTTTTACTGCCAATAATGTGTCTACACAAGCAAAAGATGTATCATACATCTATGCCCCAACACCTTGCAAATATAATAAATGAATATTTTATTCTGGTCTTTAACTCTATTATTCCAAACTGATCTGAGGTTTACTTCTTTTGTAACAATTTAACAACGATAACATATTTATTTTTTTATAATACATCGTGTGCTATTTATGCACACTGACAAATAAAAAAACATTTGCACGTTACTTTCAAGCACAACATTAGTTTGTTTATTTTGTTGTACAAATAATATGGCATCGAAGGGGTTAAAGTAACACTATAGCGTTAGGAATTGAAATATATATTCCTAACAATATCATTTTAAAATACCTTTACAATCCCCTAATGCTCTCAGCCAGCTAGAATAGTTCTGCATGGCCCTGGTTAGTTCTGTAGAATGAATTGGATTAACCAGCTATGATGTCAAATCATACTCAAAGGGTTTGACTACTTATCGTGGAATGGCACACGGCACTTGTCGCACTATAACCACTACAGCAGGCTGTAGTGACTATGGTACTTGGAGTGTTCCGTTACACAGGTATAGAAGGAGGAATTAGGGTTTATAAAAATTGTCAAGTTATTAGGAGGAAAACTTTGCTGTTGTCAGCACATATTGTGGGACAATGCAAGATCATTTTTTAAGTACCCACTGGTTTCAAGAGACCCATTTTGTCTTCTTTTTTTTTATTTGTTTGCTTGTGAATGGCTTAACCCCATAGTGCTTCAGATAACACTCATTCTCCAGGCTCAACTGGCTCTCCAGTAAATTCTCTTAGCCCACCAATGGCCTTTAGAAAGGTATCAGCACCCAGTGCAAGGCTTCAGTGTTGAAGCTGTAGGAACAGGCAGAGACGTCTGGATGATGGGTGCCATCTGGAGCATTTTGCAGATGGCTTAACCCCTTAAGATAAGACAATGTCCCGGACCGCCAGGTACCATAACAACTTCACTGTGGCCTCATTGTGGTGGTGCACAGTGTTGCTTTAATTTATATTTACTATCACTTTGCTAATTGCATATGCAGTTGACGTTTAATAAAATTTGAGAATGTTTTGGGTGATCTATCCAGAGCAATTTCTCTAAAGGATATGTAGAGTATTCAACAGCAATTTGAACCATTTCTGCGTGACTCCAATTTGTGGATAATTCAAATGATTTATTCAATGATGACATTTTTTTGCAATTTAAAAATAGTGCATTTTGTGAATTTTATCTAAAATGTGCCTCCTTATTAATTGTGATTGATCTCTCTCTTTTTAAAAAATTAAAAAAAACCTTACTCCAAAAATCCATAGTTTAGTAAATGACATCAATTATGTTAGCTGTCTGGCAAGAACAATGAAAAAAAGGTCTCTAATTGGAATACTGTCATTTGTTGCACGACACAGTCCCTTTAATTTGCTCATGAAAACCTACAGAGAAATACAGTTACCCCTATCATTATACTTAATGCCAGTGTTTATTAAAAAGTAAAAATGGCCTTCAGCTTCTAACTGGGAATGTATTTTGTTGTCTGATTTGTCTAATTGGCTGAAAGAGTGATTATTCCACTTGTGATGAGATTAAGATATTTTTTAACAGGCCTTACATGTAGTTGTGGATATGATTGACAAACACTTGTCTGCAGAAGACATCTCTTTCAAAATGTTCTTGCTTCACTACCTTTTATACAACTCAATGTCTTCTTAATCATCAAACCCACCCTCGTATTTTCTTGTCACTGTCATAATGTCGCTTCCTCAAAATGCTGAATTATATTCTTTTCTCTTAAAGGAACAGTCCAGACTGCAGTTGATCCATTGTTTTTAATTCATTATCTAGGCCAGTGGTGCTCAAACGGTAGATCCCCATATGTTGGAAAACTACAACTCCCATGAGGCTTTGCATGCCTTTGGAATGCATTTAGAATGGCAAAGCATCATGTAAGATGTAGCTTTAAAACATATAGGGAGCTATCTTGTGGGCACCCCTGATCTAGGCAAACTAGTACAAAGGTAAAAATGCAAAACTTGATTGAGGTCTGAGAACAACTCAGATCAGTCAAGAATAGTGGAAAGGTAAGGCAATATTAAAAATAACATAAAGAACATATTGGAAGAATGACTAAATACCTAAAACACAATTGTATTACCTTACTGTTTCGCTATTCTTGACTGATCTCTGAGTTGCTCTCAGACCTCAATTAAATTTCCTATTTTTACATTTGTTCTACATTTAGTTTATTAATGTTTTGTGTTTGATGTTATTTTTTTTAATTTTTGTTCTGTTACAATGCATTGGAAATTTAAACAAACATAATGTCAAATATTACAAAAAAATATTACAAAAAAATATATAAAATAAAACAAACAAAATATGCACATTTAAAGTTTGTGCATTTGCTTCAATTCTCCAGGCTTTATAGATTCTGCAGTAAGCTCTCACCAGACCAAGAAGTGACTCAACTGTTCACAATGCTCACTCTATTTTGTACAGCCCTGGTGATCTAATTTCATAACAGTGCATTATGAGCAGAACAAGGGTTTCTGAAATGTGTAGTTCCGTTTGTAAGATTTCTAACAGCTGAACTACAATGCTCAGAAACACCAAAAAGGCCTGACATCTGTATTTTCCTTTGCAAGTGAAATTAATTTTAGTTGATGTTTGTGTGAAGCTTGTCTCCTTTGGGGTCCCAGACTACCATTACTGTGCCAAATCTGCTCTAACCACCTATAATAGCATGGCCACTGTGCCACTCTCATTTTAGGTCTGCATTTCTGGATTGAAGCAGCTGTCTGCCGCTGCCTCTCTCAGTCATAGGTATAGCAGGAGGGGGGCAAATGTGAAATAAATAAAATAGGCATTACAGTGTGTGGGGAGGCTAGACACAGAATCACAGCCTCCTCTCACTCACCGTGCCACTGTTACATCCTTGACCCTGTCACCCTTACCAAGACAACCCTGTCACACTCACACCTCTCCCTCACCCTGCCACACTCACTCTATTACAGTCTTCCAATGAAGACAGTCATCCTCATGCACACTCACAGTCACCTCCCACAAATGAAACACAGATTTGCCATAAACACAATGCAAAAAGATCACAAACCGCTCCCATACTCAAAATACACCACAAACAACTCACATATGCATATATTAATTCCCAGACACAGATGTCCAGCCAAGGCACAGAGACACACATTCACACATAAGGATAATCACTATCAGACACACACTCTGAGGCAAACACACAGGTACACAATGCCAGACATGCATACACATACACTTTCAGTCAGAAATACACACAGCCAGATAAACCTTGTTAGGCACAAATTGTGACTGTATGTCTGTATCTACCAATGTGTGTGTTTTTTGTTCATCAGTGTTTGTGTGTTTATGTGTGAGTCTGTAACAGATTGTATATGTATGTGTGCGTGTATAATTGCATATATGCATGCGTGTATCTGTGTGTATGTGTTTGCTGGTACTAGTGTGTCCATAGCTGCATTGTAAGGGTGATATGATCTGTATGTATATGTGTGTGTATATATAAATATGTGGGGGAAAATGTATATGTTTATGCAAAACATTAATGAATGTTATCTGTTAGAAACACTGTTTTCTTTTCTGTAACTTCAATATTTAGCAAACGATTATCCATGCAATCAAAATATTTGTTTTTGGGTCCATTAAATAATGTGCTCTCTATGCATACTGAAGTGTAAAATAAATTTTAAACATTACTTTACAGGACATCCAAACTACTTGGATTCTGGTGGTGTTTTTTCACCAATCCTTTGGTAGTGAAAGGGATAAACACGGACACACGCCTTGTAACAAGGGCTTTTTTTCTGGACTCAAAATGCTTTAGCAGAGCTCAGAATATGGGCAGCACTGGTTCGCATCTATTTCAGGGTCCGTATCATCCTAGCTTAAGAAAGCCCTGTGATGGCATGCTCTTTCTGTGTCACTATAACAATCCCAAATCCAACTGCTCCTACTAACTGCCCATACTGATATTATTAATTACACGTAATGTGAGTGGGTCCCTGGAGTACCAACTTCCAAAATAAAAATGTAGCCCACCAGACTATTGCAAGATGGCCATACACCTGTATGGGTTACAACTAAGCCCAAAACCAAGTGATATTATGGCTAGGTTTGACTGTATCTGTGAGCAGTTTTGAGCTGGCTCAGTGACCGGTGCAAGTACAGCTGACTAATTACTCCTTGGAGGAGACTAGATGTCAAGGTAGCATGAAGTCTCGGAGACTTATGCTAGGCAAAGCTGTCATTTTCCATAAAGCTTCTCTACATTTACGCCCTTCCAGACTGTGAGTTGCAGTGGTTTGCCTACTTTGCACTACCCACACTGACAGGAGGATCTAACGGAGATGCTGAGGTCTGTTTCCTAGGTCTTTGTACGACTTCACTGCAGGGATGGACTCAAGCAAATACCACTAGTGGGTCCCGGTGGATATGGTGCAGGCTCATTTGAAGGTCTGGAACTGGCATGAAGATTGCTCCTAGCTCTGTTGCTTTGTAAGTTCTGGACTTCGCAGGGGTGGTATACCCTTACCTAGCCTGGGCATTGGTTCATTACTATGTGTGTCATGTTGGTCCCATTCACAGCCAAAACTATATAATTCGATGCCTTGAAATGTTGTTTTAAAAGCATTAACCCCATACCATGAGACTTCCCTATAGGTTTACATCATCCTTTACAAGCTAATATGATCTACTATATGACCAATCTAGATATGATATTATTACACATGATTATACTCTTTATATGTTTTTTTAAAAAAAATGTGCATCCAACTTTGTGATGCTAATCAGATGGATACTTTCACTCTTTTATAATGGATGTTAGCTTTCTCCGCGCATATTATCTTATTTGCTACCATCTAATATCCTGTCAATTTGTCAGTATCTATGAATGTTGCACTGCACAACAAAAATAAAAAAAATAAAAAATGATAAAAATAAAAAAATAAAATGTAGCCAAGTTTACTGCAGGTTGCTTTCCAATGTAACGGCACAATTGTTAATTACAAACAGGCTTCAGCCAGCCATGATTTCCCAGTACGAGATCATGGATATGAAAAATAAGACGGAGTTTTTGAAGTCAGCCCATTCACAATTTTGCTGCAGGCATGTAGGCAGGCTGGCTTGTTGCATTATTAACAGGAAGGGATGGCTACTGATCTGTTTGTGCTAAACTGTAAAAATCATTACGCAAGATGTGCCTTTTTCAGTATTACAGGTACAGTACAGGGTTTGAGATTTTAGAAACAAGTGCTACCTAGGTGCCTTTAACTTTTCTGAAACATTCCCAAAGGAGAACACTGCATCTACATTCTGAACACTGTGTGCCTTCGAGATCTTAATCTTAAGGCGATATGATCATCTATTCTTCTAACCTGGAGTGAAAAATGCAAGTCCAGAATGTAAATTGTTAAATGACTGCTCCATATAAAAAATGCATAGTTTTATAAATAAACCACAGGATGTAAGAGCAAACAAATATATGGGTTTAGCATAACACTATATACAATGCAATTTCAAATTAAGAGGTGTCAATTGAAAAGGTTGTTTTACACAGAGCAGAGTTGAAGGAGTTGTACAAGAAATGATAAAGGAAATAAACTGACAGCTATTCAGTTCTAAGCGAATTTCACATTTTGGACAAAAATGGACAAAACATAGCTGATTTTTTCCAATTCAGGTATTTTGACCTAAAACATGAAACCTGCTTTTAATTCAGTTTGTCTTCTTGTCAATTCACAATTTAGTGATTAACCCAGAATGAATAGCTGCTGTTGAACTACATGTCCCACGATCCTTTGCCAGCAAGGAAGGATGCAAGGTGTGCCTTTTTTTTATTTGTGATTAAATATATTTTGGTATTTATTTGCTAAACTAGAAATTGAGGAGAGCTAAATAGAAAATGTAAAATCATAAACAAATATAGCTCAGATTGAAAGGAATATGTTTAGTTGCAGATTTGTTTTCCAATTTGGTTTGTGTTGCGCAAAATGTAGTTGCTTTTGGTTATTTTGTATATTTATTTTGTTATTTTGATTATAATGTTATCAGTGCTTATTGAGTAAATTTAGAGATGCTAGGATGATTCTATCTGAGTCCTTTTAGCTAGAGTCCATCTAAATACTAGAGATCAGGGGGACGTGGCCAATCGAGAGACTAAGCGGACGTCTCTGTGTGAGGCTCCGTACCAGAAACGGGATAACCACAACTTTGGCCGGAAAAAAACAAGACTTACCCGACAGAAACTTCACCCCCCACCAGAGGATACAATGGGGCGCAAGAACAAAAAGACTCATCGCCCATAAACCCCTCGCTTGCAAGATATCCGGCTTTCCTTTGAAAGGCCTGTGCCGCGGCCACAAACCAAGATGGCGCCTGAGGCCAGAGGAGAACAGGAGATGTTGGACGACTCCCCTGAGGAGGAAGAGCCTCTCACACCACAACAGTCGGGCGGGGAGTGCAATTCATGAGAATCGGATGAGGATTCAGCCCCCTCCTCGAAGGGAGATATAAAGAAACTCCTGCTGGACCTCAGAAGAATATGGAAAGAGGACCTTCAGGTGGTCCAGGCCGAGGTGGGGATAGTCCACAACAAAGAACAAGCTATGGAGGTAAATGAGGCTTCCAGGGACGCCCAACTACAGGAGGCCAAGACACAAATGGAAGGCCTGGCCTCGCAAGTACAGAGGCTAAACCGAACAGTAACAGTGCTGGAAACACGCCACAGACGCAGGAACATACACCTGAGAGGTGATTGGAAATGAGAAGCTACTACAATTCCCACAGAGCCTTATCGACACACTGGAAATCAGATGAGGGTCTACCCCACCACAGATTATGTCAGGGTTCAGAGTCCGCAAGTCCTCAGCAGCACCAGAGGGGGCTACCAGGGACGTCATAGCGGTGATACGCAATGTGACAGTCAGAAACACGATAATGAACTTCTCTAGAACACAAGGGACTATACCTTTCAGGGATATAAGGTGGCCATATATGGAGACATTCCGTTCTCAATGCTGGTGGAAAAAAGAAAATTGGCATCGGTGGCCAGGAAACTCAGAGACTGTTCTATAAAATATCGCTGGGGAATGGAAGGGCCCCTTGAGGTGACCGTTGGAGACACATCCCATACCCTGACTTCGGCAGGGTACAAACACCTTGGCCTGCAACCCCAGACTCTGTTGGAGACATCCTCAAGGCTGCATAAAGCGGCACCAACACGGTGCAGAGACTAACTGTCACGTATTCATCCGCTTATAAAAATGTGGTTAATGACATTTACTGTCCACACAGGAAAAGTTGTGCTGAGCAGCAACCTAATCCACAGAAGGGTTAATGCTGAGCAGCAATCATGCAAATGAAACCTGGTAACTGACTTTGGGGTCAAAGGCCGGTTACAGCCTATCAGATCTAGAGGAGGGGTATTTAGGCCCAGTTCTCATCCTGCTCAGTGCCCTGTCGTGGTTTTCCTTGTGGTTGTCCGAGAGCGCGTTAATGTTTATACTTTTCTACCTGGTTTTTGACTTTGGCTTTGTTTATTGAATTCTCTATATTCTGGTATCCTGACTCCTGGCTTTCCTCATCGCTGCGTCCCTTTCTGTGTTCCCTGACCTCGGCTAGTATTTTGACTATTCTATGTACGTTAAATCCGGCCATTCTAAGGACCGGTAATACGTTACTTATTTGTCATCCGTGCTATACAGTTCTACGTGCTGGATCATACAGTAATCCTGACACTAACCAGGTTATCGGGAGGAAATGCCTCCTGGCACTGAACTCCAGACCACAACTCACAATCCCAAACAGAAGTTGAGACCCACCCAGCCCAAAAGCACAGGGATTGGACAACTCCAAAGTCAGTCTAAACCCAGACATTCACCCCAGTTCGTAGAGATGAACACCCTTAACAATTAGACACCGACATTTTCCCACTGTATTTTCTCTATATAATTGCCCTATGTTAGCGGTTGATAAATGTTCATATGCATAGTACTCATATAAATTGTAAAAGTTGTGCTTTATTCACAATCACTCAAAAAATAAAAAATAAAAAATACTAGAGATCTTCCTTAATCAAGTTGTTTTTTAAATGGTTTATAATAGTTTCTATATATGAGGTTTTATGCAGTGTATTACAGGTTACATTGCATAATGGGTACCGTATGATTTACAAATATTATACCAGGGACTTTGTTTTTTTTAGGAGATGTGTTTTGTCCAGAATCCATAACTCAGTTACCAGATCTTACCTGCTTCTCGTGACATCTGCATAAATGACTCCACTCCCTTCTCTCCATAACTTCCTTCTGATGCCAATGTAGACACAAAACTCCAACCCATGGCTTTCACAATATCCACCATGGCCTGCGCCTGGAAGGAATCCGGAGGTACCACTCTAGAGAAGAAGTCATATCGTCGGTCGTCACTCAGTTCAGGAGCAGTGGAACCATAACTGATTTGAGGAATCTGAAAATGTATAAAAAAAACTACATATAATTAATTTCCAAAATTGGAAGCTGTTAGCTTGTGAAAAAAAATGTTACAGGTACACACTATTAACAATGTCAGTTTTGTCCAATATATTTCTCTAATATATTGATTTCATTCCTGCATGAAGACATGGTAAATTTGTCAATCAAAGTGCGATTAGCCTTATTTTGTATTGCGCAAACTTAAGCTGTTTCATGTAACTAAAGCATGTCCATTTAATATTACCGTGCAGTTGTTATTAGCACATCCTGTTAATTATGCATTTTTCCTATGAACCTGTATTACCAACGTGTTTAAAAGTACTTGCTAATCACCATTAAACCTTATGACATTGCAAGCTATGGAGAGGGTCTTCAACCTGCCACCAGTGCAACAACTCAACTCAAAAAACGATTTACATTTTTAGAAAAGGTACAAGCACTACAGCCTGTCACCTCTTATCACCTGTCTCGTTCACCCTCCCGTGACCCTCAGCACACTTAGCTACGTCTAATTATGCTAATGCCATCCAAGCTCCATTTAAAGGCTTTCTGCACACACACACACAACCTCGCTCCTGTTTAACATCATAGTTATCATGATGACTGGTGATGACCTATTCTTTTTACAATTCATTAACGATCCCTACATTTTGTAGATTCTACAGTGAGCTTTCACCAATCCCAGGATTGATTTATCCAATCATGCTCACTTAACTTCCTGGCAAAATGCAACAGTCCTCCAATGAAATGCTGCTATGAGCAGGAGTTGATTGAAGAGCTGAGTTTGACTTGGTTCTGGAGGCCACAAGAGGTGTATTTAACCCTTTAATGTTTCTACAAAATGGCAGTGTTTTACATTGAAGGGTTAAAACGACAGGACCACTGCACTCACACCATTTAATTTAAGATGGAGTGGTCTGGGTGCCCTTAGATGTCCTTTAAGGTATTCCAACATTCTCAGGGATGAAAATGATATAGGGATTTTGACAAAACTGGGTCTTTTGGTGTGTATTGATGACTAGGGTGGGACCACTGTTCTGCCACACTGATTAGCTGATCTCATAAGCAGTGCTGTTGTTGTATGATCACAGCAATTGCTTCATGGGATTTGTAGTTCAAAGACAACAGCCAGAGTACAATTATGGCATGAACCCTTTAAGACATAACAGTGAGCATAGCAGAATTTTGGGGACAATAAAAGAGAAACACAGTATCTTGAGAGGGAGCTTAAACTTAAAAAAATGGTGAATACTTGTTTGGCAGTGAATGGTTTAAACTGTTCATATTCTTCTAATTGCTTTAAGGCATTGGTGCTAACATTAATCATATTACCTCAGAGGAGATTTTCAAATTTGAATTTTTCTATATGAAGGACTCTTACTATGATCTGCCAAGCCATCATGTGAAAGTCTATCACACACCAGCACATTGCTGAATTAAAGGGGCTTTGCTGTTCTATCGAACAGGTTAGATTGCAGTTCATGTAACAAGAATACTATAGTCCCCAGAGCTCCTACACCAGAATAATTTAAAATCCAATATTGCTGGTGCATTAAAATGTATCACAGATCACTACAGGAGACATTAAAGCCTATATTGCAAGACGGCTATGTATTACTCTGCACGGCAAAGCCATGCGTATCCGACTTACTCATAATTGAATCAGGCACAAAATGGATAAGGGCTTAGGAAAGCCTCAAATAGATGCAGAGAAGAAGAATTGGTAGACCTGTCATATGCACCTTGTTTTTCTGGACACATATCACTAACACAAATTGATAGGTAGCACATAAAGAGTGCTGCCCCGCAGAAAGTAAAATTCAATTGTTGCATTTAGGTTATATAAAAAAAAAACACACACACACACACAAAAAAACACTACAATGCACTGTAGTGGCTAAAGTGCCAGAGTGCCTTGCCTATTGTAAGTAGTCAAACCATTTTAGAACATATATTGTTTAAATATAATATATTACGGAATACTATTATCTGTTTAATGTGTTAAAATGAAATGGGCTACGAGCCTGGAATATCTGTGTAATAGTGGGTCTTAGTTTAAGATTTTTACAGCCCACTGTTTAGCGGATAACGACTAAAAGAAACCGATATTCTTTGGGAAGGCAACTGCAGGTGTGTGTGGTGTGTATGTTCACCATTCTCTCTGGACAGCTGTGCAGGGTCCTGCTCCCAATGTCATTAAATAAATGTCAAATCTGTTCTCCTTACTGAGTCCCTGTAGGGAACTTCCTGTAACAAGCTTGTTGTGTTTCGTTAATGACGTATGAAGTATCATGGTCTGGAGCTTAAACTCCATCTAGTTTGATTATTGAAACAATAAAGTGAGTCGAGAGCAAGGAACCCACATTTCTTATATTTCTTTCACATACAACTAAAATAATTTACGGAAAATATAAAACTTGATTAACTGCCATACACAATGAAGTTGCCAATGAGGCCTAAATATATGTGCTCTGAAAAGTTAGACTGCAGCAAAAGGAGTATAATTTCACGATCGTGTATGACAATCACAGTGAACAAATGAATACCATAACAAAAATCCTAGTGGCTTAAGGTTTTGCCGGAATTAAATAAAATGAGTCGACATCGGAGAGAAGAAGATCACTTGGAAAAGATAGGATAAAAGGAGATGAGATTAGTACATCTTGAGATACAACGGCTCCGTCTGGTTTAAAAACGGAGTTTGATTTATTTATTCTTTTTAGAGTAATTGCATTTAACTGTGTACTGGGTCA
Source organism: Pelobates fuscus (assembly GCF_036172605.1). NCBI lineage: Eukaryota > Metazoa > Chordata > Amphibia > Anura > Pelobatidae > Pelobates > Pelobates fuscus. The sequence continues at coordinate 134,338,758 of NC_086323.1, read as the reverse complement.
TATGAATATGCGTTTTAAATTATGTTTTTTCTTAATAGTTTTTGTTCTCTACATGACCTCTTTGTTTGGTTTTCATTGTATGTAGATATTGATTTAAAAAAGAATCAAGATCTATTTTTCTCTTCTATTTCTATCTGGTTTACTGAAGTAGAATTATGAAAGAAAAAGCCCTTGTTTAAGTTAACATGTCTCTTTTTTGAAAGCCGTGGAGGAAAAATCCAGAGCTGCTTTGTCAGGCTTTATGAGCCCGAGTTGAAGGGAATATTACCTTTATATAGATCTCTTTTTGACTATTTCAAGTTCAGAATGAAAGTGGCCATGTATGTACTAACTAGTGAAGGGGAAGTTGCTAATTTTGCGGCAAGGTTATTTACTTCCATTAGAATAAAAATAAGTCGACGTGGGAATCAATTTGATAAAAATATTATTGGCACTCTTGCAGAGGAAGTTTATTTGGTGAAATGATTGTTGTTGGGTACTGCTTGTTGACTATGGTATAGGTGGGTGATATCTCACTGCAGACATTTGGGATATTTAATGGATTGTACCTGAAAATAAAATTGTATGTCCAATTTTGGAAGACAAATATTATTTTTGGGAGTTTGTGACATAAATATACAGTCCATGTTCATCATTCTCAGTCATTAGAAACATTATACTCCACTCTGCCAAAGTCAAGCCCATGTACCTGGTCACCTTTCTATAATAACGATCAGTTCAGTACATGGTAATTTCAACCTCCCATAGCTGATAAAATAAGACTCCCCTGACAATGTATAAAAAGGACAGTACCCTCAAAGGATAACTACTAAATCCATCTTAAAGACGAAAAGGTAATTTCTCGAGGGCAGAGGGAACATTAGCAGTTAGAATGACGAGAGACTACACATGTTGAGTAATAATCATGTCCCATTGGGAACTTCTTGGCCTTGCAGATTCAAGTCAGTTTCTGTTCTGGTCCTTGTAACCCCTTGATTTCTGGAGAATTATAGCCAGTGTGGAGAGCCATTGCGCTAACTCAATCTATCTCACAGGTATATACAAACAAAACAATTACCTCCTGCAACTCGATTAAGATAATGGTCCAGAAATTACCTGTTTTATGATGGCCATCTAGTAGATGTAAGGAATAATAGAAGGGGTGATGGAGTAATAAGTAGACTTGAAGATTTATGTAGTTCCAATCTGCAGTTCTTAAGAATTTGGGCTGATGAGGATTTAGGCCAAATTATTGAAATCCTAACTGAAATGTACATCAGAAATCAATTGAGTAGCGCAGGAGGTGAGCCTATTCAGAATTCAGGATTCCATTTGCTGTGTCTACTGCTAGTAACACTAACTGTGGATCACTAATTTACAGTTTGAAGATAAACTAGGGGCAGAGCCAGAATATGCATTTATCAGCAATGATGCTGACATAAAAAAAAAAAAACATTTATACAAAATGCAACGCTACTTAAAATTGCCTATTTCAATAAATTAATATGCTGAAGCTCCATATTTGCTGAGATAGGCGATTTAAGTAGCCTTGTAAAATGTAAAACTGTATATTTGTGTGTCCGCTGTTTGATAGTCTGTAATTTACAGTTTAAAGGGACACTATAGTCACTCAGACCCCTTCAGCTCAATTAAGTGGTCTGGGTGCCAGGTCCCTCAGGTTTTAACCCTTCAGATGTAAACATAGCAGTTTCAGAGAAGCAGGGTTAATCCAACCTCTAGTGGCTGTCTTCCTGGCAGCCGGTAGAGGCGCATCTGCAACACTGGATGCGAAATTCGCATCCAGTGTGCAGAACGTTCATAGGAAAGCATTGAGAAATGCTATGGACTGTTTGAATGCGTGTGCGGCACTTGCCGCGCATGCGCATTCCGCTCCACTCGGGAGCTGACATCTGCGTGGGAGGAGAGGTCACCAGCGCCGAGGGAGCCCAATGCTGGATTAAGGTAAGCTGCTGAAGGGGTTTTAACCCTGAAGGAGGGGGACCCTGAGGGTGGGGACACCCTTAGGGCACTATAGTGTAAGGAAAACGGGTTTGTTTTCCTGACACTATAGTGATCCTTTAAGACTTGTTATAAACAAATTTTCTTTAAATCTGAAACAATTGTTTTCAGCAGAAATTCTTCAGATCTTACATTTTTTGCAGAATCAACTCAGCCACACCAAAATTATTCACCATGCACAAATCTAGTGATAAGGTACGATCATCAGGCTTCCTTGAAAAATATTTATATTGTAAAAGGAATTCTTTACTGTTGAATTTTTAGAATGCATTTCAACAGAAAAGACACAACAATTTTCTAAACACGTGGAATAGTTATAAAACATAAAAAGACAGGGTTATGATATTTTCTTGTGATATGCTTTTGTCTTTGTTTTTGAATTGATCAAAAAATCTTTAATAAAGATTAACAAAAAAAAGAGAGAATTCAAAGTGAAAATTATTATTATTATGTTATTATTTATAGAGCACCAACAAATTCCGTAGCGTTTTACAATGGGTGGACTAACAAACGTAATTGTAACCAGACAAGTTTGACACACAGAAACAGAGGGGTTGAGGGCCCTGCTCAATGAGCTTACATGCTAGAGGGAGTGGGGTATAAATGAAGTTTATGTCCAGAGTAGTGGAACTGAAAGCATAGCTGACTTAGAGAATTATTTCATTTTAGCTAGTTTAACCTTAACTTTGAAAATCACTTTGAATTCACATTGATTTGTTACTTTACTGAATAAACCATGATAATCTTCGTCATTAATTGTATAGCCGTAATATTGCCAATGTAATGTTATTTGTAGATGTTGGTCTTTAATTACCTGGAAAATACTTACAAAGTAATGTCAAGCGCAAGAATGGTCCATACAAATTATCTACATCGGGGATAGGCAACCTTCGGCACTCCAGATGTTGTGGACTACACCCCCCATAATGCTATTACACCCATAATGCTGGCAAAGCATCATGAGAGGTATAGTCCAATACATCTGGAGTGCCGGAGGTTGCCTATACTAGATCTACATGATCCAAGTGGCATCAGTTAAGAAACACTATTCACAACACCAATGACTATTATAACCGAGTCTGAGGGAGTAGGAAGGGCATTTAATTTAAAGAAAGCTTATAACACAGTGTTCATGCAAAAATACCAGCTTTAACCTTTTGCCAAAGGAACCATTGCAGAACTGGCCAAGATATCTCATGATTCTGCTCTCATAATTGGCTAACAATGACCTTTGCACTCATTGGACATATAACTGCAGACTTTAGTAAAGGGTCTAGAGCCTGGGGTATCTAAGCCTGACCACTTAATCTAAACACAACAAATCATTCTCTGTATATATTCCAGAAAACACACTCAGAGCCAATAATTTGCAAACACATTTGGAAAACATCTCTTTAATTGAAAATGGTTCCAAAATGTCTATTTCTGAAACAGAATAATGAAAATTATGCTTTTCCATTGGAATTTTGATTTCCAGGTGGTAAATTTGAATTAAAGATCACAGATAAGCGATGCATATCATGATCATGATTTCAAAACCTTTGAAATAATAAAATGTAAAACCTCAGAAGTAATGGAATATTAATGAAAATCTTTATTTCATTTATTTTCCAACTATAAATAAATTAGAATATGAGCCAAGAACAAGATGAAAAAAAAAAAAAAGACAGAAATGAGAAATATCTACTGTAAATATAAAGAAATGCATTAAAACAAAATCTGGTTTCAAAAGAGAATCATTTGTGAAATCAGTTTTCCACAGACTGGATATTGCAAAAAGTGAGTTAAAGGCACGCGGACAACCATCACTAGAGTCATGTCCTTGAATCTAGACTAGATTGCTCAAGTTTCCATCTCTAACACAAAATGTATTTGTCTCCTACTGTTTTGTCAATCAATATTTTATTGAGGCATGAAACATAAAAGCAATGCAACACAGTGGTGACAGCACCACACACAAATAAGCAGAACACAGTTAATAATATCCACATATAACCAATAGAAACAGGCATCAAGACAAAGCATTAAACTTTCTAGAATACTATGGAATTTTCTTGTGGCATGTCACACAGTGAGCTAGAAGGCCTCATTTTATAATAAATATGCCAGGCTATAAAATAGTGCTATTGGTGAATATTATCAGGGTAATATGAGAGGCAAAAGCACTAGATATATGAATTAAGGTTAATGGAGGGCATAGGGCCCATAAGTACCATGGTAATACTGGCAAAAGGTAATGCCACATTGTGGAACAGGAATAATAAAAAAATAAAAAAAATAAAAACATTAACCCCTTAATGACACAACTTCTGGAATAAAAGGGAATCATGACAGAATATATCCGTCGTCTGTCCTTAAGGGGTTAAACATGAAGCTTAAAACTTAAAGTGTTTGGATAGAGGTGCTGGAATATAAACACTGCCCTGTAGGAGCCTTAATGACTAAAGAGGATAGGAGACCGGGCCCTATAGCAAGGAGGGTGCTCAGCCTATGACAACTGACTCACCAGAGGTCGTTTAAGATACTGGGTCTCCTTAGAACTACCCCACCAGTCCCAGACGCTAACATAGGTTAGGTTTTCGTTGAAGGATGCTATTGTCCACCTGTTTCCAGTTTTTAGGTGAGCACTCAGTGGGGACCAGGATATCCCCCACTGGTCCAAAGGGGGGTTAATGGAGCTATAAGCACTTGCTGTGAGGTGCAAGCCCAGAGTCGGGAGGTTAGTTGCTTCTCCCAGCTACTAGGACGTTAGTCGCGGAGGAGTTTTTGCCTGTAAGCACTCTGCAGTAACAATCCAGGACACCTGAACTGGGCCCAGAGACCAGTACATTTTAATTAATGTCAGATTGGCATTCTGAAAGTGTAATTGATGATTGAATACCAGATCAGGTAAGGAGCTCATACAGTACACCTAGCCCCATAAAGCTCACGTCCTGCCCAACTCTCTAACTGTTCTGAACATAGTTTTAGGGCAAGCATAAGCAGTAATTTGTGGGAAATCTCAGAGTAGAGGCAGGTTATCTCTGTATTTTCTGGATAAAATATTCTAGAGCAGACTACTTGATATAACACACTTATTGGGTGGTAATCGAACCTCAAAATTCCTTTATGTTTTATCTGTATGTTACATTTAAGGACATCCCCTCTACCTGCATGCAATGTGCTGCACCACTTTTTACGGATTACAATTATTTAAATAGCACCAATATGTTCTGCAGAACTGTACAATAGTTAATCAAGAAAAACACTTAATTCTAGTAAAACATGATTGACATACTGAAACAGTAGGTAAAGAGGGCCCTTTCCAAATGAGCTTACAATTTTAAAAAAACAATTATGCCCTTATTCAGTGGTTGAAAGACATTTAACTAGGATATAGAACAATTAAAGTGTTACTGGATCTTGGAAAGAAAAAAAGGGTGCCTTCTTTGTTTACCTAATAAGATAAACATAAATTATCTTTTTTATTTATTTGCAATTAAGAAGTGGCTCATTCAAAACGTTAAGGAAGATAGTATAGGTTAAATGTGTCACATGACAAGCATTTGACATTTGTCCACCAGATAAACAGTTATTCAATCCTATTTTAATATTAATAGTAGCTGAATCCCTATTATTATTATTATTTTTATTATGATATTTATAGCGCGCCGTCAAATTCCGCAGCGCTTTACAATGGGTGGACGAACAGACATGTAGTTGTAACCAGACAAGTTGGACACACAGGAACAGAGGGGTTGAGGGCCCTGCTCAATGAGCTTACATGCTAGAGGGAGTGGGGTAAAATGACACAAAAGGTAAGGATAGTATTAGACTAGTGACAGTTGCAGAAGAGGAATCAGTTGGGAGCTATTAACAGTTTAATTGATACGCTTTTATGAAGAAGTGGGTTTTTACCAAGGGAGGCATTATAGATGGAGAACAGTAGGGGACCAAAGACTGAACCTTGGGGGACACCAACAGAGAGGAGTTGGGGAGAAGAAGCAGAGCCAGAGAAAGAAACACTGAAAGAGCGCTGGGAGAGGTAGGAAGAGCACCAGGAGAGAGCAATATCTTGTAGACCGATATTGCGGAGGATGACAAGAAGCTGTTGATGATCAACAGTGTCAAAAGCCGCAGACTATGTTAATATGGACAGATACAAAGTCTATATATATTTCTGACATAAGGTGTTCACCATGAAAGAGAGAAAGCCAAAGGATATATTTGTGTAGGTTAAACCAAAGAAAGTTAATAGAAACAAGATAGAATCATTCATTTAGATATATGATATAACAAGATGCTCTCTTGTATTTCTAAATTCAATGTAAGTTAACTCAGCAGTAAATCAAGAAAGAAAAATCAGTAATTATAATCAGCATACATGCATGCATCTACATGGTTCTATGTTTCAGAATCCCCAATCTATGTTCACCAATGATTTAAGTTCATTCAATAGCGACTTGGGACAAGTACTGAATAGTAAAGTCTATCCATCTAATCTCTAAGCACTTCAAATGGGAACTCGTCAGCAGAGCATAACAGGATTCACCTATTTATATATGCCAGAACTGAAAATCATTGGACAGGAGAAGAGCAAATCACTACAACAGAACATAACTACTATAGAATAGTTTGATTTATTACATGTGGTCACACAAATTCCTGCTTTCAGTACAGCCTAAATAGAGCTTGGTCTGAGCTGAGCCTAGGGCCAATCCTAGGTCACTGAAGCCTGGGTGCACAAACATTTTTGGTGCCCCCAGGTGGGTGTGTCTCAAAATAGCTAATCAGTCATCTTTGTTCAAAAATATCTTATCAGTGCTTTGTTTGTGCCCAAAGGGCTTCTCAGTGCCACCTTTGTTTCCAAATGGCTAATCAGAACCATATTTGTGCCCAAATGGCTAATCAGAACCATCTGTGTGCCCAAATGGCTAATCAGTGCCATTTTTGTGCCCAAATGGCTAATCAGGGCATTAGACAATTTCTCTCTCAGTTTGATCGTGAGGTGGAGTCTAATGAGAGGGGCAAATGTAAGCAGGCAGAGCCTAGCATTGCACACCCCACCAATGCACCTCTATCTACAGAGTACATTGGCCATTGGGCATCCGTGCACCTGCCCAGGATCAGCTCTGGTTGAGCCCCACCACTGTGCAACTTTATTGTGTAAAGGAATAAAAAAATACTCCAGCACACCGCATTCACGCGTAATGGTGATATATGAAGCCATCCAAGAAAGTGGATGGCTAAATAAATCACCATTACACCATTGATTGCTGTATGCTAGAGTATTTTTTTTCCCTTTATCGTTTTGGATTCTGTGAAACAAGGATCTGGATTCTCGGCACAGATACCAAATATATTGGGTTCTTCAATTGTGCCCCTGCTATTACAATACTTGATTGTATGTTACTCTAAATACTACACATTCAAACAGCTATATTTCTGAGCGATTTGGTCTGCTGTAAGAAACCGATGACCTGTTGTGAAGATATATGTTTATTTACAGGAGAATGCAAATCTCTTGGTTTCTGGTCTCTGGTCATTTACCAGAGATAGGCAACATCTGACACTTCAAATGTTGTGGACTGCATATCCCCTGATGCTTTGCCAGTATTATGGCTGTATGCTTTATGGGAGATATAATCCACAACATTTGGAGTGCCGAAGGTTGCCTACATCTGCCAAAGGTTGCCTACTTAAGCCTATGAGATATTCTCCAATACCAAGGGAAATGACAATGTTGTCTAATTAAAATCCCAAAAGACTATGCACTTACATATTGTAAAGCTGAATTGATTATAATTTTGCAGAGAAAGCTGAATGAAGAACACTGCTATTCTCTATAGATCGTTCAGGTCTAGTTTAACCCCCAATAACTTTGAATATAAAGGTCAGTGTGAATTTATTAAGTTATCATCCTGAGCCCTTGGCCTAGCCGAGAATCGCTGAATGCTTTCCTGTTGGTAATACTGTCTTCAGGTCTGTTATTTAATTCCCTGATTATGTTCTGTTAAGTTTAAAAGCATTTCCATCCCTGCAAATAAAGTTTGATTGCAGTCTCTTATTCAAAGCAGCCTTCCTCTTGGACAGAGCCATTAAACTAAATCAAACTTGCCAAGCAGGTGTATTGAACACAACTAACGACCTGTGGAGAACGGAATGAGACCATGTTCTGTGCTGTAAAATAAACACCTCCTGCTCAAAGCTGTAATAAGTAAAATCTGTATGTGAAGTGTGTTTTATTAGCTACACTACTGGAGTACTGGCAGAACAGAGGACAGAAAAAGCAGTAGGTATCCTGTGCTTTTTTTTTATATGGAAAACCATTTTTCTACTTGCTGCTGTGCTAGCACTATCCTTGGGATATTGTGCCTAGGAGTGATGAGAGTGTCTATTGAATTATTTAGAAGAATAAATGATACTGTACTATCATATACCAAGGATAAAATGTCCTGGAAATTTCTTATAATTATACCTTGGCCCTGTGGATCACTGTGAGCTACATTTCTCACAACTTCACAAGGACTGTTTAATAAAAACAGGGTACCCCATCAAATAAAAAATAATAAAAAAAAATATTATAAATTCTATTATAGATTGGGACCAGAGATTTCTCACACACTTATTTCATTTGTGCAGGCCACTGAAATGATGCCTAGACAACCATATACAATATAATTTGTTGACATTAAAATATGAACAGGACAGCCCAAGACATGTAGATCCATAGTTGTTTAGAAACAGCAAATTTCCTGATGGTTTAACACATCATCTTCTACAACATTCTACAACATCTGGGGATCTTCTTTTGGGCACCCCTGGCTTAGGACTATGACCTATTTCCTCTACCCATTTAAATGATGGATGCACTGTACCTGCCCCTGTCCCCAGTTTCAAAGAAACTGCAATGTTCATATTGGAGTGTTAAAGGACCACTCCACACCCCTAAATCACATCAGCTTTCTGAAGTGCTTTATGAGTTAAGAGTATCTGAGTTTAACTAGAGTTTAAAAAAGTGCCGATTTCTATGTCAAACAGCCAAGGAGGTTTGTAGCCTCCTTGCAATAGGTCCCTTGAGGTAACGGAAGTGGCAGGCACGATGTACTTGCCTCCACCCACACAGTCTTCAGACCAGCACCTCCAGACCTCAGGCCAGATGTGCGCCTGCCTGTGCATGAGTCGGAACACGTGTGCACATGGGCACTAATTCAAAAGCATCTCAATGAGAAGCTTCTGATTGTTTTTTACCCTGTGAAGAAACTGAAAGTCTCTTTTGGGGGAAAAAAGGAGAGGGATTGCTAAGATCTGCAGCCTTTGCAAGCTATTTTAAGATATACCCCCAATAAATCCATGCATGAAAAATCCATGCCTTTATTCATTGGGTTATATCGACAGAACAGTGATTTTTTTGGACTGTTTGGGCAGTGGAGTGTTCCGTTAAGACTGTCTCTAGTGGATGTCTACTAGACAGTCACTAGAGTTACATCCTGCTGTTTCACAGAGTTTAACATTGAGTTAAAGGAATTCTTCAAACACTATACCCCCAGAGCCTGCTGTAGTGATTATGTTGCTATGAGTTTTTGACTTTGTTCCAACATAATATGTCAAATAATTTTAGCTTGGCTTGACACTTGGTCTTTCCCAGCCACCTGTTATGCTTCCAGTAAGAGGCAGATATCTATTTTGTTCAATGGAAGAACAGGCTGTAGTGGTTATGGTGCATTGGAGTTTTCCTTTAAGCCTAATGTTCATATCTGTGATGCAACAGAATTCAGGACCTTAAAACATTTATGAGATTTTGAGTGATGAACGGCTTCCCTTTCTGAAATTTAATTGAAAAACTATTAAATCTACTCGTTAAATGTTACATTAAGAGAAAAACTAGCAGTCGCTTGCTTCTGCTGTGTATGTTGCAGTGAAACTTTCGAACTGAAAAACCCTAGTGTAAAAATATGGGTAGCCAATATAAGAGATTGATAGTCACAACATATAGGATAGTGACCTGTGTCCATTACACAGCTCATCAGTCTTGATCATCCTAAGTAGCTATTCTCTTCTCTTTCCCACAAGAACACCAGTGATTGAACCAAAGCACATGGAAAAAGGAAAGAACCTTGGTGAATGATAGAAATGTTTTCTGACTAAAAAAAAGAAAATATTGTGCTTCAGTGAGCTTTCTGATAATTACATTCTGATTTCTGTACAGGCAATAGCTGCTTTACCCCAAAAAAGCTCAAAGCAATTTACTGTCCATCTTTTATCAATTTAAAGGAAAGGTTTGAGTTATTTTGGGCCTCACTCCATACCTTCACTATTTACTATAGAGAGACGGAAGCTCTCTAATCTGAGCTGTGCCCGGCAGGGAAGGGCTTAGCTCATTGGCTGAGGGTGATCAGCTGACACTCTCCATAGGAAGTAGTGGAGGCAGGGAGTGGTGGTAAATCAGTTTGACTCTTGTTGGGCACCAGGGAATTTGTGCTATCATAATGTCAACAACATGCTGTAGTGGTTATGGTGCGTGGAGTGTTCCTTTTTAAGTTTATATATATATATATATATATATATATATATATATATATCTGTGATACAGACTGAAACATTGATTTTTATTTTGAGCTAATAAAAGCTAAGTTTTATTAATTCGACTTGGAAGTCCCTGGAGTGCTATCTTGTACTTTTGGCTGTATCTGTTTGCTGATAAGCACCGGGCAAGTACATCAAGGAAGGTGGAGTGCATTACTATTTTTGTTTTATACATATAGGTAAATATGTCTCATAAGTCACACTTTGGAATGTATTTACTAATTCGACAATAGCTCAAAATAGCTAAGCTAGAAAATTAGCTGATTTGAACCAAATTTTTCCTAGTTAACTTTTTTTGCCTTAAATTTGCTTTTCACTTGTTGTCTTTCTACAATTTCCACTTTAGGGAATAAGCCCCATTGTTTTTCCCATTGTTTTTTCAAATACATGGGCAATTTCACATATTAATGCTTCATTGTGGGACAACGGCAGTTAAATGTAGACCCCATCTGTTATAGAACTACAGATTAAAGCTGGCAAAGCATCAAGGGAAGTGTAGTTCTACAACATATGGAGATCGACCCCTACGGTAGAAAAATAAAATAGAAAGTCACTGAATTTCAGGATTCCTGTGAGGTCAATGCTAGTTCCAAATTTGTTATTCTACCTACTGAATTTTTGCCTCCTTGTCTTATTTGCGAACAGAATTGAACAGTTTATATTTAACTATATAAATATAATTTGTTTTGTTAGAATTTTCTGTACTTTTAAGAACACATCCTTAAATAGCATACTTTATAAGAGTCGTCCCACAAAAAAAACAGAAACTCTAAAAGTTCCCATGAAAATACTTTGTTTTCCACTAACCAACATTACTCAGTATGAACATGATGAATAGTCTGGAGCTGTCCAGCTGAATTCATGGAGAGCTAGAGTGCCTAAAAAGTGCCTGCAGATTGCCAACTGTGGTTGAACTACAAATGTTATGATTATTTCCCGTAACTATTCAGCATGAGTCAATGTGAACATGATGAATGACTTCGACCTGAGCTCTCCAATTGGATTCCCTATAAGCAAGGATAGCCAAACGCTAGATCAAGAAGTAATACTAACTACTTTAACCCCTTAAGGACCAAACTTCTTAAATAAAAGGGAATCATGACATGTCACACATGTCATGTGTCCTTAAGGGGTTAAACCTTTAAATAGCATCTGTGAGCTGTACTGCAATGATAGCAAACCTGATGCCCAAACCTGACAAAGACAATATGGTCCATCAGACTTCATCTTGCTTCCATTCTGTGGGCTTGGTTAAAGGTATGCTCCCCAATCCAAATACTAAATAAAACTTTTTTTTTAAATAAAAACAAGTCTCTGTTTAGTAGATACCACCAATGAAAACATGCGTGCATATGTATGTTTTCATTGGAGGTATATCTAAAAAAAAGCTTGAAGTGGTCTGGGTGCGATGTCCCACCTGTTTTAACCTTGCAAGTTTAAACATTGCCATTCAGTAGACAATTTAGTAAAATCCTGCTATCCTATTTAGATGATCTAATAGAGACCATCTGATTGGTACAGCATAGCATTTCCCCACGCATGCGCACAAGCCTCCAAATGCTTTCCTTCAGGAAAGCATTGCTTTGGCTGAGATCATCGATCTTGATGATCTCAGCCAAGCATGCAGGACAGCAGTGTGGAGACGGGTCCTGTGATGGAGGACAGGTAAATAAACTATCTTTTCTACACAATACAGGTGGGGGTGGGGACCTAAACGCCTTCCATGGCTTTGTAGTGTTGAGAGTACAAATGTGTATTTTCTGACGCTATAGTGTTCCTTTACGATTCAGCTTTCTAAAAAAAAATGACACCAAAAACACAAAATACACATGGCAATTCAGTCTTGGCTGGCCTTACAGTGCTTCCTCAGGTATCGAGGGAACCAGACTGTAAATGCTACTGGTCGGTGAAGGGGATCTGTAAAGAGTCTCTTTTCCCAGTCTCACAGATAATTCATAGTCAGGTTACTTTGCCTTATTGTATGTGACTGTAAATGGCTTCAACATGACAGCAGATTATTTGTCTTGGACTGCAGAGATGGAACGTGTTTTTTTCAGTTCAGGGCAGGAAGTAATTGATGACAATATGTAAAATACTGCGTCTAAATAGCCGATGATATAAAAAAGAAATGGACAAAATGTTCCATCGCCAACAGCGAGGAGGAGTAAAAGAAAATGTGATCAGGAATGTGAGGTTATTGAGTTTCCCTTTTGTTACACGATTATATTTATTCAAGCCCTGAATGTACATGTCACAGTTACTCTGTGTTACAGCAGTCTACGTAAATAGCAAGTGCTGTGTGTACTGTAGTGATACAAGACTGTGACTATGTACAAATCAGTTTAATGAGTCCAAAAGCTTACAATATATATAACATGCCTTTCTTTGGTTGGCAAAAGACAGTCTGTATTATATATCAGTCAGCACGCTGTCGTTCCTCAATTCTCATCTGAACATTTCCCATGCAATTTGCCATATCTATTCTATAACCCCTAGGCTTCTCAAAATATATTTACTATGCTATATGTTATTTTAGATTTACTTATCCAGTGATATTGTTTTAGATTTGACTAAACCCTTAAAGGGACACTATAGTCACTAAAATAACGTTTGCTAAATGAAGCCATTTAGGTGTATAGATCGTACACCTGCAGTTTCACTGCTCGATTATCTGTCGTTTAGGAGTTAAATTGCTTTGATTATGCAGCCCTAGTCACACCTCCTGGCGTGTGACTCGCACAACCTTCCTAAACACTTTCTGAAAAATAACCTAGATATTTTAGTTTTCTGTATTGCTCAGTCTGTTTAATCTCGAATGTGTTATTTACTGCTCTGTTAACAGACTTCTAGACCCTGCAAGAGAATCCTGTGTGTTATTAGAGTTCAATTTACAGAGCAGGAGATAAACACTTCTAAAGCAAGTAATCATCTTACTGAAAGGAAACCCACTTTTGCTTCCAAGCAGGTTGTGTCAGTCACAGTCAGGGGAGGTGTGTCTAGATCTGCACTGACAGAAACAAAATTGATTTAACTCCTAAACGGCAGAGAATGGAGAAGTGAGAAGACAGGGGCATGATCTATACACCAAAACTGCTTTATTAACCTTAAGCTGTTGTTTTGATGTCTATAGTATGACTTTAATTATAATCATACATCCATAATATGGATAAAATCCTAATATGTTTTGTAAACTAACCCTCATGCACACCATCTGTTTACTTCCATGATATTATACTAATACTAAATGTTTACTCAATTTGCTATGAAACATTGCACAAATAGTTACATCCTTCTGTTGCCAGAGGTATAACTCCACCTCCAACAATCTATAAGTGTAGTCATAAGCCAGCATAGAACTAGAGAACTGGTGAATAATATTAATTTTGGGCAAATAATTTGGCGACATGTGTCCAATGGCAGCACGGCCCCCTTTACCCTGAGATGGCTATATCCTCCCCCTTGCTGGCCCTCAGAAAACTCTTTCCCTCTGGCAAGGAGAGTTATGTTAGTGGGCAGGCTGCAGCAAGAACTAGGCCTCAGTGCTAGAATGGAGGTAAGTTCCAAGTTTATTTTCTTAATATTTTTAATTAGGGATGGTGGGGGAGGGGGTTGGACCAACACAGCAAGAGAGAGTTATTCTAACTAAAAACATTGTTTTAAATATAAGAGGAAATACAACTTTAGATTTTAATCTGTCATTATTTAATATTTTTACTTTTTAGTTTTGAATATTATTTTTTAGTTTATCCTTATATCATGGCAAAATATAGCCACACCATATGTTGTGTGCATCTAGTTCCCAGATGTTCACCAATATGTCTGTCATGTATCTCTTACTTTCCTATACGCTTTTTAAAACATCAAAGGCTTATTAGTCAGGACATGACTGGAAGTGACAATGAACATGCAAATTATTTCTCCTGGTAAAAGAGGAGATTCAGGCAACTCTTCTAATGTGCAAGTTACAATTCGATAGAGACAGACAGGTAGAGGATCAACTAACCCACAGCAAACCAATGGAAAATAGAAATAAATGTAGAAGAAAATTTACTGTCATAGACTGGAGTGGAAACAAAAAGTAAATGGCAAAGTTGTTTTAAGGTCACCTCAAATTGAATATCTGTCCGAGTCTGCTCATTTATTTGATAAATGCCCAGAATGATGTATACCTCTCAGTTTTCATAAGCAGACAATGCACAACACGCATAAAACTGTTTTAGAAGAAGTGAGCAACTTGGCACAATACAACGCATTGTCCTCTCTATTTCTTCTAACCCTCGTATGTTTTCTAACATCTAATCAAGATCAGGCCATTTTTTAAGGCTATAAGGTCATAAAGCATTGCTTTCCAATAATGACCAGAACATCAGGCTTGGCAAAATGTAAGATTCTAAGATATGAATAAAGACCAAATCAGCTGAATTATACATTGTAATGCGATTTTCTGCACTTTTTATATCTGTGCCTATTTTTTACCCTTTTTTCTAAAATATTCCTTACTGCAGCTCTTCTGTCATTTAGCTGTTTTATTTTGGTTCTGGTTTATTAGTTAAAAATTGTTTCATTTCTAATGTATAAAAAAAATAGGTACAATGGGGGCGCCTTTTCTTTCAGACACATTTTTCCACCGATGTTGGTTTGGCAGATTATCCATCTTTCATTATTTTCCTTTTAGTTTAACTTATAAAAAATTGTTAATGTTCTTTTTTTTCCTTGTATTATTTCTTACTTGTCAAAATGTCAAAATGACCCTGAAAAAAAAAAGGAGCACGTCATGCAAAAGAGGAATACGATGTAGTAATAGATTATCATGGAGCACAAGAAATGGTAGCAAAAAGGCACCAAGGTATAAAGGGCAGAGTTAGTTTTAAACATAAGAAAATAGTGCATGCACCCTAAGCTGTCACAAATATGACCTTTGGCTTCTATGGCGATTGTTCCACTGTGTTAATATATTACCCCTGAATTTATTTTTATACCTATACCTGATGAATAATACTTATCAACCTATTGTATTTTCTGGGTTATAAGAATAATATCCAAGTGAGACAAACCATGCCCTAAAAATTAAATATACCTTATATTTTAAATATTTTTAAATATTGAATTATGTTTTCCCTACATTTCTGCCAAGAAATATAAGTTAGCGTTAATGTTTATAGTCTCAATTCTAAAAACATGGCAATAGCTACCCATTATTCTTTAACAATGCAATGCAAGCTGCAAAATTACATAGAAACATAGAAACATAGAATATGACGGCAGATAAGAACCATTCGGACCATCTAGTCTGCCCAATTTATATATTTTATATATATATATATATATATATATATATATACCCATAACACACTAACACTAATATATATCATAACATCTAAAAAATGCAATGTATTTATAGATATACAATAATTACATAAATCATTGTTGATATAAAATATATCAAAATATAATAACATATCTATCAATAATGAGGTATATAAAAATGAATTTGATGTTTCCTTGCGCTCGGGGGCCTAGGACAAATAAATTTCCTTTGCACATTTGGTCCTAGATTGGTTCTGTCTGAGTTAGAAGAAGCGTAATAACAGGATTTAGGTTTATTTGTAACGTCTTGTCTCATTTCATAGTGTCTGCCTCTCCCAAGCACTGCACAGTAACAAAGCAGTAGGGGAAGGGGGTTATATACTGGCAGTAATAAGTGATGTATATTTCATTTACTAGCAATAAAGACTTGTGACAATCATCCCTTCTCTATAAACTGAATTTTATTGCACAAAGATTCCAAGCCAGCAGCTAAAGAATTATGTATTTCCTTATCTAACTAAAGCAGGAAACAAATTTAATAAACAAAAAGCAGCTTTGAAGACAGGTCTGGAAGGCCAAATCTATCTGTAAGATTCCATCTCGGTTCTGGACTTTTTTTTATGTTGAGGGCTGATCAACATAGACTCGAATTGATATATTTTTTGGACTGGATGTCTCACCGTGGGCAAGGGTGGACGAAGAAGGGGAAGTTATAAAACTGCCTTGAGCTATAGATTTCAAATGATATCTGTATTTTATGATTAAAATAAAGTATAACGGTACATTCAAAATATTAGAAATAAAAGACACTGCCACACATAATTGTAGATAGCATGATAATGTTCATTTATCTGTATCTTTCTCTCTATATCATGGTATAGCCATATTATTGATGGATCAGGGGTCTTGTGGGCCTGGAGCACAACTCGTGTGTACAGCCATATGTTAATCCATCTCCATATGCATTAATAAGCTGGAAATATCAAGCCTATAAAATGTATATTCACAAACAAGCTAAGGCACAATTTTTATGGAAAAGCAAGTGATTAAAGGGGGTCACAGACCATCCAATGGGTAATGGGGCACAGGCAATCCATCCTATGGATAAAGGGGTCGCAGACCATCCAGTGGGTAATGGGACACAGGGAATGCATCCTATGGATAAAGGGGTTGCAGACTATTCAGTGGGTAATGGGGCACAGGGAATCCATCCTATGGATAAAGGGGTCGCAGACCATCCAGTGGGTAATGGGGCACAGGGAATGCATCCTATGGATAAAGGGGTTGCAGACCATTCAGTGGGTAATGGGGCACAGGGAATCCATCCTATGGATAAAAGGGCAGAGAGAATCCATCCAATGGGTAATTTGGCACAGGGAATCCATCATTTGAATAAAGGGGCAGAGAGAACTCATCCAATGGGTAATTTGGCACAGGGAATCCATCCTTTTGGATAAAGGGGCAGAGAGAACCAATCCAATGGTTAATTTGGCATATGGAATCCAACCTGTTAATAATGGGCACATTAAAGCCATTTAGTTAATGGGGCACATAAAATCAATCTTACGGGTAACAGGGCTCTAGAAATTCACCCTATCAGTAATGAAGCATAGGAAATCCATTCTACAGTAATGGGGCACGTATAACCTATCTTATAGGTAATGGCACACAGTGAATCAATCCTGTGGGTAATAGGACCAATGGAATCCATTCTGTTACAAATGAAGAAAAGAAAGGTCAGTGTGGAATGAACTTGGAGCAGAGATATTACCCTCCTATGGGCAATGAGCATATGGCATATTTTGGTGCTCCAGTTGTTAATCAGGGCACACATGAGATATAGATTAGTATATATAGTGCCATAGCTGCCTTAAGCACTTTGGGTTTTATGAATGGTGTTCCCCATGATGCTCTCAGTCAGCTAAGGGAGAAATCTGTGTTTTCCTGGCCACATGCTAAAAATACCAAAGTAAGAGTCAGGCAGCTTTGGTCCGTTGTAGCTCAAATAACCCCTTAAGTAATCTATCCCCCTCAAATATATTTCATCCTTGGAAGTTGAAGTGCACATGCCAAAACTCACCCTGGACTGCTAGTGTTGTGGAACTGAAGATCAACAATAATAATAAGCCTACAAAACTAAGAAGTCTGGGAAGTAAAAGAGTCCCTTGCAACTGCATCATGAAGCAAAATGAAGCATGCCTTACAGGCGTGTAGAGGCTGTAGTGGCAATGCTGTCTGGAGTACTTTGTGCCTTTTCAGGGTAAGCGGTCAAACCATCTAGAAACAGTCTGATAACTTACGTGTGGCTTGCCAGGTGCCTGTCACACCCTATTCTGGAGCCAGAAACCCCTACTAGGAGCTACTGCCATGGAGTTAATTTGCTGAGAGATCGCTTTCAGCAAATGAGCAATGCTATGCACTACCAAACTTAAAGGGACTCTCCAGTGCCAGGAAAAAAAAACGTTTTCCTGGCACTGCAGGTCCCCTCTCCCTCCCACCCCATCCCATGTTGCTGAAGGGGTTAAAACCTGTATCCAGCGCCGATGTCCCTTGGCGCTGGTTCAGGGTCTGACCACGCTCCTCCCCCGCCGACGTCATCCATCAAGGGAGGCCTATTGCGCATGCGCGGCCACCGGCGGGGGAGACCTAATGTGCATGTGCGGCAATGCCGCGCACGCGCATTAGACCTCCCCATAGGAAAGCATTGAAAAATGCTTTTAGGGGGGCGGAGCCAACTGCCGAGACGAGCGGCCGCATGCTGTGAGTGCTCCCGCCCCATCTGACCCACTAGCCTGGTAAATCGCCGCAATATACCGCCTAACAGACCCTGCAGGACACCCCCTAACACGCAGACTGCATAAATGGCCCCCACGAAGCAAACCAAGCTCACGGAACAGCTCCGCTTGCCTAAAAGGGACCGGGGAGAACGCACGCGGCCCCCTCAAGATGGCAACGGAGGCCTAGCCGTAGAAGCCCAATCGGACTCAGAACAAGAGCCCAGCCAATATACCGATGCCCCAGTATCAGAAAAAAAAACTATACCTGATGCTGCAAGAATTCAGAGTTACACTACAAGCGGATTTTAAGCAGGTCACCAACGAATTGAAACGTGAGGTGACGGATTTGGGAGAACGCACACACAACCTAGAAGCTCGTACAGAGGAGTTGAGTACGGAGCATGCCGAACTAGCAGACATGGTGCACAATCTCACTGAAGAGCACCAGCAACTGAAACGCAAAATGGCGGACATGGAAGACCGATCCAGGAGAAATAATGTACGGTTCCGAGGAATACCGGAGACGGTACCAGCGGATGCTCTGTACGATTATCTAGTGGCCCTAGTTAAATCCCTCTTACCGGACATAAAGGAAGGTGACTGGCTCATGGATAGGGCACGTAGGTTACCGAAGCCCCAACGGCTGCCCCGCGACACCCCAAGGGATGCAGTGGCACGCTTTCATTATTACAAGACAAAAGAGGCCTTGTTGGCGGCATCCAGGAAAATTACCACGCTGCCAGAACCATACACTAAGATCCAGATATATGTGGACTTGTCAGCGTTAACGATGGCTCGGCGCAGAGAATTCGTCACCATTACGAAAACCTCTAGGAACAATCAAATACAGTATAGATGGGGATACCCAACAAAGCTTCTGATATGGCGACAAGGGAGAAGCTACACAGCTAACGAACCAGAAGTTGGCATGCGCCTCCTGAAAGAATGGGGTCTGTTCCCGCATAAAGAGACTCGTGACCAGGTTGCCTCGTCCCCGAAGCATCAGCGAGAAGGATGGCGGATGGCGGACTAACCTTGCAAGCCTCAGTAAGACGGACTCCTGTCATGACTGTTTGCGCTGTCTAAGTAGCTGGACACTATATCCTTTATTACTGTTATTATTACTGTTATAATACCGTTGTGACAATTACGTTAGGTTACCACATGCCTCTAGTATGCTGCAAGGCCGGGCTCAAATCTGACCCTCATGTATATGGGTGTAGAATGTAGCGTTCACCAAATTATATGTACAAACAGCTTAGCGGCTATGCCACATCGGGGAGGGGCGGAGCCTGGACACATGTGTACCACCTGGGTGGGAAACTGTATTATGCTCCAATGTAGAGAGAACTGGAGGCGAACATTAGGGGTCCACGCCCCTGATGGTAGCGTAAACATGGGAACATAAGGGGAGCTACACCAAATGGCACTTAGGCGTTTATTTGGGTCTTTTGGGTGGCACTCTGAGGTTACCCCCAAGGAGGAGTGAGCAGGCCGGTGTGATGACCGGACTTGCGACTCATCCACGAAAAGCATCAGTTACGTTTAAGACGCTATGTAAATATTTTGTTTTAGGATGTATGTTGTTATTACCCACACCCTTTTATGCCCTGTATTTTCCCTATGAGTTCACTGATCCCGCTGACAGTCCCTGCGAGCCAAAGTACGTAACTAGCAGTACACCCCATCGTGATAATGGATGACTCTCTAAAAGTATTTTCTATGAATGTAAAGGGCCTGAATAGTCCCCACAAACGAAGGCTTATGATGCTTGAGATAACCACCTCCAAGGCAGCCATAGCATGCCTTCAAGAAACCCACTTCTGTGCAAGCAACCCCCCAAATTTACATTTAGACGGTACTCCCAAGCCTTCCACGCACAAACCACCTCTAAAAAACGGGGAGTCTCTATACTTCCATGACGACTGGGTATTCACAGTGTCCAAGGAATACGCGAGTGGTGACGGGAGGCTCCTGATAGTGGTGGGAACAATAAATGGAATCCAAATAACTGTAGTATCTCTATGCGCGCCAAATGACACACAAAAATCGTTCCTAAACAAATCATTTCGGAAAATTGACAGGCTAAAAGTAGGACACACTATAATTTGCGGCGACTTTAACTGCTCCCCGGATCCGTTACGGGACATAAGCAGATCTCAGCTCAGACCACCCAAAAAGGTCTCATTGGGAGACCACCTGACCAAGCTGCTGCACACATATGACTACTATGACATATGGCGCAACATTCACCCCAGTATGAGAGACTACACCTACTATTCCCAAGTCCACATGACCTATTCTCGGATAGATCTATGCCTCTCTGACAGAAGGACACTTCCACTGGTGAAGGAGGCACGGATAGGCTCCATCAACTGGTCGGACCACGCCCCAGTACTGATCGACTTAAAAACGCCTCACCCGGCCAGAGGTAGGGGCACCTGGCGCTTAAACGAATCTTTGTTAGACAACCCGACAACCCTGACGAACATAATAGACAGAACCTCGCAGTACTTCACTGACCACACTCAATGCACGACATCAATTGTCACACAATGGGTGGCATACAAAGCGGTAATGAGGGGAAACCTCATACAAATGGGCTCCTTGTTGAAGAGGACCCGCAAAGACAACTAGGAGTCAATAGAACGAGAAATCTCCGTTCTGGAGACTTTACACAAAAGTAACCCTACTAAAACACAACATGATACTCTAAGGAAATTAAAAGACAGCTTACACTTACTTCAATTACACGACACGGAGAAAAACTTGAGACACCTGAAACAAAACTACTACATCACAGGGAACAAAGCAGGCAGACTATTAGTGAATAAACTGAAACAGCGCCAGCTCCAAACAAAAATCCCATACATTATGTCAAAGAGTGGGGACAAACTTTACCACCCACAAGACATTGTTAATGCATTAGCTGACTATTACGAATCCCTATGCCAACTACACAGAGATCCTGATACGCGCCAACCCTCCAGTGAGGATATAGCCCAATTCTTACAACGAGTGCAACTCTCCCACGTTACCCCTGACCAACAGTAAACCCTTGAACATCCATTCACAGAAGACGAAGTTAGACGGACGATAAAGACTCTATCCGCGCATAAATCCCCAGGCCCCGACGGCTTAACTAACTACTACTACATTAAACTGACAAACCAACTCACACCACATCTCACACAGCTCTTCAACAAAATCAAACAGACAGGACAAATCCCGGATGAAATGCTGGAGGCTTTCATAGTGACACTGCCCAAGCCCAACAAACCCCCTACGCAATGTGCTAATCTCAGGCCTATCTCTCTGCTCAATGCTGATCTCAAACTCTACGCCAAATTATTAGCGGGTAGAATAAGGCCGCTGCTACTTTCACTCGTATCTGAAGAGCAAGCGGGTTTTGTGCCTGGGAGACAGGTCGGGGATAACACACGACACTTTATTAACCTAATTGACTGGGCTAACCGCGCATCACAAACTGGACTGATTCTAGCTTTAGACGCGGAAAAAGCGTTTGATCGCTTACACTGGGGGTACATGGAACAGGTACTGTCCAAGATGCACTTCCCGGCCCCGTTCATCTCCAGCATTATGGCCCTCTATCGGAATCCGTCAGCCAAAGTTTTTAGCACAGGTTTCTTGTCCAAGCCCTTCACTATCCAGAATGGAACGAGACAGGGATGCCCACTGTCCCCTCTCATTTTCATACTATGCCTCGAACCCCTCCTACGACTCGTTAAAGAGCACCCTCAAATCAAGGGCCTATGTACACCCGGGGGCCCCAAAAAGCTATCCCTGTTTGCTGATGATATCCTCCTCTTTCTCACGGAACCAAAATCATCTATCCCACATTTGCTAGATCTACTAAAAACATACGGTCTGGTATCCTACTACAAAAATAACTTGTCCAAGACACAAGCGCTGGCGATAAATCTACCACATGACACAATCACTGACCTAAAAGGCCTATATCAATTCGACTGGCGTGAGAAGTCACTAACATACATAGGCATACAGCCGACAAAAAACATCCAAGCTCTCCCCCAAGAGAATCATACACCACTAATAAGACGTATTGAAAGGGACTTGGGGTAATGGGCTGCCTTGGAGGTCTCATGGCTCGGACGCATCAACTCACTAAAGATGATGACCCTCCCATTAATTATTTACCTCTTCCGTACGCTACCCATAGCACTGCCACACAAACTTGTGACCAAATTCCAAAGCACGATTAACGCACACATCTGGAAGAGGAAGCCCCCCAGAGTAGCAAGGAATACGTTGGGCCTCCCCTACATGAAAGGTGGTTTGGGGCTCCCAGATATCAGGGCTTACTATAGGGCTACGGTACTGGCACAGGGGATGAGACTTCTCAACCATACGCAGACGAGCAGCTACCCTATATGGCTGTCTCTAGAAAACGCCTGCCTCCGCCCCCACGACATAACTCACGCCTTGTGGGTAAGCACGATTCCCCAAGGGGCAGGTGTGGGAATGCTACATTGTACGCGGTTCCTGCTTTCCTCCTGGAAAGCTTGGAGCTCAAACATACTAGCCGCAGAAATGTTGTTGAGGGAGGCCCCAATAGAATCCTTGATGGCTCTCTCACCAGGTCTAGCTGTGAAATCTTGGAAAGACAAGGGGGTACACTCAGTACAAGACCTAATGGAGAAAGACAACGTTAAAGAATATCCTGTTCTCCAAAAGCAATATTCCCTAGAACCAAGGGATCTATTCCTCTACCTAAGGGTAAAACATACACTGGCATCCAGATTAGCACAGCTCCGAACCATCACCCACATAGGCTCACTGAACCTCAAACGTGCATTATCACCTACACAAACGAAACCCCTATCTCTCTGTTATAATGCCATCTTGAGTAGCCCGACCCAACTCTCACCGAAAGTATCCTACATGCACCAATTGGAAGAGGAACTAGGGTCGGCCTATCCCTTGGACCAATGGTACGAGGCCATAGCACTAACAAAAAAGGCATCAAGTAGCCTCTCCCTGTGGGAGGCTTACTGTAAAATAACCATGCGGTGGTACTTGGTGCCTCATAGACTAGCTAATATGTTCCAGGGCGTATCTGACCTATGTTGGAGGTGTGAAAAGGTGAAAGGGTCAACGTTGCACATTTTCTGGGATTGCCCTGAACTGCGTCCTTACTGGGACCAAGTGCGGTCACTAATACTGTCTAAGACGCAACTGAGCCTGCCACGCAAACCTGAGCAGTGCCTCCTACACATGGTACCCAACTTGAAACAACACCCCCACAGAAAAGTGGTCATTAACATACTCACACTAGCGAAAATCAACATAGCATCATTATGGAAAAACAAATCCCCCCCCCACCACGATGGCGCTTATACAAAAATTAGATGTAATTAGCTCTTACGAAAGAGTAGCTTACCGCCTTCACGGCAGAGGGGAGAAGTTTGCAGAGGAATGGGAAAGCTGGTTATCCTAATAAGATGATCCTTTGGGAGCTACACATTTGAAATTAATAATGTGTCAATATGTACCTAACTCGCAGTACGGGACACGCATGTCTATGTGAATGTTAACATGTGAACTCTTCCCCCCCCCCCTTACCCCTCCTCTTTTTTCGTTCTGTACCCACCCTGTTTCAACCCCCCTCCCTCCTTAATGCTATGAAAAACTCCAAAATGTCGAGCTGAGCAATGTAAACTGAAACTTAACTTGAACGTTACTTGTACACAATGTTACCAGACAACTGCCTGATCATAGACAAATTGTACGTTGTACCTACCTGAAACATTGCAACTATGTACCAATTTGATGACATTTCAATAAAAATTATATATGGAAAAATGCTTTTAATGCTTTCCTATGGGAATTTCAGCGACGCTGGAGGTCCTCACATAGTGTGAGGACATCCAGCGACGCTATAGCATATGTGTGCTATACACACGGAAGTGTCCTCTAGTGGCTGTCTAGTAGACAGCCACTAGAGGAGGAGTTAACCCTGCAAGGTAAATATTGCAGTTTATGAAAACTGCAATAATTACAGTTGCAGGGTTAAGGGTAGTGGGAGTTGGCATCCAGACCACTCCAATGGGCAGAAGTGGTCTGGGTGCCTGGAGTGTACCTTTAAGATTATTCCTGTACCTTCCTAGAGCAGAGGAGGGTGCAACTGGCTGTGAAGCAGAATCCAGATGAGTTGGTAAAATGTTTGCAAATGGTTTGACTACTTCCCAGTGAGTGTGCCATGGCACTCCTTGCACTATAACCACAACAGCGGCTTGTAGTAGTTATGGCACTAAGATTTATCTTTTTATAGATATATAGGTGCAGAATCTGTGGGCCCATAATAATAAACACTATCCCATGTACAGCAAAATTCAGTAAAAAATATTTATTTTTTTCCATTACACAAAAATGTTGGGAAATAATTAATTTACCAGTCATTTAGTTGTATTTAGTATGTAAAAAAAAAAAAATCTTTTCAAAAAATCAAAATGCTGTAGTAAATACATTTGTACTCTGAATTATGCTTTGTCTGTTCAAGAAGATTGGAGGTTTAACTGTTTGATGAGACATGGTCATAAATACCTCCTTGAACATGGTTTGGTATTAGTGATGTCCCGAACGGTTCGCTGGCGAATAGTTCCAGGCGAACATCGCGTGTTCGCGTCCGCCGCGGACGGCGAACATATGCGATGTTCAGTCCGCCCCCTATTCGTCATCATTGAGTAAACTTTGAACCTGTACCTCAGTCAGCAGACACATTACAGCCAATCAGCAGCAGACCCTCCCACCTCCTGGACAGCATCCATTTTAGATTCATTCGGAAGCTGCATACATTTTTTTATTATTATTATTTTTTATTCTTTATTTTTGTAGTGTGTGGAGGTATAACAAATAAGCATGTGGTACCCCAACGGCATTCCTCATGCTTTTCAAGTAACAATTGTAACAATAGGGTATATGTTAATACCCTAGTCTGCGCGGAGCCCTCCATGGGTGAAGATGGATGAATTTTTTGAGCGTCGGGTTTTTTCTTTTTCGTCAGGAATTTTTTTTGCGCTCTGGTTTTTTTAATATTTTTAAGTTCGACGGGTATGATGGCTTTTTATTTGGCCTTTTTTGGGGCTGAAAAATTAAGATTTTAGAAAAATGAAGACGTTGAATAGTAAGTTGAATTTTACTTTACAGAGTAGTAATTTTATTCCCCCCTCACTATTTTTTAGGGTGAGGGGGGTAGGTAGGGGCTTTTTTATTTGGGTGGGGGGTGGGGGGGTGGGTGGGTGGGTGACCTTTGGGTGGAGAGGGATTTTTATTTAGGGCCCCCACCCGCCGCTCAGGGGTGGGGGCCGGGGGGGACAGTAGGTCCCCCCCTTATTGTTTTTTAGGGCCCCATCCCACCGCGCAGGGGTGGGGCCCGGGGGGGGATGACAGTAGGTCCCCCCCTTATTGTAACTTAGGGCCCCCACCCGCCGCGCAGGTGTCGGGGCCGGGGGGAGGACAGTAGGTCACCCCCCCATTATTCTTTTATAGGGCCCCCACCCACAGCTCAGGAGCCATGTTACTCTGTATATAGAGGGAGCCATGTTTACACGGTATATAGAGGGGAGCCATGTTACACTGTATATAGAGGGGAGCCATGTTACACTGTATATAGAGGGAGCCATGTTACTCTGTATAGAGAGGGCAGCCATGTTACTCTGTATATAGAGGGAGTCATGTTTACACGGTATAGAGAGAGTAGCCATGTTACTCTGTATATAGAGAGGAGCCATGTTTACACTGTATATAGAGGGGGCCATGTTACTCTGTATATAGAGAGGAGCCATGTTTACACTGTATATAGAGGGGAGCCATGTTACTCTGTATATAGAGGGAGCCATGTTACTCTGTATATAGAGAGGAGTCATGTTTACACTGTATATAGAGGGGAGCCATGTTACTCTGTATATAGAGGGGAGCCATGTTACTCTGTATATAGAGGGAGCCATGTTTACATGGTATATAGAGGGGAGCCATGTTACTCTGTATATAGAGAGGAGCCATGTTTACACTGTATATAGAGGGAAGCCATGTTACTCTGTATATAGAGAATCCATGTTACACTGTATATAGAGGGAGCCATGTTTACACGGTATATAGAGGGGAGCCATGTTACTCTGTATATAGAGAGGAGCCATGTTTACACTGTATATAGAGGGAGCCATGTTACTCTGTATATAGAGAGGAGTCATGTTTACACTGTATATAGAGGGAGCCATGTTACTCTGTATATAGAGGGGAGCCATGTTACACTGTATATAGAGGGAGCCATGTTACTCTGTATATAGAGGGGAGCCATGTTACTCTGTATATAGAGGGAGCCATGTTTACATGGTATATAAAGGGAAGCCATGTTAATCTGTATATAGAGGGAGCCATGTTACTCTGTATATAGAGGGGAGCCAAGTTACTCTGTATATAGAGGGAGCCATGTTTACACGGTATATAGAGGGGAGCCATGTTGCTCTGTATATAGAGGGAGCCATGTTTTCACGGTATATAGACGGAAGCCATGTTACTCTGTATATAGAGGGAGCCATGTTACTCTGTATATAGAGGGAGCCATGTTTACTCTGTATATAGAGGGAGCTATGTTACTATCTGAGGTGGTTAACTATGATTGGCCCTGGCATGTTTGTTAGTCTGACCTGCATGGTTGTCTGGCATGAATAAAAGTAGCATGTTTCAACTATATTAGTAGTTAGACTAGTTTGCACTAAAACATGGAAGACATCCTAGTATGAATCGTGATCAACCGCTCTCAGAGACTATGCATTGCAACATGTATATGATGTGGAAAGGTTAACTGTTATGACTGTCTATAGACGAAGTGGCTTTAGCTGCACCTTAAGGATCACCAGTCCGTGGGTGCTGTATATCTGCGACTGCTATTCAGGAGCCATAGATTGCCGGGTATTGTTGCCAATGCTATTCAGGAGCCATAGATTGCCGGGTATTGTTGCCAATGCTATTCGGTGGGTGAGTCCTGTAGCCTCCTGGACTGTTTGCGGTTGTTTGCGGTGCGTTAAACTGGGAGTTTGGTCTGTCACTGTGAAGCGGGCGTAACCCTTACACTACCTGATCGATACAACATCATACCTGATGTTTTAAAGCACGTTATTCCAAACAATTTAGGAATGTTAGGTGATTTATGCCCTTTATGGATTAAAACCAGACTCTGCATCAACTATGTAATTTTCCATGGGAGTTTTGCCATGGATCCCCCTCCGGCATGCCACAGTTTAGGTGTTAGTCCCCTTGAAACAACTTTTCCATCACTATTGTGGCCAGAAAGAGTCCCTGTGGGTTTTAAAATTCGCCTGCCTACTGAAGTCTATGGCGGTTCGCCAGGTTCGCCCGTTCGCGAACATTTGCGGAAGTTCGCGTTCGCCATTCACGAACGGTAAATTTTGTGTTCGCGACATCACTATTTGGTATCATTTACAGGATCAGAGTCTGGTCAACAATATGTAACTTTGCTAGACCCTTCTCTTAAGGTGGGAGATGTCTCCCTAGGACATTGGTCTTGTTTATAAGAAATGAACTAAATATACCAATCAATACCAAAACAAATTCAATAAAGTGTAAGTCCAGCGCTCAAAGTGATTCTTTAATTGCATTCAGCAAACAGGCAATCTTTAGCTTCTTTGTGAACCTTTGTCAAAATAGGCTTAATGAAGGGAAACAAAAAAAAACAACAAATATTACCAATTTTGTGGATTCAATAAAAAAGATCATACTGAAAGCATTTTTGCAGGATCTTCTTTTTATTTGTTTAATATTTGAGAAGAAGGTTACTGAAGCAATTAAAGAGAAAAACAAGCAAAACCAAATTAATTCTTAACTGGCTTAAAGGTGACTGGGTGAGGGCCAGCAATTTGTTGCACTTTCTCGGTGTCAAGTGTGAAAAGGAGATTGAATGGTTGAAATTGAAAGAGAAAGAAACATAGTTGGCCATGGGAGCAAGCAATAAAATAAATTACTGGGTGTAGGAAGAGTTAGAGAAAAAGAAAAATGAAGAGAGATGGATAGAAATGAATGAGAGAGGGGTACAAATGAATGAACAAGGACTAAAATTGAAACATGTTATGTAGGATGAAGGACATATTGGAAAAAGGAATCACGTGTGTAATGGATGAAGAGGGATAAAAACGGATGGCTATCGGAGAGAAGTGGAGTGAGTGAAGCAGTGAGAATGCTATGGAAAAGAATGTCTAAAAATGCGTCGGTACAGTATAAAATCGAGAGATGTGGTGGCAATGGATTAGCTCGGAATTAAAAGGACAAAAAAAAAATTGGTTTAGCATGACAGACATAGACTTTGAGAGAGTAAATAAAACAGAAATATTCATTTGTTGATCTCTAGCATTTGCAGAACTATGACTCCCATGATGCTTAGCCACTGCCTCGTATCCATGAATAAAGGATATAAATGAATGAGATCATGGTACATTTAATATTGGTATGGAATAGGGAATGGGTACGGGATGAAGATGAGAAGAAGACAATGGAAGGGAAAGTTCCAAGATGATAAATGGGTTTATATGGTAAGAAAGGCTGAGAAGGGATCAGGTGAATAGTGAACGGATGTAAGATAAATAAAGGAAAGAATGTGCATTTAATACCCATGAAAAGGTAAAATAACAGCTCAGAATATAAACACAGTGCTTTTACTGACAGCGATATTCTATCACAAGGTTCTGGCTGTTTCTGAGTTTTCTATCAATCTTTTTATACGTGTTCCCAACTCATACATTGTGACATGCTGTTCAGTGTTTGGAACATGACATTCATCCAGTGTTTTTCTGAAAGCAGTTCTATAGCAAAGCAAAGTCTTAATTTAGACTCTGTAGCAAACAACAATAAATAATACAAATATGGTAAATAATGTAGAATGAGAGAAACGGGATAGAAGTGGTTATCATATGGACAGTAAAGAGAAAATAATATTTGTATAAAACAAGTTAACAGAGAGAGAACTAAAAGGAATAGTGAGTAGGGAAGAGGGAAGTGAGTAGGGAATGGAGAGAAGAAATGAGATGTGGTAGGAAGAGGAAAATAGAATTGGAACAAACAGAGAGAATGTAACTGGATACGGGAACCAAACACATAAGGAATAATAGAATGGGGTGAATGTCTATTGGAAGAAGGGCAGAGTAAAGGGAATGGGTGGTGGAATAAAGTAATTATATAGGAACAGAATTATGATGGGGGGAATAGTAGAGTAGATATGAGATTTGGTAACTATAGGTGCAATAATACCCTCTGCTTAACATGGAAATACATATTCCATTATGGACCAATAACAACAAAATACAAGGTGGATTGTTATATTAAAGGACCACTATAGGCACCCAGACCACTTCAGCTTAATGAAGTGGTCTGGGTGCCTGGTCCATCTAGGGTTAACCCTTTTTTCAGAGAAACTGCTATGTTTATATTTGGGTTAATCCAGCCTCTAGTGGCTGTCTCATTGAAAGCCGCTAGAGGATTTGCGTGCTTCTCACTGTGAAAATCACAGTGAGAAGACGCCAGCGTCCATAGGAAAGCATTGTAAATGCTTTCCTATGAGACTGGCTGAATGCGCGCGCGGCACTTGCCGCGCATGCGCATTCAGCCGAAGAGGCAGAGAAGAGGAGGAGAGCTCCCCGCCCGGCGCTGGAGAAAGAGGTAAGTTTAACCCCTTCCTCTCCATCCAGCCTGGCGGGAGGGGGACCCTGAGGGTGGGGGCACCCTCAGGGCACTATGGTGCCTGGAAAACGAGTATGTTTTCCTGGCACTATAGTGGTCCTTTAATCTGAACATCCCTTATGTGGGCTATTAGCTGAGAGGCAGCAGTGGAGCACAGTATGTTGGTCAAACGTATCATCCCTTAAAGGCTGGCTTTTGTCAACCATTAAATTCAATTGTTGACAGTAAATCCAATGCCTCTTTAGCTTTAAATCTATACATAATTCTATTTCTGCAAGTGATGAATATTGAACATATCCCTCTCTCTCTCTGTCCCATGCAGAGAGACACTCAGCCTTACTCAGGGCAGGGACTAAGTGGCTATTAAATTTGGACACACATAGCCCTAAAGGTCTAGATGAAAAACCTGATACACAAATACTTTAATTACTTTGTAACTTAGGTATCCTCCCGTGAAACTATATTCTAAATTTTGTATGCGTTGTCAATGGTTTTTCTCTGACAAATTCATTACAATGTATTATGCTGGTGAACATTTAGTTGACTCTTGAAGGTTTGATTCTCCTTCTAATATCCTGGTCTGCTACTCAGACATAGAATCTGTCTTTTTATTGTTTTAATATGTGTTTATATATAAAATATTTAATATGTACAGAATATATGCATATATTATTATTATTATTATTATTATTATTATTATTATTATTATTATTATTATTTCTTATGCCCTGATGCTTTATTTAGTTTTGGTCATAGGTGCAAACCTTTTAATAGTTTTTGTTTCTTAGAAGTTATTTTTTTATTTATATTACATTCTAATTAGTGGTTTTTTTTAAAGTAATAAACATGTATTATTATTGTATATGTTTTCTGTTATAATATAATATGAAGAAATACTATTTCATTTTTATCAGCAAATGGTTGACAAATCTAACAGAAACAAATAGAAAACATATATAATTAATAATAGATATATAAAACATATATAATATGAAGTTCTCATTCAAAGTCTTTGCAGCACATCGACAAAACTGCCTCCTCTTTCTCAGTTTTACTTTTTCAGATTGAAAGTCCATAGTTTTTCAAACAACTTTTGCGGTTTCCTGATCCAGCAATGCATTTACAGCAAAAATGAATCTCACACAGTCCAAATAATAAATAGATTATGACAGAGGCGGAACTACTGCTGGAACATCTAGTGCACTGGGGCCAGCACTCTCAGGGGGCCCATGTGGTGGCCCATGACGTTATGGCCAGCCAATAGCAAAATGTTTTCAAGGGCCCGGCCATGCGCTGCAGATTTGTTTGTTTTTATTGACATTCTTTATTTTAACGTTTTATCTTTTGTACAAGATGGCCAACAATTGGGGATACAACAGTATACAAGTAACAATGTATAGTCCAGTCGTGGTAAAAGCGCCCACTACATCCCATTATTCCAGCGGGGGTGCCCCCGGTTGTTCGGACCCCCCCCAGGATGAACGACTCGGGAACGACTCAAACCAGGGGGTCTACTTTTTGTGTGTATTTGTCCTTGAAAGGGGAGTGATAATTAAGCGTTATCGCTAGTGACTGGAACGAGTGGCTTATCACCCCTTTGTGAGTCGGAGGAGGGTACCAGCCCTCTTCCCCTTAAGCAGCTGGGGAATACTATGCCTCTCTGTCTCCCACCTTGGGTCAGCCCTTTGCAGGGCAGGGGACTTTGGCGCTGCAGCTTTTTAACAGCATGACTGGCCCCTGTAATCTCGGCAGCATTGGTAGGAAGTGGCAGACGGTCACTTCCTCCTAGATAACACGGAGCAAATGGGCAAAGTTTGGGCAAAGTTTTTTAAGCTCTGTTAAGGATATCCAGCATCTGAGCCATGTGAGGTCCAACCTTTTTCATGCAATCTTTGTGGAAGTCTGCCTGTCCTAGCTGACAAGAGGCAAACATTTGTTCTACTTTCCTCTTTAGAACAGTTGCAGCCTCCAAGGAGAGCTGCTAAAAGGGTCACTTCATTGTCCAACTACAAAATAAGTATAAATCAATGTTTAGTAGATATACCACAAATGCATTTAACTCATCCCCTTTTTCCTTAACCCAGACTTTCTGTGGCTGTCCAATGCGGCTCAATTAGACATCTTTGCAAGACAGGTGCTCTGGGCAATTTGAATCCCAAAGTAAATAACTAAAATACCATCTCTTACTAGTGGGAAGTAATACAGTGTGGGGTATATGAAAATATAGAAAAATTACCCCAGTACTCAAAACGCTGTAGATAATAAGGCTTCTCCTAGTCCTAAAAACAGGATAGCAACCCAAAAGACAAAATATACCGGTAAAAGAGACAAAACAATCAGAGTAGAATAGTTTTGTAAACACACCATAGAATAAGGGATAATACTAATGCACTCACAAACAAAATGTGATTGAAGGCATATCACATGAAGCTTTAGACCAAACACAATGTCTTCAGTAGAGTGACAACATTCAAGCATATCAAAATATGGCAGGAGTCCAAGAGGGATGAAGCCCGGTGGGAATCTTCAAAAAAAACCTTCCTTCCCCAAGTGAAATATGAAATAAAAAACACCCAAAAAATAAAATGAAATAAAAAGCATACTATAAAACTCATATGCACAATTACTCTGGGCAATTACTTGCCTCTTGAGTTTAGCTCTATTGAGCTAACCAAGCCAGGAAGTAACCGGACATGTTGCCTGCTTGCCTGCTTGCCTGCTTGACAACCAGGTTATTGTAACCAGGTTAATTTATATAAAAAAAATGATTTCTATTGAAATTTGCATTTTTGCAAAATTAAAAATACACACTTCACACATAAGGCTTTTTAGCATAATTTTCAATTGAATATTTTTGGATATTTTATAAATGTTTTTGATTTAGATTTGTTTTTCTATATGATATGTTTTGATATTTAAATATTTAGATTTTTTTTTTAAGTTTATCCAAAAAATATTAAATCATTTAAAAAATCTTATCTAAAAAAAACCTGGAGCCCTAATTCTATACTGTTGCTCAGTCATCAAGCATAACCATTTTATGTTTTTTTGTTTTTTTTTCATCTTCAGAGAACCTTTAAAGAAAACAGTGGATGCATTTCATATATCAAACATGAAGTTGCATACTGTAAAGCATGAATTGAAAATCTCTGTAAACCACTTAGAAACAATATTGATGTGAGGCTCAAAAAGAGCTTGAACATTGTAAAAGATTATCTTAGTCAGTATAGGCACATTGTTGATTTATGGCACTTTTAATGCCACTTTTTGTATAGATATCAAACAAAGACTGTAATGATTACAGGAAAAGTCCCTTCTACCGATTTACCTCTCTCTCAGCTTAGAGAGACATATTTATCTTTATGAATAGTTTTGTGAAAAGTGGGTTTTCCAGCATCAGACCTCATGTTAAGGCTTTGACTGTGAAATATCACTCATCTTTTGGAAACCTGTAAAGGACAGAAAGGTTCCTAGGTGTGCGTTCTGCTGCCCAAGTAAATGAGGAATTTGGCAATTGTGTCTTTTCTGACTGTGTCTCACCTGGCACAGCAAATCCAAAACATGCCACGGTCACTTCCTGGCACAGAATTCTAGAGTGACTCAACTGTATCCAGCACTGTCACAGTCTGGCTCTATTACGTGTCCTTTTGCTGGGACAAGAGCTACCAATCACCATGTGATGAGGCAGTTTATTTGGTACGGGGAGAATTATCAAATAATGTGCGTGGAAGCAACATTTCATTGTTACATTTGCATAATCAGGAAAGACTAGACTGTATATAGTGACCTATTGGTTTTCCATCATTCCCTGAATAAGCTGAGGACTAATTCTAACAGCTTTACTCAGTAAACCCAGGAATTGCGGAGAGATGAGAAGGAAAGTGAACACTAAACTCACCAAGACCACTTCATCTCATTGGAGTGGTTTTGGTGAAGTGCCCCTGTCTTCCAAACAGCCACTGGAGGCACTCCTGCATTCTAACAAAGTTTAACTTCATGAAACCATGTTGGTAGGCCTCATGCTTTACACAAGGATGTCCAACGTCTTCAAAATCCTCGTAGGAATACACTAATTCAATGCTTTCCTATGGGGAAGTTCTAATGCATGTGTGGCACTCTCCGCAGATGTGCAATAGGTCTTCAATTGGTGTGACATCCTCAGGGCTGGAAAGAAATACATTAACAAAAAGTGGGTTTTATTCACCTCACGGGTGGGGAATGCAAACATATAGAAAGTAGCATAAGAAATACAGTTTTGGATTAATGTATTACTAATGCTATAGTGCTCCTTTAAAGGGAAAAATAACCAAGTTGCAAAAATAACCTTCAGTTCAGCCAATAATATCTTCAATTTATAGTTGCCTCCTCATTCCTCAGTAATTATTTAAGTTAGTGAATAAACACCAAATATTTTGGTGGCTATTTGGTATGCTTTGGTTTCAATCACTACAGATTTTGACAAAGATTTCTGATTGAAAGAGCCAGGTTGACATGGTTATAAAGTATGAATATATAAGGCTGGGAATGCTAATACAGGAACTTCCACCCGAGGTAATATATAAAAAAAAAATATATATATATATATATCACTTATGATTGTATACATTGACTGGAGGCAATTGGGGGCATTTTGTGCCCAGGAAAACGTTATCAAATACGTATTTAACAAAGTGCCGCTAGCACAAGACACATCAGGCAGTCGTCCTATTTTTACTTACATTTAATATTGTCTCCAGTCAATTTACATTAACATGAGTGATGGTTTAAGAACCTATTGGGCCTGGTGATGATTATTAGGATTGGCTATTTTACAGAATCTTCCTGATAGAAAGCACTATAACAACTTTACCTCCAGAGTGTCCTGTGTCTGATGGGGGTGGAACGACACTTGCAGGAACATTTTCAAGAATATGCAACCCTATGTCAATTGCTCTCTTTCTTTTCTGTCCATCTTACAAACCCCACAGCACACATTTATCTCCCTCACTAATCACAAATTCTGAATCCTCTCTCTTCAGCTCTCACTTGTCTCCTCTCCTCCACTTCTTAGTAGCAGACAGACAGTAGATTCTAGTACACAGCCTGTGACAGAGAAAAAGGTACATGAGTGTTGAAGGAAAGGGGATATACCACACTACCACATGAAAACAGGAGGATGTTGGGTAAACTCAACTTAATGGTAACCATTTTATAACCGCACATGTACGTTTTGTGATTTCCCATAAGTTCATCTGTATAACATCATACTGCAAGAGTATGAGGAGTAGTTAAGCAAAAAAAAAAAAAAATGTAATCACTTGACTGCAGCTCCATTAGCCCCAATGAAAATTTGGTTGTGACAGACATAATGAAGAAATAAAGGTGCATATTCTTCTATATTTCCTCAGGTTAATGTGTTACTACACCCGTGAGAGGTGTAATATACCTTATTGGGCATTGGGTTGAAGCAACCGTCTTTCAATTTGCCGGAAAACAAGTAAAAAAAGGTTTTACTTAATTGAAATCCAGGCCAAGCCCCCTGTGTTGCTTTACCATGACCCTCCTGACGTCACGTTGGCTTCGCGCATTCCAATCACTGGCTTCTCATAGAGAAGCTTCTGATTGAACCAATTCACCAGCTCAGAGCGCATGCCTGGAGGTATATGGAGGAAATGGAGAGGAAGAAGGGAAAGTCGTTATTTAAAAAAAAAACAACATATAAGTGACGGTGGGAAGTGGGAGGGAGGGAGGGAAGGTGAGAGAGGATAGCTAGCTTCCCTGTAGGCACTCTGACTGCAAGAGGAAGATTCTAGCATCTGTTGCCAGTGTGCAGTGTGCTCTGACAGCAGACATAATTTATGCACAGAATTAACATTAGGCAGTCTGGAACAGAGTTATAAACTGCCAATGTCACGTGTGCTGGGGGTGCAACTAGCCACCAGCACACAATTACTGATAACTCTGTATGTGCAGTGTTACAAGATGAAACACTGCACATACTGACTCCTACCACCATGATCACCTCAAAACACTGAAGTGGGCATGGTTGTTGTAGTAACCCTTTAAGGCTGCTTATTGCCATTCCCCATCTCTATTTCACTGACGGTTAAAAATTACCTTTATTTTCCATCAGGAGCCATAAAAGAGATACTTGTATGGAGTTCAACATAAACCATTCGTAATAATTCGGCACCAGCAGTAATTTTATGAGCCATATCTTGCTGGCTCCTAGATTTACTACAGTCCCTTCATTAAGTCCTAGAATCTTTTCACAGCAGTATTCCATACTTTCAGCAAATTTACTTAGGACCCTTTTAACATCAGCACATTTAAATGCGTACATAGTGCTCCTATTATTTATACATGAATATATTCCATTGCACTGTACAGTTACAGTGGAATATTAAACAAACAAATATAAACAGAAATATGAGTATTATTATTAAGACACAGGGCATCCCTTAGTCCAAAACAAACATTTCATACTTCCATTTTGGGACAATTTGACATAAAGGTGGGTTTAGCATATCATGGTCATATGGTGTAAATGGCCACATCATTTTTAATACAATTTCAGTAGTAATATTAATAGTAGTTCTGAAATATGTAAAATTATTTACTAAAGCAGGAATTGTTGAGACCTGTGAAGGGTATTTCAAAATTTGAAACCATATGGATTAAGGTGGAATTTTTCTTCCATTATCAGCTATTAGGCCTCAGATTTGGATTTCCCACAATTCTTGCACATTCAATATAACCCTGTATATATTCAGTGTGCATATATTTGTCTTTGATGGGTAATTTGTGTAATTATTATTCTCAAAAATGTCTTTGTTAATTATCTTAAAAGGTTACGCCAACCCATTGGAGGAGAAAATATTCTGTGTAATGTGCCCTACAGGGCACTATCATGTAGGTCCCCCTCCAACTGCTTGCAGTATAACCTGCAAAGAAACATATTTTACTGACTTCTAATTCCACAGGGCTTGCGTGTGGTCCAATCACAGGCTAATTCACCAGCTCAGAGCGCATGCATGTGCTCCGGGCCATCCAGGAGAGAACAGGGGGTAGGGAGGAGGAAGGGAAGATTTTTCCCATTTCTTAAACGGAGGGAGTAAGGAGGGAGCGCTTACAGGGAGGGAAGGTGGCATGGGAGGGAAATATATATTTGTCTGTTGCCACCATGCACAGCACTTATGGATGTAAAAAATGCACAGAATATACATTAGGCAGCCCAGTTACGTGTGAAGGGGGTGCAACTAGTCCACGGTGCACAATTTAAAATAACTTAGTATGTGCATTGTTTCAAGCTGAAACATAGCACAAACATACTCCTATCACCATGACCACTACAAATCACTGACATAGCCATGATAGTTGGAGTAACCCTGTAACTAAGCTAAAACATTTGTCACATCTCTCTTTCTAGTCTTCTGTAGAACATACCCTTAGAAATCTCATAAACGTTGAACAGACAGATGGCCTAAATTGTGTGTGCTTTAAATTGGCTGTTAGCAGGTACAAAGCATTCTAACAATACTGTTAATTTTGTTGATGTTCTGCAGACTCAATGGTCGATACAGAGATCTAAAACAGCACCAGTAATTTATCAGGTATTGCAGAGAACACAATCCCTAGTTGTATGCAGTGTACTGCTCATGTACACATAGACTATTTTAGAAAAATACAAAGGTATATTGATCACAGACAATGTATGTGACACAGCCTACATGGCTGCTGTTGACATCAGGAATTGCAGCAATATGTCAGTATGTTAATTGGGAGAGCTGTACAAAGGGCTGTCATCCGAATAATTCTGAAAGCACTTGCAAACATGCTAATTACAATCATTATATACTAACAAGAAATGTCCCCCTCCCCATGCCAGCAATTAGGCTTCAGAGCCCCATAAAATCTCCAGCATGCTTTTAATTGAACTTTGCTCCGTTCAATGTATAAAGTGCCAATTGACACATTGTAACAGCGAGCAGATAATCCACTTTCTATTGCAGGTGGAGACACGGCGGAACAGATTATGGCAATAGATTAGAAACAGTTGGTTCTACTAGCCTGCCCTTTTTATTTTCTATCCAATAGTGAACTCTTATTTAAAAAAAAAAAAAAAAAACATATACAGTATATGTGTACCTAATATATAATGATCCGAAGAAGCTGTATTAGTGTACTGAGAAATATACAAACTAACAGATTATTACAGTAACCTTAAATAGAACTGTCATTAGACCTCTTGTGACTCCTTACAAAGTCACTGGAAGGGCCCCCTCACAACGCACACACTCCTACACACATTCACAGACACAGTGATACAAAGTCACAGACATATGCATGCATTCCAGGCACACTCATGGGTATGCGCACCACCCACATGCATACATTTACAGACACACTCAGATACAAACTGTCTGACCAGACAAACACACACACACACACTCCCCAGGTGTTTACTGGCAGATGTACATAGAATTTTATGCACAGGCAGATACACATTGCCAAACACACACAGTAACATATTCAAAAACATCAAATAAAAAAGTTACTTTGTGGAGAGAAGGAGCATGACTAATAGTACACAGTTATGCTGCAGGAAGCTGCCCAACCTTTTTATTTTTTTAAGCAAAACTAATTAGGTTTTAATATGATAAACAACTATTTAAAATGAGGCTAAAGTCTATCAACTGTACTTAAGTTATCTTGGTGACTCCGGTGGGACTGGAGTGTGTTTTTTACAATGAATGGAGGGACACAGGAGTCAAGCAACTATAGCCGACTGAATTAGATGATATAGTTATAGAGCCTGTGTTTTCCCTTTAAACTGATGGCTAGATTTTAAAGTTTTATTAAAGTGACAGTATCATGTTAAGATTGCACTAAATGAACATGTCTTTTTTTAACATTGTATTAAAGTAACAGTAGCATTTTCGAGACAAATATTTCCCCTTTTGCAGGAAATCCATAAGGTTAAACCTACTGCTGACAGGGTGGTGTACCCACTAACCCATATCTAACCTAATGCTGAAGTTAACCAGTTTATGGCTAATAGGTGACACGGTCAGATTTAAGCATCTTAGCATTCACTGATGAGATTAATTAACCTCTCCGTAGGGCACTGTTTGTGATCCATATCTCCTCAATCCAGCATGATGACCCTTTTATTAAAAGAAGAATCTGATAAGCATCATGCTGTTGAGAAACGCTTACTTTATTGATCTTGATGTCAGAATTCCGTCCGTACGCTCGGTTGAGAAGGAGACATCGGAAGGCTAAGCTCTCACCAGGACGTAGAAATGACAAGAATGACACTTATGGGGATAAAATGAGTATCTACATGCAGCAGAGATCGCAGATCAATAATACTATTAAATAAAAAAAGAATTCCACACTTATAATTACTAAGATGCTCAACATGAACAGCTAGTATTTATTTAAAGAAAATAAGGTCTATAATATATCTAATTGGAAAAAAAAAGTCAAAATTACATTTTGATCTATTTTTCATTTTTTCATGGACAGTACCTATAATTTCCAAACGAAATGCAGCATGGTTTAATTTATATAGAATTTGTTATTTGTGGAGAATTGACAAGGGACTTGCAGATTTCAGCTGTGATGGAGGATAATTTTTCCTGTCAGCTATTTTGGCTGTAGATATTCCATGACTATCCTGTCTTTTTGATATTATAATTAATCTATAGGGTTATTCACTAAACACTAGATTTGGGAGAAATCAGTTGAAAATTACCTGATTGCAACTGCATTGGCAATATGCAGATTTAATGAAGCCAAATGTGGTCAGGATTCAGTCATTTTGAGATTTTTATACAATTACAGCCAGAGCAGATGTTTTTGCTCTTGACTTGTGAGTGGGATTCTATGGTATTACACTATGTATCATTATTTTTTTTCTCCCTTAGTTTATATTGTATATACTTTGAACGTTGGAGAGAAATATCTACTATTAAGTTATATTGTATAATATTGTAAGTGCTCTTTTATTTTATGGTAAGCACATATGGTTTTACATCTCATTTAAGACATCACTATTTTACATGGATGTTATATTGCACAATATAATTTTGTATTGCACTTTATGAAAAATATTTATATTGTCTTAAAGACACAGCACACCTTTTTTGTTTTTGTTGATATTTTAAGTTTTTTTGGGGGGGCTATTTGCACTTTTAAGGATGCAGCTTTTAATCACATAGGAAGTGGTGCTTTTTAACACATATATTTATAAAGACTTTTGGGAGACATTTGGTTAGTGCCTTTTTTACTTGTTTTTTTCTGACCGATTATGTAACATTAGTTTGGAAACATTCAGAAAATATCCGCATCGGAACTAATGTAAAGCACAGGAATCAAAGATTTATCAACGACCGTGTGGCGGCTGAAGATAAACCAAATGCACCCGGCAGGATGGCCAGTCACAAATTATCATTCACTTTTTTTGCAAGTGAATGATAATCTGAAGTACCCGCAGCTAGTGGTCAAATAGTTAAAAACCATTGGTGAGTTTAAACCGCATGTTTGCTGGTCAGCGTGCGCTATCTAGTAAGTAAAAAAAGTAAATACAGCTTATGAGGATCAATAAGATGTTTCTGCTATACTATAATGGAGATATTTTACTCCATATGCCATCTAGGGTGGAGGCATGTT
The DNA here is from genome assembly GCF_036172605.1 of Pelobates fuscus. Classification (NCBI taxonomy): domain Eukaryota; kingdom Metazoa; phylum Chordata; class Amphibia; order Anura; family Pelobatidae; genus Pelobates; species Pelobates fuscus. Next base: position 134,297,725 of record NC_086323.1, on the reverse strand, counting down.
TCCTAAATGTGTAAAAACTAGCAACTATGCAGCCATTGTGGTCCAGTCAGAAGAAAAGGCAGTATTCCGTGTTTTAACTCTGTGTCTGGCTTTAATTCTGTCCTGATTTCGGTACAGCTGAAACCTGGACCTAATTGACTTACACAATCCAGACATGTTGAATCCATTAATAATGTCTGGATTTTGCAGTGTTATTCACTAATGCCTGAATGGCCCGTACAGAAAGGCTACTTATAGACAGTGGTGTATCCTGGTTTTGTATTGCCCTAGGCAGCCATTTCCAGTGTCAAAGAAAATACTCACCCTTCTCCTTTACACAGGAAATAGAGCAGACCTAAGCTCCTCCTTTGGTCAAAGAAAGTCAGGAGTAGGAAAAATACCTAAGACAAAGTAGTCCTTACTTTATCTTATGTTTTAAATACAACAAAATCAGAAATAAAAAAGATGAACAGATTATGAGAGAGAAATAGAAGAGGAAACAATAGGATAAAGGTATGTTCAGCGTAACAGTGATGCTTTTATTAAGCTAAAATAAACCTGTTTACAAATCAGTTTGTGTAAATGAGGTACATAGTTCTTTTTTTTTAATTACATTTTATAAATTGTTTCAATGACTATTATTAGTAAATCACCTAAAAATGTTCAGGACCGGTCCACCACACCACCACTCTCACACCTAAATGTATAGTGTTCCTCTTTGTCCATTTTAAATGTTGGAAGGTATTAGCCTTATCATATGTAATTTTGTGAGTTAAGTTTATAACTCCTCGCAACCTAGCCTGTGACTCTTGTTCCCTCTCACCAGCATTTCTCCCTGTTGTATTAGAAATATATTTATTGATTTGTGGATGTTTTTTTAGAGTCCTGTAGAATCAACATTCAAATTTGAATTAATATTTTTTTTTTTAAATACTTCCTTATTTTTAGAATTCATAATAAAATTTTATATTTTTTATAATATAATAATAGTGATAATACTGTGTTTAACACTGCTACTTAGAGTTAAATCAACAGACAAGAAAAAAAGTGAAAGTTGTCACCTGTCTCTATTAGCCCAGAAATTTCACCTAGCCCTAGTTAATAAAACAATTGAAGGGTATAATTATGATATTTTATATATTTTTTCTACCATAAATGTTATCTAATATGTATTTATATAGAGCATTTTCTCATTAATCATTTTGGGTATTAGACATAAAATTAATTATTGAACAGAAGATTTAGCTAATTATTGTATTTTTAAGTATATCTTTTAGAACAAACAATTGTTCCTCTATTTCAAATTGTCGTTGTGCATCTATAATTCTAAGTGTCTCTCTCTTTGACAATTCTTCCCCAGAGATAGAATTACTCCTAATGTCATGTTAGCTAATCCCAATGCTCATTTTCCACCTGTGGGAGACAGGGAAAAAAAATCTGCTAATATTCTCCCAGGACCTTACTGGAAATTGGAGAAAAAACATGTCTACTGGTCCATGACTGCGTAATGACTCTGTATACAAATTAGATGCCTTCTTACACAACTTATCTAAACGAGACTGTCGTTTTACAAGGCTAATTTTCTTTGTCGCTGCCTGCAAGATGAGGGCATTCAAGTAATATTTTTTTTCCCCACAATGTTTTTTTTGTCTTCTATGAAATATTGTGGAAGCCTTTGGCGGTCGATATATTTTCCACCAATGTGAGAAACGGTTTTCTATAATTAACCATTGGATTGCTCAGTGACATGTAGTACAGGGTACTGTAGAATTAGTTTAGGGGGCCCGATAACAGTTCTCTGCTTTTCTAAGAGATAACTAAGAATTTCATTTTATGAATTTATGTAAACACTCGAATCCAGAGCTCTTTAAACTAATCAGTGCTCTGTTATTCACTTCCTGAGTTCTTCCAAACATTTTAATGATTTGATTACCAACTGCAATCTATTCATTCTTTTAATTATCATTTCTCATTTGTTCATTCGTGCGAGAAAAAAAAAACGAAGTTTGCAAAAGGAGCAAGGAGACCTGAGGAATTGATCCCGGAACATGCTGGTTGATCAGTTTATGAATTGTTTGATGTTACAGGAGAGAGAGTTAGATGGTTGGTTGCAAATGGAGTCTGGGCTATTATTTTTATTAGTGAATTGTTTATAGTATTTTGTAACATCAAGGGGGCTGAATGCTGCAGAGAATTGACATTTGTGATGTGTGAATCCATATGTATGTACCTCTTGTGTTGACTTTCTGTAGGAACTCACTTAAAAACCTGCTTTTGCAAGTCTGCTCCTGGAGCAGTGTAATTGAAGCAGGAAATCAATTTCCTTCTTTAGTTGTCCACACATCTGCATGGGCATTCCTTTTCTTTGACCATGCAGAGAGCCAGTGCCGTAGCAATATTCCTGTAGGGTCATAGGCCGGGGATATCAATGGGATAATACACAACGTCATTCAAAATGTTCTAAACTGGGCGGTGAAAAAAGGAAAATATTTTTCATTTTGTAATTCTAAATTATTTGTCTTGCATAATTACTTAAAGCATTAAAAAATGGGGGAATTTCCTGCATATGTTTCCCTTTATCATGGCTTGTGTTAGTCCCAGACACTCACCATTCCTTCTACTATACTCTCTAATTTGAACATTTTGGAGGTAAGTGATTAGTAAAAATCCTGAAAATATTGATTTCTGCAGTAACTCTTGAGTTATGTACCAAGGCCTGTGGAGTTCCTGTGTCAGGGCTAGGCAAGGCCTGTTCTTGAATACCAAATTCTAAGGATATCCCAAGCTTTATCACAAATGACTTAGCACTACATCTGTGGCTCAAAGATATGAGACGTCTCATTCCTTACGCTTATATTACAGGATTAAGCAAGGTCACTTATCAAATGCTCCAACCAAGCCAGTTTTTAAGAATGTGCCTGCTTGATCACAAGTGAATCAGTGATACAGCTATGACTCAAATCTGTGCATTTTTACATTTATTCTGTTTTTGCATTAAATGGGTACTCCAGACTGTAGAAAATTCTAAACGGTTTCAATGCATTTCATAACTAATTATGAATTGCAAATTATGCAACAAATTTAAAAACTAAATTAACATATCTGGTTGTAGATGTTCCTGCATTTGCTGCAAATATTTGTCTCTTTGCATCTTCTGCAGAGGGATTTAGCCCAATTTACAACACAGCTGACACTTGGCAGCCACTCATGGTGTTCCAATGGTTGAAGTGCATCTCTCAGCAGTAGTTCCATTTATCAGGAAAGGTGGAGGAAGCTGCAAATAATAGTTGTATTCATGCATTTATGAATGGAGCTATAAAAGGTACTGCGGATTTGGCTCTTTGCCAGAAAGATGTGAAGGAACTTGTCGTAGGAGGTGGGGACTTGCCCAATGTGTGCTGCCCAGAATATGCAAGTACTTGGATGGGCAGCAAGACGTATAGTTCTTTCTGTCCCACTTGTGAATAAAGAAGAAGGCTTTTAGTTACAGTGGTTTCTGCAAACGTTTGTATTGTATGGAGGAAGACAGAGATAGTAGTCAACGTTAGACAAGGAATATAAATTGTTATAGTGCTCGAACTGTGTCTCTAAGCACCTTTTGTTATCATTGTCATTATCAAGTCAGCTTTTAATCGTGAAAAGCAAGGATGCTTACTGCAATAACTGAAAGCTATGCACCTATTCCTAAGGCTGTATGTCAACGTCAAGTAATCTGCTCTTCTGTCTCTGTCAATGCAAGTTTAAAAATTCCCATACTTCTTGAGGACAGGTTAGGTATTTCAAAATAATAATAAGCTCATTACTGTTTTGGGGTTCATTTTTATATATATATATTTATATATATTTATTTTTATTTCATTTTTTTAGCTTAAAAGGGGAAAATGTGGGGAAGACAAATTACCCAACTTTTTTTTTTTTTTTTTTTATTCTAAGGCATATTCTTAAAATACAATTAAACTTTATAAAAGTCAAAATATTGTCCAACTCAGGAAAAAAAGAAGCTGATACTCCAGAGAAAGAGTTAAACATATTTAAATACGCAAAATATCAGTGGGCCATCTCCACCTATTCTATTCTTTAGACTATAGCACGTCTCATTTTATTTAATTTAGAATATGTGCATTAAAGGTGAATTATAATGGGTTTTCTAGGGAATCAAAGTTTGAAATTGAGATACAACTGAAAAGCTGGATAAAGTGAGCATTGAATTATCTTTGAGTTATGTACTGAATAGGTGCTGGGCAGAGGGCACTCCTGGTAACTTCAGTGGTAGAGGAAGGAACTAAGCATGGACCAAGTCTTGATAAGGGAAGGGGTTATGAAATTAAACTATATCTAGTAATCTCTAATATATTTCATTTTAATAAAACCCCAAATTATTCCTGCTACTTTACTATAGGTTTAATATGGACCTATCCCTTTATAAAAAAATCTTTCAGTCTATATGATGTCAAGTAAAATATGGCGTTCTGAGTTCAAGAAAATCAGAGAACAGATTTAAAATGGATTGGTTCCTGTTCTGTCCATGAATCCTATATAAGAATTGAATGATCACGCTAAGATGAAGATGTTATGATGATGACTGCGGACTAATAATTCCGTGTTACTTGTTGATAAACTATATTGGTCGTAGGGCAAAGGCCTAGATCAGCAGAAGTCTTGCAGCATGCATCTGCTCACCAGTACTAATTTGATATCAGCAAAAAAAGAAACGAGTACAAAAATGAATGCCACATTTAAGCATATATTGCTATTATTAGAGAAAGGTCATGAACAAAACGACAAATTCTTCGCACTGCCTGAGCAATTTTATCTTTGTGTGCAGGATTATAGTACACAAGCTATACTATCTCCACTAAATTATAAAGAACCTGGTACGTGCATAAATCTTTTATTTTGTATTTTTTTTTGTCAGTAGATAATATATAATAATAAAATATATATAATATATATAATTAAGATAGAAAAAAGTTGTACTTTCTTGGATTATTTCCTGCTCTTTCAAAATGGATGGGATGCCTACCCTCCTAACTTTACAGATGACGGTAGAAATGGTAAATGGGGCAGGCCAAAGACACAATGTGTCACATGCTTACCCAAAAGGGACGGACCCATCCAGATAGGGGCAGGCTAGCCTGGTGTGCATCCAAGTAGGCCTCCCGACCTGTTTCAGTACTCTCTGAGGGTCCTAATGCCCAGAGCATAATAGAGCAAGTCTAATGATGAGCTTGCGACATGCTGGGACAGCTTCCTTGAATCCCCAAAAGCAGGACACCAGGGTACACAATCTGGATGGTGTGACAGTACCCTAAAATCATGACTGTCCTGCCGAAATTGGTATAGTTGGAAGGCCAGTAGATGACAGCGTGAACTGTTTGGAAGATCATTATATCTATACAAGTGTTCATTAAAGTGTGTATTTCAGGAAATCAATGTGAATTTGGAATTTTAGGCCACAATAACGAAGCTTGAAAAAATCACCAGGTCAGCTACATCTTCAGTTTGGCTTTTTTTAACCTAAATTTCAAAATTCCTTCCAATTTCACTCTGAATTCTTGACAATACACACACTAGCGTACCTACCATGGTCGCAGGGGTCACAGATGCGACCGGGCCCCTCACTCCCAGGGGCCCGGCTGCAGCCATGACCCCTGCGACCATGGACCGCTGGATACCTTATGGTCCAGTGCATAGCTGCCCGGCCCAGGTTCCCGGTTCCCAGGGGTCTGGTAGGAAGGGAGAGCTGCACTGTGCTGCTCCCCTCCTGCCTGTGTGTAGCGTGACCGAGTAGTCTGGCAGGAAATGCTCACTATTAGAGCACTTCCTGTTAGACCGGGAACCGTGGCCAGTAAGGTACAGGAGGGCAAGGGGGAGAGAGAGAGAGTATGGTACACAGGGAGAGGAAGGGGGAGAAAGGGAACAATAGGACACAGGGAGGGGAGGGGGGAAGAGGGAACAATGGGACACAAAGAGTGGAGAGAGGGAACAGTGGGACACAAAGAGTGGAGAGAGGGAGGGTATGGGACACAATTAGAGGAAGGGGAGAGATGGAGGGTATGGAACACGGGGGGGGGGGAGAGATGGAGAAATGGGACACCTGGAGGAGAGGGGGGAGAGAGGGAACAATGGGAGACATGTAGGGGAGGGGGAGAGAGGGAGGGTATGGGACACAGGGAGGGGAGAAGGAGAAATGGGACACATGGAGGGGCTGGGAGGTAGGAGGGTATGAGAACCATGGAGGAGATAAGAGGAGAGGGAATGGGACACATAAAAGGGCTGGAGGAGGAGGAGCCTATGGGACACATGGAGGGATTGAGGGGGCAGAGGGAATGGGACACATGGAGAGGCTGTGGGGCAGAGGGAATGAGACACATGGAGGGGCTGCGGGGCAGAGGGAACAAGGCACATGGGGGGGGGCCTTGGTGCAGGAATGAAACACTGGGGGGGGGTGAATGAGACACCAAGGGTGGGGAATGAGACACATTGGACAGGGGGCCCCAGGGCAATTTTCGCACTGGGGCCCAGTGGATTCTAGTTACGTCTCTGAATACACACATTTTTAATAGCCCTGAGAGTGTGCATTGGCATTGAAGGAAATTTTAGATGCCATTGCATGTTTTAAGGTCCAGATGATGAGGTATGACTTCGCTCATTGATGCCAAATGTGTAGTCTTATCAAGGGGAGGCCCCGTTAGAGAAGAAAACTTTTATTTTGTGAAATCAAATAGATTTTTGCTTTGCAAATTTGCTTTTTGCTAGTAGTCTGCCTGACATAATATAATTGAATTTTTATCAACACTGCTGTTTTACAGCTCTGTTTTTCTTTTCACAACAGATGCACTTTAACTGTTATAATAGGTTTTATTTATGGAGTAATCCTGGGGGAAAATGTGTAAACTTATAGCAAACAGTGAGAATATTCCATTGGTTTCCATGGTGATTGCTCCACTTTTAGAGCAGTAGAGATAGAAGACGAATACATGCCACTGCTTGTATTATGCTATAAAATAGCTTCGGGCTATGTTGGAAACATGTGCCATTTTTTTATGCATTACCCTTGTACATTTGGCACTGTGATGGATATTCAAATTGTGCAGTACACTGTAGCAGTTAATGTATGTACACACCTGTATAAATGAAAGAGACATTGTAGGCACTGTAGTTGCTTCATCTCATTGAAGTGGTTATAGTGTCTGGAATCCTGTGGTGGCATCTTTCCTTTGAGTGTTAAACCATTTTTAATGTTTTAATGATATATGAGAGTCCCCAGCAGACTCTGTGCAGCCCTCTGTGCTGCGTAGGCTAATAATGAGGCATTAGCCTGAGCAGCAATGGTTGGCTGTGATTGGCTGATATTGTCAGCTGATACATGGCCAGGGAGGGGGGCTATATTATTCCCTGGTGGTCCAGAACTTACCTTTACAGCAGCTCCGTTCAGCTCCCTTCTCCTCCGTTCCAGTCAGCTCCACTGTAAGTCTCGTGGTCTGCGTGCCGTGCGGAGCGTTGCCACGGTAACCCATGGCAACGATCAGACGCCGCAGCTCTCGCAAGACTTACACTGGAGCTGACCGGAACGGAGGAGAAGGGAGCTAACAGGAGCTGCTGTAAAGGTAAGTTACAGCTTGCTGTCAGCCCCAACAGGACCAAGCCCGGCGGTCCTGGTCTGTATTATGGCAACATAAGTTGCCATAATACAGACTTTGACTTGAGTATAAGATGAGGGGGGGGGGGGGTTTCAGCACAAAAAATGTGCTGAAAAACTCGTCTTATACTCGAGTATATACGGTAGTTTGTTATTATCGGGCGTCTGTTTCTAGCACACACCCCTCCATGCTGCCCAAGTACTCCCTGCGGCCTCATCATCTTTGTCATCCATCCATCTCCAGCGAGGAGGAGTAACATCACCGGAGGATCAGGCTGCAGGTAGAATTTTTTTTTATTTCTTGAGTTTTGAGGGTTGAGGACCATGCCCTGGACATAAAACATATATATATTTTTTTTAAAACACCCAATTTTTTGGTTGGAGGTACCCTTTAAAGGCTCTAGAACCTTTAAATCACATAGGGGTGGCAGGGGTCTTAATGTAACAAATGAGCTATTGCAACAATATTTACTAGTCAAAGTACAGATACATTTCCATGTGGACGGTATCATTTAACAATGATGAAATTACACTGCTTCCTGGATAATCGTTGTTTCTGATGTGGATGAAATAATAAATCATTTATATGTTCTATGGCAAAAATCATGGACCAGTCCTGCTGCATGTAAAGTATTTGGATTCCAGTTTACTTTTATGTACCTTTGACAGTTCTGTTATAATCCAATTTAGCATTTGTGAAGGAATGCGCTCAAGCTGTTATCATAATGATTCTGAATAAGGACAGATAATTTAGAAAATGTGGGAATGCCCTAAGCACCTCTTTAAAAATGCATTCAAAACGCGATCTTTAAATAAAACGGCCATCTCTATTATGGCAGCTAGAATTATTCATTTGCAAATTTTAAAGCAATCAGAAAGCATCACAGCACAATAACTATATGATACACAATACGCTAAAAGTGAAGATGGCAGTGGCTTGCGCACATAACTATTCAAACAAGTAGAACATTATTTCTGAGAATTCAGAATGTCTTCTTTAGAACTCAAGGTTGCAGAAAGAAAATCGTCAGGCCATTATTTCAGTAATAGAAATAAATATGAATAAAAAAAAAAAAAAACCTCAAATAATTCAAAGTAGTGTCTATAACTTCTAGTCAGCTTTTCTGTCCATATCTTGTACAACTGTGGTTGAGGTTCTAGATTGAGAAAGGAGTTGTTGGTGTTAGATAAAATAGTGGCTGGGGGGGCGTTGAAGAATAATACCAAGAGAGAAGATCTAGCACAGTTGTTAGAAATTCTTCATCTTGGGGATAAAAAAAACTACCTGTTTACTCATTTGCAGTTAATGTGAATAAGAGGTTATTCGACATGCTTAAGAGGTTTAGATGAGGAAAGATAGATTAACAAGCTGACTGAGACAGATGCAAAAAAGTAGACTGCTTTTTCCCCTATTGGGAATGGAGATTTTAGGTTATTTTATATTATCTTTACTGATGTTTTTCTTGAATCCCTGAAGAAGTACCATGTAGGACGAAACATGTAGGACCAGTTTGTTGTTTTTTTTTTGTTTTTTTTTGGTTTTTTTAATTCTTTATTTTTGACTCAATCCAGAAGGTGAGTATCTTAATACAGAACTCAAAAAAGAGCAGCATTTGTACATCGTGAGATACAGAATGTGAAGCTTTAACACAGTGCGACTCTTACACAGGGGATTGAGTGTTTTTATTTTAAGAAAGAGAAAAACAGAGGATTATATGTGATACATCTCTAGTAGTACTGCCGTATAGGTGAGGTCTGCTGTTTGAATATGGGAAGGCAAGGTTCGAATAGACCACAATATGAGTGAGGAGATGTACACGGTATTATAAAATATAACGCCTGGCTATGGTATTATTATATGTGGGAAACAAGGTAAACTAGGATCAGGTGGGGGGGAGGAGGGGAGTAATATGGTCGATGGACCATCTGTTCAGAGGTGTGCAATAGGCACATTAGCATTATGTAAAAACAGTATAACCAGAACATCATCTCAAAATAATTGACAATTGAACCATGGTGTGTTGCCACATGGTATCGGACATGCTTCAGGTAGTTACTGCAGCGTACAGATCTTGCTCGGATCCACAGGGGAAGAAGGGGTCACCTTGTTTGGGTTCCATTGGTGTGTTGACTTTGTTGCTTGTCAGGGCTCAGCTTCCTTGAGATCACATACTGTATGTTTAACTTCTCCGTGCAGGATCAGCAATGTAAGGGTCAAATGCCATCTGTATTGTAAGCCATGTTTCCGCAGGAGCATAGTGAATAGCCTGAGTGACCTCTGCCAGGCAAGTATGCCCCCAGTGAGGTCTGCATAGAATGATAGTTCCATTGATCCAAATTTGTAAGGTGAACAGTCCCGGCTTTATCTTTGTATTGCTGGAACCATATAATGAGGTCCCAAGGTGTGGTGGCTGGTGCTTCGGCTGGCTTTGGAGCACCAAAGAAGCCATCAAGGTTAACTGCCTTAGCCTGCCATGGTGAAAGCAGGGCCACCAGTAGGCGTCTCAGTAAGTGTGATATTTCGGCTGCCGGGGTGTCGTCCGTGATGCCCCGGATCTTCAGATTGTTGGCCAGGCGTGCATCTTCAAGGGCCTCAAAACAGCGATCATATGCCTCATTCTCTAACTAAAGTCTTGGGCCCAGTTGCCCAGTGTGTCTGCCACAGGAACTCTGCAGTGTTTGGTCCCTGTTGCAGTTTACCCTGTATTTGTTTCTTGGTCTTACGACCCATCGCACTGTCCTATCGCCAGCAGCACCTCAGCAGCACTTAAAAATCGGCTTTGGATGTAGGTTTAGGCCTGAAAATGCAGGAGCCCATTTGCCATGTGACTGTTCACCTCTGTTGCTAAGCCCCACCCCCACTTTGTTTATTTTATTTTACTTTGCATATATTTTAATACATTGCATTGGCGAAATAATGTAGAGTCTAGAACACTGCTATATTATGCTGTATTACACTATGTTATGTTTTCTTTCTTTTTGGATTAACAGCTGTATCTGTGTATATTGGCTGTCTTATAAGGGGGGTATATTCTGTTATATGTAGCCTGGGGAAGCTGCATCCTAAAAACATTCATAAGATAAGTGTATTTTATCCACACTCAGCACTTAGGGTGAGGTTGTTGGTTTACGAAGGGAATAAGGAGACCAAACGTTCTAGACTACATACAGGTACATATATAGATACATGACACACAAAGTGTGTCTTCTCCAGAGGGACAATCCTTCTAGTGGACAAAAAAATACCTGTGTCTGTCTTTTCAATCCTGTCTTCAATGCTACTTCAACGTTACTTGGTGGGTATATATCCACAAGAATAGTACACCTACATTGAATTTATGAGAATACTTTCACAATACAAGAGACAGATGCTTTGAGGAAGGAGTGATAATAACAGCTAGTAAGACAACAAAACTACAGGGTATAGAATGAAGAAAGACTGGAATATCAAAAAGAAAGAAAGGTTGAGAATGAGAAGAAGATTGGGGTGAATATAAAGGGTTGACAACAATGGTGGGAAGTAAGAGGTCGGAAAATGTCAAGGTGGTTGGGCTGATTGAGATACATACGTATTTATTATAGCTCAAAAAAAAGGGGGGAAAACAAAAGACACACAAAACATTTTGTCAGAAAAAAAACACAATAAGTGCCTGGGTGGAGATGATGATTTCATCAGGTAAATAATGGCCCTGGAGCTGCATATATAAATGTCAGCGAGACAATAAAGGGATTTGTACCTATCCAAGCGATGACTTTCTTTCTAAAGCACAGATTTACATGACTGGGAACACATGTTGGTTATGCTGAATTTCCTGCATTCTAATGAAATATTAATGTGAGGAGCCTGCCTGTTTCAGACTGTATCGGAGCAGAGCTGGAGATCAGGGCCTCACTAAATAACTCACACTGTTTGTTTCTTCATTTGGGGAGAATTATTTGAATGTAAATAAGGCTTGATGCTCACAGCAAATTAAGCTTTTTCTATGTGAACATATGCAGACGAAAGATCCTTCCGCCTTAACTCTCTGCCATAATAATTTTTTTTTACCCAGCAACTGTCATTAGTCTGGAAGGACTTCAGAGAAAATGTTCTAAGGGAAATATGGGTCGAGCTTTCCGTCCATCCTGGAAACCCCCGTCTGGTTTATGGGTTATATTTCACAGTTAATCATACTAGTGGCCCAAATTAACTCATTGACGCCGCAGAATTGGAAAGGGGATTAACATGAGTAAAGGGTAGAAAATGGTTTCCGGCACTTTTGGTTCTATTGCTTGATTTCTGCAGATGGTGTGCCCTAGGCTGTTGAGATGGTAAAGATTCTGAAGTGCCCAGATTCAGATGGCAAGATAAATTAGCATTCACTGCTAATATATGGGGGTGCAGCCCACTGCACAACAAGAGATCACTGGGATTTATCCAAAGTCTTGAATATGTTTATAGGGATGCATAAAAAATGTATTTTTTTTAATGTGACATGGGAACACACGAGCAAAGTGCTTCCATGTTTATCCTATTTGCTTAGAACTTGAACAGCTTGCAACAGGTTATACAAGAAATTCACAAAGGTTTAGGCATGAGAAGTGTTTTCAAAACCTGTAGTAGACATCTATATTCACTATTTGATCTTTATACATCTGGTGGATTACACAGAATGCTCAGTGCATTTGTAGACAGTTGTGTTTTTTTTTTTTTTTTTTTAAATAAAATAAAATAAACATTTTAGCCCAATGTACCTTAACCCCTTAACCCCTTCAGGACCGGCCTGTTTTTGCGATGTTTGTACGTTAAGGACCAGAGCAGTTTTAACACTTTTGTGGTGTTTGTGTTTAGCTGTAATTTTCCGCTCTCTCATTTACGGTTCCCATACAAGTTATATATTGTTTTTTTCACGACAAGAAGGGCTTTCTTTACATACCAGTATTTATATTATGTCATATATTGTATTTAAAAAAAATAATGAAATATGGTGAAAAATAAAAAAAAAACATGTTTTTGGACTTTTACTTGAAAAATCTTTTACTTATCTACAAAAGCTAATGAAAAAAACTGCTAAATAGATTCAAAATTTTGTCCCGAGTTTAAAAACACCCAGTGTTTACATGCTTTATTGCTTTTTTTTGCAAGTTATAGGCCTATAAATACAAGTAGGAAATTGCTGTTTCAATATATATATATTTTAAATGTATCAATAGTGACATTGTTACACCGTTATCTGTCATAAATCCCCGAAACACACCTAACATGTACATATTTTTTAAAGTAGACAACCCAGGGTATTTAAAATGGGGTATGTCCAGTCTTTTTTAGTAGCCACCTAGTCACAAACACTGGCCAAAGTTAGCATTTATATTTGTTTGTGTGTTAAAAATGCAAAAAACGCTAACTTTGGCCGGTGTTTGTGACTAAGTGGCTACTAAAAAAGGCTGAACATACCCCATTTGCAATACCTTGGGTTGTCTTCTTTTGTAAATGGTATGCCATCATGGGGCTAATTCTCATTCCTTGGCTACCATACGCTGTCAAAGGCAACCTAACCAATCTGACAAATTTCAATAAAAAAAAAAAAAGTAAAATCAAGCCTTATATTTGACCCTGTAACTTTCACAAACACTATAAAACCTCTACATGTGGGGTACTGTTATACTCAGGAGACTTCGCTGAACACAAATATTAGTGTATCAGAACAGTAAAATATATCACAGCAATAATATCCTCAGTGAAAGAGCTGTTTGTGTGTGAAAAATGCAAAAAACTTCACTTTCACTGGCAATATCATCGCTGTGATATGTTTTACTGTTTTGAAACACTAATATTTGTGTTCAGCGAAGTCTCCCGAGTAAAACAGTACCCCCATGTACAGGATTTAGGGTGTCATAGAAAGTTACAGGGTTAAGCACAGTGCTAGCAAATTAAATTATCTGGACTTTTGGTCTGGGTTGGCAGGCAGGTCCCTCAAATTGCAATCATTAAAATGACTTAATTAGGTAAAAATATTACATAAATATGCACGTAGAATTTTAATATATATACATATTTATATATTTGACGTCTACGTGTATATTTATGAAATTATTAATGTAATTTTGTATGTGGACATATGTATATTTCGTATTATTTTTATTTATTTAGTTATACATAGATATATATATCATTACATTCTAAGTGTATTTTGATATAAATATATATATATCAATATCAAAATACTGTTAGAATAAAATTGAATATATATATATAATTTTTTTTTAATTATTAAAAATTATTTTTATTTTTTGTTATTTATTTTTATTAACATATTATTTGTATTTTATAATAATATATATATACCATATATATAGTTATTATATATATTGTATATATTCGTGTGTAATTTAAATATAAGTGTATTTTTATATTAATATACGTATATATAAATATAAAAATACACTTAGTGTGACATTATATATATGATACATTTACATATATTATATATATAGATATAATACATGTATATATATCATATATATATATACACATATTATAATTTTTTTTACACTGATTGTTTTTTTTTTTTACTTTATTTTATGATTTTACACTTGCAGGGAGACTGCCTGTCAGCACAGACAGTCCCCCTGCAGGCAGATACAAAGACCCCTATTGCGGTCATGTGATCGAGTGATCACATGGCCGTGGGGTCCTGATCTGCCGAGGGGGGACTGCCCGGGCAGACAGGCAGTCCCCCTGGACCGGGAGGAGCACTGATCGCCGCCGTGGGACCGACGGCGATCAGGTAAGTAGCCCAAAACCGTTATGACGGTTCAGGACCGTCAGCGGTCCAAACGCACGTTTTACCGCTGACGGTCCTGAACCGTCAGCGGTCCTGAAGGGGTTAACACCGCAGCCAAATGTACAAGTTGTGAACGAAACAAAACGTAAACAAAACCTGGCATTTGCGCTATATGTCTGTCCAACCGTAATTCACCTCTTTCATATTAAATGCACCCCCCCTTATTATATATCATTTTATTCAGGGGAAACAGGGCTTTCATTTAATATCAAATATTTAGCTATGAAACATAATTTAATATGAAAAAAATGGGAGAAAATAAGATTTTTTTTATTTTTTTAGTCCTACATGACATTTTAACTGTCAATGTCATAATACTGTTTGCTTTTACTGCAATAAAATACACATATTTGTATTCAGCAAAGTCTTACGTGTAAAACAGTACCCCCTATGTACATGTTTTATGGTGTTTTGGGAAGTTACAGGGTCAAATATAGCGTGTTACATTTGAAATTGAAATTCGCCAGATTGGTTACGTTCCCTGTGAGACTGTATAGTAGCCCAGGAAATAAATTTACACCCATAATGGCATACCATTTGCAATAGTAGACGACCCAAGGTATTGCAAATAAGGGATGTCCAGTCTTTTTTAGTAGCCATTTGGTCACAAACACTGGCCAAAGTTAGCGTTAGTATTTGTTTGTGTGTTAAAAATGCAAAAAACGCCAATTTTGGCCAGTGTTTGTGACTAAGTGGCTACTAAAAAAGACTGGACTTACCCCATTTACAATACCTTTGGTTGTCTACTATTGCAAATGGTATGCCATCATAGGGGTAATTTTCATTATTGGGCTACCGTAGGGTCATAAAGGCAACGTAAGCAATCTGGTGAATTTTTATGTGAAAAAAATGAAACACAAGCCTTATATTTGACGCTGTAATTTTTGAAAACACCATAAAACCTGTACATGAGGGGTACTGTTGTACTTGGGAGACTTCGCTGAACACAAATATTTGTGTTTCAAAACAGTAAAAAGTATTGCAGCAATAATATCGTCCGTGTAAGTGCTGTTTGTGCGTGAAAAATGCAAAAAACTTCACTTTTACTGGCGATATCATGGTTGTACATTTTACTGTTTTGAAACACTAATATTTGTATTCAGCGAAGTCTCCCGAGTAAAACAGTACCCCCCATGTACAGGTTTTATGGTGTCTTGGAAAGTTATAGGGTTAAATATAGTGCTAGCAAATTAAATTCCCTATACTTTCGGCATGGGTGGTCAGGCAGGTCCCGCTAATTGTAATTAATTAGGATACCTAATTATGTAAAATTATTACATAAATATATGTGTAGAATTAATATATGTATATATATATATACATATGTGTATATATACGTATATATATATATATTTTTTTTTAAATATTTTTATTTATATATAGGTATATATATAGTGACATATACGTATATATTTATGTATATAGATATATATATTATTTAGTTCTACGTGTATTTTGATATAAATATATATATATATTAATATCACAATACAGTTAGAACGAAATAAAACACATCTATATATTTTTTAATATTTTTTTTTAATTATTTTTTTTATTTTATTTTTTTACGTATTTACATATTTTTTTATATTATTTATAAATATATATATATAACAATAATTATATATATATTTAATCAGTATCAGTCTACGTGTAATTTGATATTAATATATATATATAATTATATACATATTAATATTAAAATACACCTAGACGGTGTATGTGTATGTGTGTATATGTGTATATATATACTTAGATCATATATATAATATATATATATATGATCTAAGTATATATTTTTTTTTACACTGATTTTAACTGTTTTTAATTTAATTTCCAGCCAGCAGTGGGACCAACTGTCATTACAGTTAGTCCCCCTGCTGGCAAAACAGAAGCCAGCTATCCCGGCCATGTGATTGTGAGGTCCTCGCAAGGACCTCACTCTCACATGACCGGAGGGGACCGGAGGAGGAAGATCTGCCGCGGGGGGGCTCCCTGGGAGTCCCCCCAACCGCGATCGCCGGCGTGGGACCGCCGGCGACCGGATAAGTTACTAAAAACCGGAGGGCGTACTATTACGCCCTGCGGCGTTTAGAGCCGCTTTTAAAAGGACGTAATAGTACGCCCTCCGGTCATAAGGGGTTAAAGGGACACTATTGTCACCAGAACAACTATAGCTTAATGTAGTAGTTCTGGTGTCTATAGCCTGTCCCTGCAGGCTTTTCAATGTAAATGCTGCCTTTCAGAGTTTATGTTTGTGCCTAGTAACACATCTAATGGCAGTCACACAGAAGACCATAGTGTGCAGCACTGGCATTCATCCTCTTTACACTCTGCGTGAAAACACTGAACATTCCCCATAGAAATGCTTTGATTCGGTGCCTCTCTATGAGGAGATGCTCATTGACGAAGCACAGCATTTTACACTGCATGTGCACTAGCC
Source organism: Pelobates fuscus (assembly GCF_036172605.1). Classification (NCBI taxonomy): domain Eukaryota; kingdom Metazoa; phylum Chordata; class Amphibia; order Anura; family Pelobatidae; genus Pelobates; species Pelobates fuscus. The sequence goes on along the minus strand of NC_086323.1, from coordinate 134,280,837 downwards.
TCCCAATACTTTCTTATGTGAAAGCATTGGATTGGCTGAGATCATCAAAATTGATGATTGCCATGGAGGCGAAGCCAGCCATGGTAAGATAGGCGTGGCATGGGGAAAAGGGTAAATAAAATCACCTTTTTACTGTATAGACGGGGGAGCTGGGGACCTAAATAGCGACACCAGCACTATAGTGTCAGGAATACATGTTTGTATGCCTGACACCACAGGTTCCTTTAACATGTACTGTCTTATATCAGTACTAAAAGTCCTTCACTTGCAGCAAACTATTAACTTAATTCCAATTAACAGCAAGGCTATGTGAATATTACATTTGTATAGCCCTGCAAATCGAATTTGTTGCATACCCTAGGGGTATGAACCGGTAATGCTTTGCCTTATATCACTGGTGTAAATAAACATATCTTAACTGAATATTAAACTCACAATGTGCAATTAGAGAAACAGAAAAGAACAAAGTAGGGAAATAATAATTGTTTTTATTCTCTCAGGAATTCTCCCAGGGCCTAGATAAATTGATTGGTTTGCTAATGCCAAAAAGCATTCATTGCTTTTTTAGCTAAAGTAAGACTCAAAGCTCCAAAATGAGACTGTATCGAAGATGTTTACATCACAGTTAGAAGAGAGAGATTTCTTGGCAAATGTGCAGGTACTGGCCTTTGGGACTTCAGACAGACACATATATTTCCAAGTGCCTTCTCCTCTTTGGGATGTTAAGATAAAATATGTTTATTGCACGTCCTAGCAGGAGAATGTATTATTTTATGACTTAGATAAGTCTCCAGTGATTTAACAGCCAAGATGTTAACCCCTTGTGTATAACAAAATCACCTTACTAGCTGACCCTGGTTTATGTGCATGGATGGAGGGATGTATATAATCCACAGAACACTTGCAATGCTTTTTGTTGACCATAATTCTTCTTCAAGTTCTACGAGGTAAAAGTAAAGTTAGAGAAGCAACACTATTTCAAAACTATAACACACAATTCCATTCCGAGAACTACAGTAAATGCGAACAGGATTCGCCATATGCATGTTTTTTTTTTTTACTAAAATGAGAATTGACCAAGGAATTTAAAATTTTAGGCCAAAAGAGACTCAGAAACTAAACCTTCAGCTGAACATTTTTTTTTTGCCTCTTGGCTATTTTGCTTTAACATTTCAGACTCCCTGATTAATTCTCAACAATTCTGGATTTAGTGAACATACGTATCACTGTTTTGGGTTTATTTATTAAGCTGGAGAATTGACAAAGCAATTTCAAATATTAGTCCAAAATAGCTGAATTGTGGGGGGAAAAAAACACAACTAAGCGATTTTCAATTCATCAATTTAAGTTCTGACTTTTTTTTCTTTGGTTCAGGGCTTACTTAATGACCTCTTTCTATACATAAATAGATTAAGAACCTCATCTTTTAAATGTAGTCCATGTTACTTCAGAGTTATCTTGTGTGAAAGAAGGCTGCCAATTTTACGATCAAGGGTTCAAGATTAATTCAAAACCCTGGAGAAGACTTTCTAAAAATAGTCCTAACAAAAACAAAAACATGTCAAAGTAGCCTAACTAGTTTAGTGAATACCGACCATTAGCACGCGATTATAGAGTCTTTATAGAAAAACAAATAGTAAGAGCACAGACTTGTGTCGATAACATGTTAGATGTGATCCGAAGCCCTACCTAGAAAGACGTAGATACTTTCTGTGATGCAATCTTCTTTGCAATTAGCGAAAGGCAGTGTATTTGATCAATCTCTACGAAGGAACAGAACTTGCAGATAACACTTGCTGAGGTTACCTTTCTCAGCATAGAACAATAAATGCAAAATTCATTTTAATTGGGCCATTAAATAAGGTGCTGCATTCAGCACTTTAATAGTGTATACATTCCTTCCCATAATTATTTTAAAAGTGTTTTCTTTTTTACCATTATTAATATTTTAGGACTATGCCAGCGGGAAGAGGATATGTGTAATTCGGATATGTTTGTCTTATGAATGTGCCAAAAACTATACTCATACAACCATCAGAGCTGCAATATGTTTTTTTCACATTCATTCAGCCAATATCCTGCCTTCCAAGTGGTCCTATGAGGTCAGGATTCAAAAATATCTCTACTCAGAGTCCAGCAGATTACTCATTATCCAAGTTAGATTGCCTAACCTTTCAGTTGCAGTCAGGAACTCTGTCTTACTGTCGGAGCTCTGCAGCAAACTGGTTTTAAGCTTATCTTTAACATAGAGACATATGCACTACAGTGCTTGGAGTCATTTTTGTTTCCTTTGCTTTAAAATATATGAGACCTTATTTAAAAAAAGTACAGTTGTGGGAGAAAAGCTAAACGTGAATGGAACTTATACCATAAAAAGGTTTTCTGCTGATTGTGCCCCATTTTGTCTATCGTGTTCGATAGTTCTGGGGCAAAGTTATCAATCCCCAGATATATGCAGTGCAATCCACAGATATATGCCATTGGTTTCCATGGTGATTGCACAACATTTAGAACCTTACCCCTTGGTGCATTTACCACGTGTTTGCCATACTTTGGATGCTGTTGTGTGAACAAATGTAATTTCTCAGCTGTAACATTACAACCTATTTCTGTTTGGCACAAATGGAAACAGATTACAATACTCTTCAATTATAGGGCACCCACTAATAAGAGGAACAACATCTCAACTAATGAGTAACACACAGGTCAACCTGACATTTCTGTCACTGAAAGTGTCTCTGTATTACTGTGTATTAGATGAAATTACAGTTAGAGGATTTCTCCAAGCACCATGACCACGTCATGGTGTCTGTAGTCTACATTTCCAGTGTTTCACTATAAAATACTTCACATATGGAGTTTAACCCCTCTGCTGTGCTCTACGCTCTCACAGAGGACTTCAACTTTACAACCAGAACCATCCTGATGAGACCCTAAAGATCCAAACTGTGCAGTCCATGGCTGGCTTCTGGTCATTGATATTTTTTGTATCACAATTCATGTATGTGTTTAAAAAAAGCTGTATATAAAACAATATCCATTGCTAAGAATACCCCCAGTAATGCAGAATGAACTCTAAAGCACAATGCATGCCTGTGTTCATTTGTTCATTTGGACCATTGTGAGTTTCTGTGTGCAAGGAGGACTGTGATACACAGCAGTAATTTATTTATCTCTACCCATTTCTATCCGTATCTATCTATCAATCTATCTATCAATCTATCTAATTATCTATCTATCTATCCATATCTATCTATCTGTATCTATCGATCTTCTATGGCAACCTATTGAGGGGTATATATACCTGAGGATATCTATCTATCTATCTATCTATCTATCTCTATCTCTAGCTATCAAACCAATCTTCTATGTTTTATATATATATATACCTCTTTCCTCTACATTTGTTACATCACACTTGCCCTTTACATTTTCTATATTTATATATACATTAACACACACGTAAATAACCCCTTTAGGCTCAATATTAGGGAATTATTGTCTTTACAATATATGGCAGATAGATACCGTACCTTCATATAAATATAGTCAAGTGACATTCCCCAAGCATTCCAACTGTCCTTAATCTGTTGGGGCTGTCCTGCTTTTGAGGACATTAAAGAAATTTATAACACAGTGCATGCCTACCAAATCCAGACCCTAGCTCATACGGGTGGAGGATGAGTGACAGGGAGAACAGTAGATGAAATTAAATAATCACATTATATATTTCACAGCAATTTTGCTAGTGCAACAAATGGATTGTTTTTCGTGCCCTGTGATCTAGACATAAAAAAATAAATAAATTATGATCATAAAAAATAGTGGCACTTCATATAAAACTGACAATCTCGTAATCAAGAACACAAAGAGAAAATGGAATGTAGAAGAATAATTGAGGTGGTAAATTCATTATTAGAGACAGTTTGATTACTGTAAATGTAAGTATCAGTCATGAATTCATTTTTACAGCTGAAAAAAAAATCATGCTACATATTTTATTATTCGCTACAGTACATAAAGTACTACACTTTCTGCCTCATATGTTCCATTCCCCAAAAAGGAGATTAGTGGAGCTGCTTTCTCACGTAGAGCTCCATATACATCATTGTGAAGGACCTGAACACATCTGTGACCCAGGGTTCCCATATGTCCCTATTTTTATGTCCCAGTGTCCTGGTTGAGTTCTCAATGTTGAGAGGAATGGCATCCACCTATCTTCAATATTAAAGCAAGTGTACTCATTGTAAATCTATAATTGTATTGTTTATGCCTATACTATGTGTAACAATTTATTTCTAATTGTACTGTTACAAAATGTATACAAAATATTAACGTAGGCTGGTTTGCTGAATAAACAATATATAAGATAAATAAACCAACAAGCAGATCATGTTTCAAGTCATATTCTGCATGCTGGCTGATATAATTCATGTATTATTCTGTGTAATGGCTTGACTGGCATGACAGACAGTGTAAAAGTCCTGGCCAACAGCTGCCACCATTAAGTCTCTCCCTTTCCAGAAAATGATATATTGGGAGGGGTACTGGGAGACAAAATAGTGGTGTTCCTACATCCTTAGCTCCTTTCCCAGCATGCATTTCAGGAAAGGGAGATGACTGAAGTAAAATGGCTGGGAATGTAACTGCCTTTAGCTTCTTTTAATAAAATAACAATTTACACTTTTGTGAATGACCTTGTAAGTGTGTGCACCTGTGCATGGCAACAAAAATTGCTCCAGCTGAACCACTTTGTCTGAACATTTTTTTTCAGGATGGTTAAATTTTGTCCATATGGCAGTTCAGTTTCTCTAGATTTCGTTAGTGATAAAAGAATGGAAAAACAATCAGACTAACCCAAAAGGGACCGAAAATGGGGCCAACAGTGTACTGAAAAATGCATACATTTTATAAATATTTTACCACCATCTGGTTTACAGATCAACTGAGAAACGTAACCAATAGAGGTAAAAAGAGGAGAAACCATTAAAAAAATCTATATTTATATATTATATATTTACTAAATATATAATAAAGAAATATAGATTTATTTTTTATACTGGCCCTACTTTTTTCCCTCTGTTGTTCAACTTTCATTTGATCTGTGAATAAAATCGACATTTAGTGGCTGTTCCCTAGCCATGACTTTTTTTTTTGCCTTTTTTCCCATTAAACATTTGTTTTTTTTGGCGCCACATACAGAATTCTGATTTACTATTCAAAACAAACGTGTTTTTTTTTGTTCATGATTTGGTTCGAAGTTTTGGAATTTGTACGATCACCTAATCGGGCCAAATTTGCATGACTTGCAGTTTGTAACAAAAAGTGTTTGCATATGTGTGTGTTTTCTTGTACAGCAGCTGACAATATAGAGCAGGGGCAATCCCTTGCACTCCAGCTGTGGAATAAGAGACAAAAAAATGATAAAAATTATAATTATACATAAAACTATAGGGGTTAGTTATTTAAGTGATCTGTTCTAAAAAAGCACTCTTAAAAGAACACTCCAAGCACCATAACCACTACAATACACTGCATGATTGCCACGGCATCCCATGTTGTAAGTAGTCAAACCATTTGTTGATGGTTTGACAACTTACCAACTAACCTGAGGTCAGCTGGATGCATTGAGCTAAGCCAAGTGGGGCAGGGATTAGCTCATTGGCTGAGAGCAATCATCTTACACTCTCAGCCAATGAGCTGTCTCTGCATGGCAGGTAGCTCTCAGTGGGGAAAGTGATCTCGGACCTCGGGTAAATTGCTAAATCATTAGCAAACAGTTTGACTACGTACATCGGGGGGAGGGAAGGGGTGCAATGTAAGTAGTCAAACTGTTTGCACCAAGTCACTCCTCACACCATAACCACTACAAAGTGGAATCGTGGAACCAGCAGGTACATTCCGTGACAACTCCTCCCCTAAATGTTTGCTAAAGCTCCCCTTTATATCCTATTCTCTCTTGATTTCCCCCTGTGTATATGCAGCATAGACTGTCCATTTGTATTCTAACAAACAGAGCATCAATAGATCAATCAGCATTATTGAATATGCAACAAAACTGAATGACATTTATGCATTCAATCTTATATTGCTTATAACGAACTCTAAAACAAAACTGTGAACATGCCCTATTAACTCTTTCAGTGGTGAAAGTGTGAGGAATCGTTGTTGGAAGTGTTAACAGAAGAGGCATGGATTCCTAGGAACACTAATTGCTTTCTTGATTACAGAGAACTAATTATTATAGCTCTAAAGAGGAAGACCACGCCTACATTTGAGGAAATCAAGCATTGGATTGCTGGACTAGTGTACCAACAAGAGGATTCTATAAATTAGAATCAGATACATAAGATGCATGAATAAATTGACGTTACTGACAAAAGGGAAAAAAACAGCCAAGTTCTGCTGCTCATTAAACAGTGATTTATGCAGAGTTGAGAATTCACAGGTAAAATCTAGAACAAAATAGATTTGAGTGAAAAATCACAGATAGTTTGGTTATTCGGCTGTGATTGTGCATGCTGATTTGCAACTCGCCAGTGCCTGGCAGATATCAGGTAAGCTGTCAAACATTTCTTAAGAGATTTAAATACTTACCTGGGAGGAATTAGTCTCTGGCCTTATCTTATAGTTAGGATAGCCTTATGCCTATCCCCTACGCATACTTAAACTCCCTCCCTGTGTTAACCTCTAGCACTTCAGCTGGAAAGCTATTCCATGCATCCACTACCCTCTCAGTAAAGTACACTGACAGTGCATTTTACATAGAAAAAAAATGAGAAGAGAACAATGATTCTCTATTAAGACTGTGTTATATAAATACTAGTGATCAAGCGTGAATATTCACAGTAATATATAAACTATAGGTTGTAGATGCCTCTGATGTTCCAGACTTTTATTGGGTAATCCGTGTTTATTCGTTTTTTTAGACTTGTCAATACAGGTCTGAATATAAAGTAGCCCAGAGAAAATTAAAAGAAATTATAATAAAACCCTTGAAAAGTGAGCAGAAATGGCATAACGCAAGTATTATTATTTAAATATATTTATGTTCTGCATGTTGCATCAATCAGACCAGAACAAGGCTGATTAAGGCTAAATCCAATGTTCTGTGTCTTTACACAGAAAGGTACAAATTCTCCACAGAGTTGACTGTACAACATGTTACTCTTTAATCACAGGGTGTCAGGCATAAAAATCCAGCAAATGTTACAGAAAGAGAAGTTATATAAATCAAAAAAGAAAAACAGCCACTCAAGGTTTCCTTTCTACAATGGATCTTCTAAATATTGACACTATGTTTGTAAAACAGCCACTTAAGTCTTCCTTTTCCAAATGTATCTTCTAAAATATTGACCCAACAAGTTCCTACCCAATGTCACATTCTTGGGGTAAACTTTGTTGGAGATTGTACATGTGCCAAACGTAGTGGCCAGTAGAATTTTTTTTGAATTTTTTTTTTTTATTTTTTTTTTAACAACATTGCAACATGTTTGAGTAATCCCTAAATCCATTTCTCTAGATTAGGATTGGGAATCATGAAGATTCTGCTCTTCAACTACATACGCACATCCAACTGCATAGGTGTTCATCCTTAATAACATTCAACAATTGTAAACACATACTGACTATCAATGAGTGGTGATGCTTAGCAATGCCTAGTACTTGCCAGATGTGTTACTGACGGGATTTATATTATGTACCATGGCACTTGTTACTCACTACTGCACAATCGAGACAACAGACCCTTAACGTTACAGGGAAAGGTGAATAGGTATAAGGCAGATATAATTTGGAGACCATGCTTAATCATCAGTTTATTTTATAAAAGATCATACAATTATCATAACGAGAAACGAGAAAGTGCTCCAGAAATATTACGTAGCTTTAATATAAGAGATAATCGACTAATGATTACACTGAGAAGATTAGCTACTTCCCAGCAAGTTTAATTTAACGTTGTTCTGGAATCCATTATCTAATTGAGTTGAAGGAATTGGTTAACAGGATGGAATCTGGGTGTTTCATAGAATGACGGCAATGTGCTAAACTCCATCCATAGTTTGAAAAGGGTTAAAGTGCATTTTGCTGTTCCAGCACATGGCAGAATCAGA